>NC_135234.1:482078582-482385926 GCF_051348905.1 Ranitomeya variabilis | reverse complement strand
TAGCTGCTGCATTTTCCACCCTAGGCTTATACTCGAGTTAAGTTTTCCCAGTTGTTTATGGCAAAAATAGGGGGGGGGGGGGGGGGTCGGCTTATACTCGGGTCGGCTTATACTCGAGTATATACGAAAAATTAGGTGACAGATTCCCTTTTAAAAAAATAAAAAAACACATTCATCAGGCAGGCACCAGCATCTCCACCGTAGCATGACAATGTACAATATGCAAATATTCATTGTATATAGACATACAGTATATAGTTTTGTTGGAGATTTTTTTTCTTCATCTTAATTACAATGGTGATGGAAGCGGCGCCTGTGCAGTAGCATCCATCGCGTTCCAATAGATGCTATGTGCATCTTGATGGAGCCTAATTTTTTTTTTGCAAAGATGGCAATGGCGCCTGAGCAGTAGCATCTACTGGAATGTGATAGATGCTACTGCGCAGGCGAGATTTTGATTAAGATGGGGAAAAAGAAAAAAATAAATAAAATTACAACAAAACTATATGTCTAAAAAAAAAAAAAAAGAATACTTGCATACTATACATTGTATCATGCATGCACCTGCCTGATGAATGATTTTTTTTATTTAAACAAAGCAGTATGTAAAATTTTGGGCAGGACGATGAGGGATCAGTGACCTTTCAGAAGCCATACTGATGAATGTGTAATCAGAGCACCACATGAAGACCCCCCATAGGCCGCCCCGAAACACGAGCATATCATTAGCTGAAAACTACAAACAACCACAAGAGAGTTCGTCAACCATGTATCATTTTAATCAGTCTAAGGGCACCAACTTGACAGGGTAGGTGCACCCGATCAGAAAACTCTGCGGGTTGGACGCTGAGCAAGTACGCAGCGTCCAACTGTTACACCATAGGGGATGGGATTTCAAGAAGTCCCATGCCCACTTTGTGTGCACCAACGTCTGCGGCTCACCTGCGGAGATGGACATGAGGCGCGTCTTTTCAGATCCCAGCATGTCTATTTATCTTGTGGAGACCCGAGTCCCTGCAAGATAAATTTCACCCGTACGATGTATTGGGATGCCGTGATTCTGCACGGTTCAGTGAACACATGTGGAATCACCTAAGTTCAATAGACGGCAGCGAACATGTGCTGCATCCACAGCGCTGCAAATTCCTGACCGCGGAACATACCCACACTGTCTAATTTATGGAGCAAAATCCAGCTGGAAGGTTCCCTTTAAGTGAACCTGCCAGCTCTCTCACTATGCACTGATATAGGGATGGAGAGCTGCCAATCAGCAGCTGTAGAAAGAGGGAAGCCCATGGGTCAGGAATACACCTGTCTTCACTGCAGTCTCCAGTGATAGTCACACTCTGCAAATATTTAGGGCTTGCTAAAGACTCCTACTGAATCTGGGGGCCAGATGTAAGTGGTGTACAGAGCTGAACACCGCAGATCTGTACACTGTATATTGACTAGTCTCACAGAAGTGAATGGGCATTAAGTTGCAATACCCAGGAATGGACACTGAGCAAAGAACAACTGATCGGAGGGGGTACCACTGCTAGAAACACATTTTGATGAATTAACCACTGGATAGGTCACAAATGTTATTCTTGGACAACCCCCTTAAAACTAAAAAAAAAAAAAAAGTATTGTCTCAAACTACAGACTTTGAAAATCTCTAAAATCATGGTGTGCGTCACTACTCCATGCTGGGCTCAGACAGGACAACATAACCAAGATGACAAGTACAGTATATAGCCTGCCAGAGGGTTAGCAACATTGTGTAGCACTAGGGTCGCTATGTTTTAATCCAACTCAAGACTACATCAGCCGCGAGTCTGTATGTTCTCCTGTGTTTACACTGGTTTCTTTCATGGCCTCTAGTTACTATTATTCCCCCACCCCCTAAAAAAAAAAAAAGTAGGACAAGGCCGTGAAATATAATATTTTTATCAGGATGGTGCTTTCTTGAATGTAAAGGTGCTATGTACTTAGCATAGCTGAAGAATTCCTATTTTTTAATCACCTGAAGTGCAGCAGTGTTTTTTGGCATATCAGTAAAGGATATGGCATTGGTAACCTTAAGGCTTATATATATCTATATACACACACATGCTTTAAGACGCAGATACAGTTTAATATAGTGGTAGAACATTCGCTCTACTCCAATATTCACCTGTGCCGTCTGAGACTCCGCGCTGATGGGACTACATTGCACCTGCTGCAGCGGGTACAGGGCACCATGCCACCATCACACTATGTTCGCATCATACTGGATGGAGGCCAATAATGAATGAGAAATTACACTGAGAAAACACAGACGGCTTCACTATGGATGTGGGAGACAAATTATTTTACAGTGCAGGCGACAAGTGTCCCTCTTCATAGGTAAGTGTAAGGAATTTCGGCCCATCTATCTGTTGATTTACTCAGTTTTCAGTAGATTTATATACATTCAATATTTTTGATGGAACAGTTTTTGTTGATAAGAACTTTATGTAAATATTTTCACAATTGGACCTAGGTTTCTATTTAAACCTTCTGCTGATGCCATTTTCATTAGCCTATGACTAAGGGCGGATTAGTGGTTATTGCTAGTTTGTTTTGTATTTTAAATGGACCACTAAAAGTAAAAGATTCTTTATCAACAGGTGGATGTGCGAAATTCCTCCTACTTACCTACTTGTGCCGATTCTGCATACAGAACAGATTGTATTATCTCACAGCATTGGCTGGGTTTTTCCTTTTTACCCTTTTCCCATAATAGAAATATACACACACAGTATGTATGTGTGTGACTTGCGTTGCCCAGCAGTAACCCTATAATAGTGCAGCCGCTCTCCCTCTGTATCCCCTTGGGGGGAGGTGACCAGATTCCGACATTAGCCAGCTCTAATCAGGGGCCAAACATTGGACGCATGGTGTGATCAACACATGGTGCACCTCACCACCCTGGAGGCACCTCACCACCCTGGAGGCACCTCACCACCCTGGAGGCACCTCACCACCCTGGAGGCACCTCACCACCCTGGAGGCACCTCACCACCCTGGAGGCACCTCACCACCCTGGAGGCACCTCACCACCCTGGAGGCACCTCACCACCATGCAGGCACCTCACCACCCTGGAGGCACCTCACCACCCTGGAGGCACCTCACCACCCTGGAGGCACCTCACCACCATGCAGGCACCTCACCACCCTGGAGGCACCTCACCACCCTGGAGGCACCTCACCACCCTGGAGGCACCTCACCACCATGCAGGCACCTCACCACCCTGGAGGCACCTCACCACCCTGGAGGCACCTCACCACCCTGGAGGCACCTCACCATCAGCACTCAGATGGCCGATGCTAATGATTAGATCGGTGACCGATCGGCAGGTCTCCATGGAGGGCAGGAGAGTGTGGTGTGCAGCAGCACAGCAGTAATGAATGACCCTGGGCCGGACACTGGGACTCCGGGGTTCAGCACGCCCATGCTCACATCATCCATGCTATCACGGCTCCCGGTCCCGCTCACCTGGTCTCCTGGTTGCTGAACTTCTTGGTGACCACCTTGCCCAGCTCCAGCCCCAGCCGGTCTGCTACTTTCTGGGAGAGATCCTGGTGAGAGCTGCCGCTGAACAGCACGATGTTCGGCATGGTACTTGTGCGCAGAGACACTGCAAGATGAATGCCGAGCCCAGAGCAGAAGGGACGAGGCTGCGGCTGAACGCGGGGCTCGCACGGAGGTGTCCGCTCTTCCCCTCTGCTACCAGGGTGCAGGGCTCGGTGTCATGTGGCTACTGTGGAAGCAGGGGGAGGGGAGCCGGAGAGGAAGTGATGGCGGTGCGTCCTCCCGTGCAGGGCCGGCCTCCTCTCGCTCTTCTCCCGCCTATTCCCTTGCAGAGCCCTCCTTCTCCCGTCTGTTCCCTTGCAGAGCCCTCCTTCTCTCGCCTGTTCCCTTGCAGAGCCCTCCTTCTCCCGCCTGTTCCCTTGCAGGGCCGGCCTCCTCCTGCTCATCTCCCGCCTTCTCCAATGCAGGGCCGGCCTCCTCCTCTGGTAACTTCATCTCCCGCCTATTACCGTACAGGGTCGGCCTCCACGTGCTCTGTTCCTGCCTGCTCCGGTATAGTGCCGGTCTCCTCAGTGCTCAGTCCGGCTCTTTCTGGTTATCTGACTCACTCGGCTCCGCTTTTTTGGGCTTGTTTCCATTTGCGAGAAACACGTCCGTGTCTCGCATGCGGAAACCAAGCTCTGGTGCCGGCACTCCAGAGCGGAGCGTGCAGCTCCATGTGTTGCTGTGCGGCTGCACGCTCCGCTCCTAAGTGCCGGCACCAGAGCTTGGTTTCCGCATGCGAGACACGGACGTGTTTCTCGCAAATGGAAACAAGCCCTTTTCAAAAACGGCTCTTCCAGCACATAGTGCTACTTTTTCTACCTTTATCACCTCAGTCCCTTAGCTATAAAGCCTGCGCTTCATTTTACAGCTGTGCAGGAGTCTAGTGAAGGCTTTTTAGCATTGCCATGTTCTCAGCCTGTAGCTCCTGGGACCAGGACCTCACTCCTATTCTGTAGTGCTGACTTGTGTTATTTTCTAAAAATCCATATACTCGCCTGTTCTAATTGCCCCCCCCTGTAATGCTCTCGACCGCTCATGCAGCGGAGCCGGGGAGAATGCGCTCATGCAGCGCGGGGAGAATGATACCTGCAGCAGAGCCGGGGAGAATGCGCTCATGCAGCAGAGCTGGGTATTAGGGTTTGGCGGAACGCACCAAATATTTATAAAGTAATAGGTGTGTTCGCAACCCGGGGTCCACCATGCAGGAGTAAAACCCGCTGCTAGTAACTGATAGTACTATATGGCGGTATCAGTGAACTTTGTTACTTCACAGCGTCACTTAAGACGAGAACGCTGTACCCTGTTAACCTCACAGAGGAAAACAGCTACCAAATTGAGCGAACAGTGTTCATGCAGTCAGAATAGCACACGCAAAACTTCTCACCGGAGGTGCCGGTATTCTAGGGGCTTATTTCACCCGGGCCCTGAATCACTCACACAAAACTCCTCACCGGAAGTGCCGGTATTCTAGGGGCTTATTTCAGCCGGGCCCTGAATCACTCACACAAAACTACTCACTGGAGGTGCTGATATTCTAGGGGCTTATTTCAGCCGGGCCCTGAATCACACAAAATCCCTCACCGGAGGTGCCAGTATTCTAGGGGCTTATTTCGTCCGAACCCTGAAACCACATAAGACCACACTGGCACTGAACACACAACTTAGTTGATGCTAGCGCATGGCCATGCGAACGTTTATAGCTGCAGCAAGACCTTCCTAGAGGACCAATGGGAGCTGCTACAGTATCTGAGCAACTTCAGGACCTTCCTAGAGGACCAATAGGAGCTGCTGCAGTACCTGAGCATGTGACCCCCGACCTCCAATGAGAGGTCTTACCCTGGGCATGCTCAGAAGGGAAAAGCAGGACTTAGTCCCAGAGATGTCTGCTCGACGCTGACCAGTACTGGCTACAATGGCTGAGCCTGGAAAGGGAGCAGTAACCATCCGCACCGTGTCAGGCCAAGCCAGATGCTGGGACCGAAGTCTCCGCCGAGCAGGCTCCACTGCGGCTGGAGAAAAATGGGAGACCGCAGCGGAGATGGCTCGAGATTCCCCCTGCGCAGAGGCGGGAACTCGACCCCTAGCATTACCCCCTCCTAGGGCCCCACCCCCTTGGACCTCGCTACGCTCGAAGGCCACAATGAGCTGCGGAGCTCGAATGTGCTCAGCAGGCTCCCAAGACCTGTCCTCTAGGCCATAACCCTTCCAGTCCACCAAATAAAATTTCTTGTCACATACCACCTTGTACCCCAAAAAAGCATTCACCTCGTAATCGTCCGTAGACAAACCCGATGTCCCGGCAGATGACTCGGAAAACCGGGACATGTGTACGGGCTTCAAGAGAGACACATGAAAGGTGTCGGTGATACCTAGGCGTGGAGGAAGGGCGAGACAGTGGACCACAGGGTTAACCTGTTCGAGGACCTTGAAGGGACCCAAGTAGCGAGGTGCAAACTTAGTGGATTCAACAAGTAGCCTGATGTTACGGGTGGAGAGCCACACTAAGTCGCCAGGAGCAAAGGTTGGGGCGCCGATGAGCATCGGCGGAGGACCTCATTCTCTCCTTAGAGGCCCAAATGTCATCCTGAGTGCGGTCCCAAATGTCCCGTGCCTCCACAGCCCAGTCTGCCACCCTGGTGTTCGCAGACGGCATGGGCACAGGGACACGCGGATGCTGGCCGTAATTAAGGAGAAATGGAGTCTGGTGGAGTCGGCTACGGCGTTGTTAAGCGCAAACTCCGCCCACGGTAGCAAGGATGCCCAGTCATCCTGCCTGGCAGAAACAAAATGACGAAGATATGTGACCAGAGTCTGGTTGGCCTTCCCAACTGTTCTGTCCATTTTAATAGGACAGTGTAGCTCGTTTCATGCATTAAAGGTTCACTACTATTAGTGTTTTGGGTTTGCTGTGTTATAGCACCACCCCAGTGGTGGTTAAATTTATAACCTGTGTTTTTTAGTAATAGAGTGTTGCATTGTGGGTTGCACCAAGGTATCATGGGATGAAGAACCTCCATTTTCCCTCTGTGTTCTTCCTGGACACACGTGTTTGTCTGCTGTGCTGGAAATACCCTACTTAGTTGCCATCCTGGTAATTTTTATCCGGTAAGATCATTATTCCTGTTCTTGCAATGTAGTGTTGCACAGAGTGTGATTAACTGTATAGCAGCCAGTACACAGGAAATGTGATTACCAGGGACTTTATGTAGTTATGTACATAGGTTGCATTATACTGTATACTTTCTTTGTCAGTTGTAAAGTATCAGCTATGTTATTATTTGCCCAATACTTACCCATATCGTTTGTATTCTTATAGTTTTACCGCGCTCATGTTTACCAATAAACAAGTTAGACTACAGAGAACAGTCTGCTTATTTGGGAGACAGAAGTAGTTTATGCCGTATGTCGGATCACACACCGCATCAACGTGTATGAAGACAGAACAGTAAAACGGAAGCTAGACGCCAGCGATAGCAGTAAAACGGAGGCTAGACGCCAGCGAGAACAGTAAAACTGATGCTAGACGCCGGCGATGACAGTAAAAGGAGGCTAGACGCCAGCGATAGCAAATACCACTTAAGCAGCCGCTTGTACCACACCGCACTTCCCGTGGATACCGCAGCGGCCGCCATAGTCACAAGTACCGAGAGTGCAGCCCACCAAGCGCGACACGTCTCAGTCCACGCTGAAGTTCATTTCTACCCGCTCTGAGAAGTCCTACAGTCTGCATACAGACACGAAATGTCTGCAAGTCGAGCGTCTTCACTCGGGACAAGGTCCCAAACAAGCCGCTCTAGCAAGTCTTCTTCGAAAAGGTCTGTCACCCTCGCCCATGCAGCAGCTGATGCGGCGAAAGTAAGATCCTCCTTCGCTGCACAAGAGATGCAGTTAAAGCTAAGACAAGCAGATAGAGAAGCAGAAAGCCTGCCAAGAAGCAGAAAGAGCCCGCCTGCAGGCAGAGCAAGAAGCAGAAAGAGCCCGCCTGCAAGCGGATAGAGACACAGATACAGCACACCTGCAAGCGACCTTAGAAAGGCTTTCCGCTGAAAAAGAAGCAGCAGCCTCAATAGCCAAAGCTGAGTTCTTAGAAGCCGTGGAGTTTCCTGAATCTGAGCGAGACAGCGACGTACGTGGACCAGACCTTGATCGTCAGGACCCAGCTCAACGCGTCTGAGTATGTCCACCAACATCCTAAAATCGACGATAACTCTGATCCGTTACACCAACCAGCCTATACAGATTATCAGAGATCCTTCTTCCAAATGCCGTACTGGAAGCAGGAAGGTACACCGCAAAACGACGTTGACCACCACTACCGTCCTACAGAACAGAAGGTACGGCCTCCTCCCAGACTGACAGGGACACCCTTCGCCTCGGAACGGTTTTATACAGACTTTCCTAAACCAGAAGCCCGTACCAGGTATGAGGACGCACCATACACACCGCATGACAACAGCACACCAGCTCATGTCGGAACTGACTTAGCCACTATGAACTTTGCAAGGTTCTTTACCCGCCGGGAGCTGGTGACCAAGGGACTTGTAAAGTTCACTGATCGAGCTGAAAGCTATAGAGCATGGCGAGCCTCCTTCCAGAACATCATCAGAGACTTGGATCTTTCCAGTAGTGAAGAGTTAGATCTACTGGTAAAGTGGCTTAGGAACGAGTCAGCTGAACACGCCAAAAGAATCAGGAACATTAACATAAAGTACCCACACACAGGACTTCTTATGGTGTGGGAGAGACTCGAAGAATGTTATGGGTCAATAGAAGCTATAGAAAACGCTTTGTATAAAAGAATTGATGATTTCCCCAAGATAGCAAATAAGGGTTATCAAAAGCTCAGGGAACTGAGCGACTTGTTAATGGAGGTACATGCTGCTCAGGTAGAAGGTGACCTACCAGGGTTGGCATTCCTGGACACTGCCAGAGGTGTCAACCCGATTGTCCAAAAGCTCCCTTACAACTTACAAGAAAAGTGGGTCAGTCACGGGTCCCGTTACAAACAGGCTCATAAGGTACCATTTCCTCCCTTCAGGGTGTTTGTAGACTTTGTTGCTCAGCAGGCTAAAGTTAGAAATGACCCCAGTTTCGATTTCACTATGTCATGTACCAATACCTCTGGTGTATAACCCAGTAAAACACCAGTGGCAGTACACAAAACTAATGTTACCTCCACAGGGTTTTCTTACAGGGCAAGTAAGTCCTCTCCAGAAGAGGACAATCCTCAGTATCTCAGCAAACACTGCCCCCTACACAAGAAGCCTCATCCTCTACTAAAATGTAGAGCCTTCAGGGAGAAGTCTCTAGAAGACCGTAAGAGTTTCCTAAAGGAAAACAAGATATGCTTCAGATGCTGCTCGACGACCTCACACTTCGCCAAAAACTGTGAAACCAGCGTGAAATGCGCAGAATGTAGTAGTGTGGAGCATAACACGGCTTTACACCCTGGACCACCCTCGGGGGTATCGTCGCGAGTAGAAGAGTCTGCCGAAAAACAGATGGGCACTGACATAGACACCCAAGTGGTCACTTCTCAGTGTACAGAGATCTGCAAGGAACTCATAGCAGGAAGATCCTGCTCGAAGATCTGTCTTATCAGAGTATTCCCAGTGAGCCAATGGGATAAGGCAATCAAGGTATATGCAATCTTGGACGATCAAAGCTACAGGTCTCTAGCTAAGTCCTTTCTCTTTGACACCTTCAACATTGCTGGTCCCGGCTCTCCGTACTCCTTGACGAGGTGCAGGTACTGTCGAGACGGCGGAGAGAAAAGCGACCGGATTCAAAGTAGAGTCTATAGATGGTCAAACCTGCTTATCCTTGCCATCAATACTGGAGTGCAACCAGATTCCCGACAACAGGTCTGAGATACCTACACCAGAGGTAGCAGCTCACCCACTTGAAACGTATAGCTCACCTGATACTGGAGCTTGACCAAGGAGCTCCTATCGTCTTACTCCTCGGAAGAGACATACTAGGGTCCACAAGGCTAGAGGACAGATTAACGGCCCACAAAACGCCCCGTATGCTCAGAGACTTGACCTACGATGGGTCATCGTGGGAGACGTCTGTTTGGGTGGATCACACAGGCCAACATCAGTCAACAACATGCTCACCAATACTCTCGAAAATGGACATCCGTCTCTCTTCCAGCCATGCGAGAGCAGTTTCCTGATTAAAGAATTGCCACACAACGCCCCTCCACCTTGTCCTTTAGCTGATCCTTCCTGTGAAGACCATGCATGCGACGGAGAGGAAGATCATATAGGATGCACAGTTTTCCACAGGACAAGAGAAGGCAACCAGGTAGCAACGTCCATAGAGGACAGACTGTTCTTGGGCATCATGGAGCGAGAGATAGTAAGAGATGAATCAAAGAGTTGGGTCACACCTTTACCATTCAAACCACAGAGGCAACGCTTACCCAACAACAGAACTTGTCTACAGTCGATTTGCCTCCCTTACACACAAACTGCAGAAGGCATCAGAAACAAGAGAACACTTCTTTACCTTCATGGAGAGAATATTCCAGAGTGGCCACGCGGAAATTGCACCTGTACTTCAAGATTCCGAGGAATGTTGGTAGTTACCTATTTTCGGCATGTATCATCCAAAGAAACCAGGCCAGATAAGAGCGGTATTTGACTCAAGTGCCAGATACAAAGGTGTTTCTCTAAACGACGTCTTTCTGTCTTGTCCAGACCTCAACAACAGACTTCTGGGAGTACTTCTTCATTTCCGCAAAGATGCAGTAGCATTTATGGCCGACATACAACAGATGTTTCACTGCTTCCTTGTTAAAGAAGAACACAGAAACTACTTGAGGTTTTTCTGGTACCGCGATAATGACCCCTACAAGGACATCGTGGAATATCGTATGAAGGCACACATCTTGGGGAACAGCCCTTCCCCTGCTGTCGCTATCTATGGCCTTATATGTAAAACAAGAGGGGATTATAGGGAGAAAAATGGGAAGCGCAGACTTCTGAGTGTAGTAGTTAGTTTCCAAAGGTGTGTACTCAGTGTGAATCCACTCACCTTTTTAGTGTCTTGATATACTGTGTATAGATCCAATCCATGGATCACTCCATTCCTCTTTCCACTCAGTTTGCTGCAAAGATCTGGGAACTGATGAGCGCACTGAACAGTGCTTTCATAGGCGATAACTCTTTGTGAATGTTTTTCCCAGCAATATGCGCTCCTGAAGGATGATGATGGAACTCGATATTCTGATTCAAAGATGATTTTTATTTCAAACTAAAATACAACCGGTTTCGACTTCTTAGAGTCTTCCTCAGGTATGACATTATACCTGAGGAAGACTCTAAGAAGTCGAAACCGGTTGTATTTTAGTTTGAAATAAAAATCATCTTTGAATCAGAATATCGAGTTCCATCATCATCCTTCAGGAGCGCATATTGCTGGGAAAAACATTCACAAAGAGTCATCTATGGCCTTAGACATTCAGCCAGAGAGGGTGAAGCAAAGTATGGATCGGATGTAAGATTATTTGTGGAAAAGGATTTCTACGTAGATGACTGCCTGAAATCCACACCCACAGATGAGTCGGCAGTCAGTCTCCTGAAAAGAGCACAAGAAATGCTCGCTTCATCCAATTTGAGGTTGCACAAAATTGCTTCCAACAGCCAAAAACTAATGGCAGCCTTTCCCTCTCAAGATTACTCAACCGATTTAAAAGACTTGGATTTAAGCACGGACTCCCTTCCCATACAGTGTAGCCTGGGTTTTCTCTGGGATTTGAAAAAGGATGCATTCACCTTCCAGATCAGCGAAGAAGAGAAACACTTCACGCGTAGAGGCGTCCTGTCCGTTGTAAACAGCTTGTACGATCCTCTGGGATTTGTAACCCCTGTAACTATCCAAGGTAAAATGATGTTGAGAGACTTCACCCAAGAGACGTCCGATTGGGATGATCCACTTCCCAGCAAGAAAAGAGACTTGTGGGTAAGATGGAAGAACTCTTTAGAAGCCCTGTCAAGTCTCTACGTGGCATGACCATATGCTTCTGTTCCATCAACAGAAATCAAGATGCAAAGGCTTTGTATCTTCTGCAATGCCTCAACCAAAGCAATTGCAGCAGTGGCGTATTTGAAAACAACCGACATCAACGAACAATGCCACATAATGCTTGTTATGAGCCGGACAAAACTGGCCCCACTCCGTGAACACACAGTACCCAGACTGGAACTCTGCAGCTGTGCTAGCAGTAGAGTTGGCTGAACTTATCTCGACAGAAATGGACCTGGAAGTCAAAGAAGTCGAGTTCTACACGGACATCAAGGTAGTGCTGGGGTACATTTGCAATGAAACTCGTCGCTTTTATGTCTATGTCAGCAACCGGGTGCTAAGGATCAGGAGATCCACCGACCCTAAACAGTGGCACTATGTGTCCACGCACCACAATCCGGCGGACCACGCAACCAGATCCGTTGAAGCAAGACACCTTAAGGACACAACCTGGTTTACTGGTCCTACATTCTTATACCGTTCGACGCCATATATTGACGAGTCAAACACCTTTGAACTGGTGGATCCAGAGGCAGATGAGGAAATCTGCCCTCAGGTATCCGTTCTACGTACGGTGACTAAAAACAATCACCTCAAATCCCACCGTTTCACCAGGTTCTCAACTTGGAATTTGCTTGTTCGTGCCCTCATTCGTTTAATTTCTCAGACCAGTTGCGGAACTTGTCTTACTGTTTTCACCAAAAGAGCTGTGTGTGGCATCGGTTGATGCCAAGCGGGGAGTGTTCTGTCCATTGTAATAGGACAGTGTAGCTCGTTTCATGCATTAAAGGTTCACTACTATTAGTGTTTTGGGTTTGCTGTGTTATAGCACCACCCAGTGGTGGTTAAATTTATAACCTGTGTTTTTTTAGTAATTAGAGTGTTGCATTGTGGGTTGCACCAAGGTATCATGGGATGAAGAACCTCCATTTTCCCTCTGTGTTCTCCCTGGACACGTGTTCTTATGCTGTGCTGGAAATACCTTACTTAGTTGCCATCCTGGTAAAGTTTATCCAGTAAGATCATTATCCCTGTTCTTGCAATGTAGTGTTGTACAGTGTAACTGTATAGCAGCCAGTACACAGAAAATGTTATTACCAGGGACTTACTGTATGTAGTTATGTACATAGGTTGCATTATACTGTATACTTTCTTTGTCAGTTGTAAAGTATCAGCTATGTTATTATTTGCCCAATACTTACCATATCATTTGTATTCTTATAGTTTTACCGCGCTCATGTTTACCAATAAACAAGTTAGACTACAGAGAACAGTCTGCTTATTTGAGAGACAGAAGTGGTTTATGCCTTATGTCGGATCACACACCGTATCAACGTGTATGAAGACAGAACACCAACCAACCCATTTGTCTCGGGATGATATGCCGAGAGATTCAACTCAATGCTGAGTAGACGACAAAGCTCTCTCCAGAATCGAGACGCAAACAGGGGACCACGGTCACTGACAATTTTGTCTGGCATACCGTGTAGGCGAAAGATATGTTTGATAAACAACGCTGCCAGCGCCCATGCAGAAGGTAGCCGTAGAAGAGACACCAAGTGCACCATTTTGGAAAAATGGTCGGTGATCACCCAAATAATGGTGCAGCTACGACTCTTTGGTAAGCCCACCACAAAATCCATCCCGACCATCTCCCAGGGCATGTCCGCCACCGGCAGGGGGTAAAGTAACCCAGCTGGCCATTGACGAGGAGCCTTGTTCTTGGTGCAGGAGACACACGCCCGAACATAGTCTGCGACGTCACGGCCATTTGTGGCCACCAGTATGTCCTCTCCAGTAGCTCAGATGTCCTTTTGGACCCAAAATGTCCACCCACCCTGGACGAGTGAGCCCAAGAGAGAACCTCCGGACGTAGACTGGGTGGTACAAAAGTCTTGCCCGGAGGCACAGACTAGTGAAACCGGGGCCACAGTTCTCAGACTCTCGGTAGGGACAATACGCCGAGGCTCCTCTTCCTCCTCCTCAGATGATACAACAGAGCGAGAGAGAGCATCGGCACAAATGTTCTCCCCGGAAAGGAAATGGAGGGTGAAATAGAACCTGGAGAAGAACAAGGACCATCTGGCCTGGCGAGAATTTAACCGCTGGGCTGTCTGTAGGTAAACCAAATTCTTGTGGCCTGTGAATACTTGGAAAGAAAAGTGAGCCCTCTCCAAAAGATGTCTCCACTCACAGACGGCCAACTTCATTGCTAGCAACTCCCTGTCCCCGATAGAATAATTTCTCTCCGCTGGTGTGAAGGTCTTGGAAAACAAGAAGCAACGATGCTTCCGATCTAGAGCATCCTTTTGAAAGAGGAGTGCTCCAGCACCAACAGAAGAGGCATCCACCTCTATGATAAACGGCTTATCTACATCGGGAAGATGTAGGATGGGAGCGCTAGCAAAATGGGACTTAATAGAAGTGAAGGCCTTGGAGACCTCCTCAGACCACAATTTGGGATTTGCTCCCTTCTTGGCGAGGGCTACCAAGGGAGCTACCAGAGTTGAGAAATGAGGAATGAACTGGCGATAGATATCAGGGTCAGGGGATATTTATTCTTATAGGTGATGGCGTTAAGACCCCTGTAGTCTATACATGGACGTAGTTCCCCGTTCTTCTTCTGCACGAAGAAGAACCCGGCCCCTGCTGGTGACACTGACTTCCTAATGAATCCCCTTGCCAGATTTTCCTGGATATATTGTGACATTGCCTCCGTCTCCGGGAGAGATAACGGATAGACTCGACCCCGGGGAGGCTCAGCACCAGGCAAGAGGTCTATAGGACAGTCATAGGGGCGGTGAGGCGGAAGGGTCTCCGCAGCCCTTTTGGAGAACACGTCCACATAGGGCTAATATTGCTTGGGGAAAGAGGATAGATCTGCGGGTACCTCAGTAGTAGCAACCTGAATGCATTCCCTCTGACATCTACCCCCACAAGATTCACCCCATCCCAAAATTCTGCCTGTGGACCACTCAATATGAGGAGAGTGGTACCGTAGCCAAGGTTTCTCTAACAGGACCTCATCAATTCCCTCAGGAATGACGGACCAGAGATATAATCTGATCAGAGGGAGACATGGACAGAGTGAAAGGGATGGTCTGGTGTGTAATCTGTGAGGGCAGTGTCGATCCATTTACCACTCGTACGGTAACTGGTTGAGCTAGCATTACCAGGGGAATTGCGTGACGTTGGGCGAAGGCAGAAGACATAAAATTGCCCTCAGCCCCAGAATCTACGCAGAGCTTAACCAAGTGGGAGAATGAGCCTATGGTAATTGTCCCCTTAAAGACAATTTGGAGGCAAACGTCGCCGTGTCTAGTGTACCTCCACCTACTACCACTAGACGCTGACGTTTCCTCGACCGCTGGGGACATCTGGTGGCAAGATGTCTTGACTGCTGGCAAACATGACAGACCTTGAGTGTACGAGCGGTCCGGGACTTAGATCCCGCTCGTGACACTTCCATGGCCTCCTTTGACTCAGGGACCAGGACCGGAGATTCCAAAGGTTTGGCGAAGGTGGGAGCCAGCCGAATCCTCTGCCTACACTGGGCTTGTTCTAACCTCCGCTCGGGAAAACGGAGGTCAATACGAGTGGACACAGCTATTAACTCCTCCAGTGTGGCGGGAATCTCCCTAGTGGCCAGAGCGTCCTTCACGTGGTTAGCCAGTCCCCTCCAAAATATTGGGATAAGGGCTTTATACGACCACTCCAACTCAGATGCTAGGGTACGGAAGTGGACGGCAAAATGTCTGACCAAGGACGAGCCCTGAGTCAATGCCTGAGTCAGTTGGAGCGCCGTATCATGGGTGACTCGAGATCTTAAAAAGACCTGTTTCAGAGTGCTCAAGAACAGCGGAGCACTCTACACCACATGATCGCCATGCTCCCACAGCGGCGTAGCCCACTCCTACGTCCTGTCCGACAGGAGAGAGACTATGAATCCCACCTTTGCCCGATCTGTGGGGAAACGTGCAGCCAGAAGCTCGAGATGTATAGAGCACTGGCTCACGAACCCCCTACAAGATTTACTATCTCCAGAAAATCACTAGCCAGACCCTGGCACTAGTAATACGTTAGGGTTTGGCGGAATGCACCAAATATTTATTTCTAAAGTAATAGGTGCGTTCGCAACCCGGGGTCCACCGTGCAGGAGTAAAACCTGATGCTAGTAACTGACAGTACTATATAGCGGTATAAGTGAACTCTGTTACTTCACAGAGTCACTTAAGACAAGAGAAAGCTGTGCCCTGTTAACCTCACAAAGGAACACAGCTGCCAAATACTGTAGAGCAAACAGTGGTCATGCAGTCAGAATAGAACACACAAAGCTCCTCACCGGACGTTCCGGTATTCTGGGGGCTTATTTCAGCCGGGCCTTGAATCACTCACACAAAACTCACCGGAGGAGCCAGTGTTTTAGGGGCTTATTTCAGTCGAACCCTGAAACCACATACATAAGACCACACTGGCGCTGAACACACAACTTAGTTGATACTAGTGCATGGCCATGCGAACCTTTTATAGCTGCAGCAACTTCAGGACCTTCCTAGAGGACCAATGGGAGCTGCTACAGTATCTGAGCAACTTCAGGACCTTCCAAGAGGACCAATGAGAGCTGCTGTAGTACCTGAGCATGTGTCCCCCGACCTCCAATGAGAGGTCTTACCCTGGGCATGCTCAGAAGGGGAAAAGCAGGACTTAGTCCCAGAGACGTCTGCTCGCCGCTGACCAGTACTGGCTACAATGGCTGAGCCTGGAAAGGCAGCAGTAACCATCCGCACCGTATCAGGCTGAGCCAGACGCTGGGACCGAAGTCTCCGCAGAGCAGGCTCCACTGCGGCTGGAATGGGAGACCGCAGCGGAGATGGCTCGAGATTCCCCCTGTGAAGAGGCCGGAACACGACCCCTAACACTGGCGAGAATGCGCTCATGCAGTGGAGCCGGGGAGAATGTGCTCATGCTGCGGAACCGGGCAGAATGCGCTCATGCAGCAGGAGCCAGGGAGAATGCGCTCATGCAGTGGAGCTGGGGAGAATGTGCTCATGCAGCGGAGCCGGGGAGAATGCGCTCATGCAGCAGAGCTGGGGAGAATGCGCTCATGCAGCGGAGCCGGGGAGAATGCGCTCTTGCCGGGGAGAATGCGCTAATGCAGCGGAGCTGGGGAGATTGCGCTCATGCAGTGCGGGGAGAATGTTGCCTGTAGCAGAGCCGGGGAGAATGCACTCATGCAGCAGAGTCGGGGAGAATGCGCTCTTGCATCGGAGCCGGGGAGAATGCGTTCATGTAGCGGAACCGGGCAGAATGCGCTCATGCAGCAGGAGCCAGGGAGAATGCGCTCATGCAGTGGAGCTGGGGAGAATGTGCTCATGCAGCGGAGCCGGGGAGAATGCGCTCATGCAGCAGAGCTGGGGAGAATGCGCTCATGCAGCGGAGCTGGGGAGAATGCACTCTGGCAGCGCAGGGAGAATGATGCCTGCAGGAGATCCGGGGAGAATGCGCTCATGCAGCGGAGCCGGGGAGAATGCGCTCTTGCCGGGGAGAATGCGCTAATGCAGCGGAGCTGGGGAGATTGCGCTCATGCAGTGCGGGGAGAATGTTGCCTGTAGCAGAGCCGGGGAGAATGCGCTCATGCAGCAGAGTCGGGGAGAATGCGCTCTTGCATCGGAGCCGGGGAGAATGCGTTCATGTAGCGGAGCCGGGGAGAATGAGCTCATGCAGCGGAGCTGGGGAGAATGCGCTCATGCAGCGGAGCTGGGGAGAATGTGCTCATGCAGCGGAGCCGGGGAGAATGCGCTCATGCAGCGGAGCCGGGGAGAATGCGCTCATGCAGCGGAGCCAGGGAGAATGATGCCTGCAGCACAGCTGGGGAGAATGCGCTCATGCAGCAGAACTGGGGAGAATGCGCTCATGCAGTGGAGTGGGGAGAATGACACCTGTAGCAAAGCCGGGGAGAATGCGCTTATGCAGAGGAGCCAAGAAGAATGCGTTCATGCAGCGGAGCCAGGGAGAATGCGCTCATGCAGCAGAGCCGGAGAGAATGTGCTCATGCAGCGGAGCCGGGGAGAATGATGCCTGCAGCGAGCGGCCCTGGACCTCAGGGAGTGACAGGACACTGCTCTCCAAGCTCAGCAGAGGTTCGGGGCCCGCTTGCTGCAGGTGTCATTCTCCCCTGGTCCGCTGCATGATCGGTTGCATGGATTACAGTGGAGGGCATTTAAAACAGGCGAGTATAAGGATTTTTTGTATTTTATCCTTATTTTTACAGGTAGAGACAGTGGGAGCAGACTACTAGTCTCGTCATTATCCCCTGCTGGTGCTGGGAACCATGATGATTGCAGCGTTCAGCACTCGGTGCTTGGGAACAGAGCAAACTGTGAACTGATTCCCAGGCTCCGATACATGTTGCACAGATGGCATCCATGTTGGGTACGTGTCACATGGACTCATTGACTTGAATGGGTCCGTGTGATCCGTGCTGTCGTCCACGACACATGGTCTGTGGAAAGACAATGATGTGCGCAGACTCATTTATTTCATTGGGTCTGTGTGTGTGTGTCACTGTCTCCGGTATGGAAACTGTCACCAAATGTACCGGAGATACTGACCTGTTAACCCCTTTCTGCCAGCTGATGGAATAGTACGTCAGCTGGCAGATCCCCTGCTTTAAGGTGGGCTCCGGCAGTGAACCCACCTTAAAGCCGCGACATGTCAGCTGTTTTGTACAGCTGACATGTGCGCGCAATGAGCGCGAGCGGAATCGCGATCCGCCCGCGCCCATTAACTAGTTAAATGCCGCCGTCAAGCGCTGACAGCGGCATTTAACTAGCGCGCGCGGCCGGAAGTGCTCGCACTGCTGACCCCCGTCACATGATCGGGGGTCAGCGGTGCATTGCCATAACAACCAGAGGTCTCCTTGAGACCTCTATGGTTGTTGATGGCCGATTGCTTTGAGCGCCACCCTGTGGTCGGCGCTCAAAGTACACTTGCCTTTCTGCTACACAGAGGTGATCTGTATTTCACCTTTATGTAGCAGAGCCGATCGTGTAGTGCATGCTTCTAGCCTCCTATGGAAGCTATTGAAGCATGCCAAAATAAAAAAAAAAAGTTTAAAAATATAAAAAAAATTAAAAATATATAAAAGTTCAAATCACCCCCCTTTCGCCCCAATCAAAATAAAACAAAAAAAATTAAACATACACATATTTGGTATCGCCGCGTTCAGAATTGCCCGATCTATCAATAAAAACAAAGGATTAACCTGACCGCTAAATGGCGTAGCGAGAAAAAAAATCAAAACGCCAAAATTACGTTTTTTTTGTCGCCGCGACATTGCATTAAAATGCAATAACGGGCGATCAAAAGAATGTATCTACACCAAAATGGTATAATTAAAAACATCAGCTAGGCACGCAAAAAATAAGCTCTCACCCGACCCCAGATCATGAAAATTGGAGACGCTATGGGTATCGGAAAATCGCGCAATATATATATATATTTTTTTTTAGCAAACTTTGGAATTTTTTTTCACCACTTAGATAAAAAATAACCTAGACATGTTAGGTGTCTATGAACTCGTAATGACCTGGAGACTCATAATGGCAGGTTAGTTTTAGCATTTGGTGAACCTAGCAAAAAAGCCAAACAAAAAACAAGTGTGAGATTGCACTTTTTTTGCAATTTCATCACACTTGGAATTTTTTCCCTGTTTTCTGTTACACGGCATGGTAAAACCAATAGTATCGTTCAAAAGTACATCTCGTCCCGCAAAAAATAAGCCCTCACTTGGCCATATTGACGGAAAAATAAAAAAGTTATGGCTCTGGGAAGGAGGGGAGCAAAAAACGAAAACGAAAAAACGGAAAAAGCTTCGGGGGTGAAGGGGTTAAAGAGCCCTAATAAAGAAGTGCGTTTCTTTTTAATTATAAACATGTCCACAAAAGGACAATCTATTTAAATCTAAACTTAACATGATAAAAACTATAAAAGAAAAAAAATTGTGTTTAATGCCAGAATTTGGGGGTTTTGGTCACAATGTCACAAAAAAATGCATTAAGAAGCAATCAAAGCATCATATGCACCCCAACATTTCATATACAGAAGTCTCAGATGTTTTGGAAAATTGCAACTCAAGTATTTTTTTTGTTATGAATTTCTCAATTTTTTTACCCCAATAAAATAAAATAAAAAAATAACACACAAGCCTAAGAAACATTTTTTGTATTTTACCACTGACAATGTCAAATTTACAGCTCTTAGGCCTCTTTCACACATCAGTGTCTCCAGTTCGTGTGGTGACAGTTTTCACACTTACCGGAGACACTGACACATGTAGACACATTCAAGTGAATGGGTCTGTGCACATGTGTCCATGTTCCTCACACATAGACAAATCCATTTTTTCCCGTCAGCACGGACAGCAAAACGTCCCGCATACGTGCACACGGAGAACACACATGGATGTCATCCGTGTGACACTCATCGGCATCGGGGAAGAAGCGCTACAGTAAGTTGTATGGTAAATAAAGACACAGCCACAATAAAGTCCTTTATTAGAAATATAAACGTAAAACCGTGTTTTGTTTTATTTAAAAATAACAAACACAATTATACTCACCTAATGCCAAATTCCACCGAAAACTAAGTAAAAAGCCCCCTCCTGCTGTCATTGTTCTGACTTGAATATAAGGCCGGGGTCACACTCGCGAGTGCAATACGAGAAACTTGCACATCAAGTCCCTGCACTTCTGCTGGCACTCGGGACCCGGAGCATTCAGCTGCATAGAAATACATACAGCCACACACTGCGGTCTCGAGTGCCGGGTATTGAGTTTCTCCCATTGAAATTGCAAGTGTGATCCCGGCCTAACTCTCATCATTCTACCCTGCTCACACTGATCGCTGGCAGAGGAGAATGATGAGAGCCGTGTTCTGAACCTGGCACCGGGGAACAGTGCTTACTGTAACGCTTCTTCCCTGCTGGCCGTCTGTGTAGTACTGATGCGGCACATGGGCGGCACAGGGTTGCCACACGTGTCCCGCAAGTATTACACACATGGACACGGATATCTCTGGTACTGTTTTTCTGGTACCAAAAATAAGCGGATGTGTGAAACCGGCCTTAGAAGAAGATGAGGGAAAAATGAAAGAGCAGGGAAAAAAAACAGTAGCATTCCATGAATGCACACTTAGGCCGGTTTCACACTTGCGTTTCAGTCCGCAGCGTACATTTTTTCCTTACGATCCGCATGTGTCTTGTGTACCTATCTTTAACATTGTGTACGCAGGTGTACACAGGGACATGAATTGTGTTCGGATGTGTAACACCCTAGGGTCCTGGTTGTTACAGTGGCATTGCTTTCCTCACGGGGAGAGTGATGTCATGCTTGGAAGTGAGGAATGATCCCTTTAACAGGTATTCAGCACATACAACACCGTTCGCACTCCAGGAGAGCTGTTCTCTCTGGTCGGGAGGAGGAGTCAGTTACTAGGCAGTTACTAGGCAGTTAGAGTTAGACAGTTGGTTAGAGGAGAGTGAGGGTGAGGAAGGAAAGCTCGGGCCGTGCAGTTGAGGGATTCTGCAGCTCCTGGGAAGGAAAAAGAAAGCAGAGCAACTTGTAAAGAGACTGGAAGGAGCAAAGGAGAGTGAAGAGCTGGAGAGAGAAGCTGGGACAGAGCTTCCTCCACGCTGAGCGCATATACCGGCAGCTGGAAGACCGAGGTTGTGGGAGTAACTTCATGCCCCATGGCAGAAACCAGAGGACAGCTAGATTTCAAGTTACCTGTCCACCATTAACACCCGAGTACACAGTAACAGATAGAGCCTGGGCCGTGATAGAGATCCTGTAAAAAGGCTTGAGTTACCTGTTGCACGGGTTAGTGTCCTACCTAAAGGGGGACAGAGAGAGAACATGACGACCTTGTTTGAGGCCTAAGGCAGCAAGGGACTACAACACCACAGCACTAGAAGGAAGACTTCCAACCCCACCTGGTTAGAGGGATTCCTGAGACACTTCCAAGCCAGCTGGACCACACCAGCATCCGTGATCCGGTATCCTGGACTGTGGCTGCCTTGAACCAAGTAAAGAGGTAAAGAGACTGCATCCCTGTGTCCTCCGTTTATTTCTGGCACTACACCACCCTTGCCAAATACACTGGGACATCTGGGGACCCAGCTTCACCTGTGGGAAGTTATACCATCCCTGCTGCCATAACATCACCCCAGTGGACCCCTTTAAGCAGCGTCAGTCACCCCTGACCAAATACCACAGGTGGCGTCACAATCTTTTATTATTCAACTAACCCCTTTAAAGACGTCCCTTTAACATGGGCGCCCAGGGCCACGGACCAGGTTTCCACCACCATGACACTTCCCTATAAGTACATGACCCGGTACAAAGTACCGTATGGCCCTGGTGGGCGTTCCAGAAGCGTCCCGTGCTTTGGTTTTGACATGCCTGCCGAACGCATCAAAACGACGCATGGGGATGCATCCACCTACAGTGCATGTCCCTGTGTACACAATGTTAAACATACAGTACAGACCAAAAGTTTGGACACACCTTCTCATTTAAAGATTTTTCTGTATTTTCATGACTATGAAAATGGTACATTCACACTGAAGGCATCAAAACTATGAATTAACACATGTGGAATTATATACTTAACAAAAAAGTGTGAAACAGCTGAAATTGTGTATTACATTCTAGGTTCTTCAAAGTAGCCACCTTTTGCTTTGATGACTGCTTTGCACACTCTTGGCATTCTCTTAATGAGCTTCAAGAGGTAGTCACCAGGAATGGTCTTCCAACAATCTTGAAGGAATTCCCAGAGCTGCTTAGCACTTGTTGGCCCTTTTGCCTTTACTCTGCGGTCCAGCTCACCCCAAACCATCTCAATTGGGTTCAGGTCTGGTGACTGTGGAGGCCAGGTCATTTGGCGTAGCACCCCATCACTCTCCTTCTTGGTCAAATGGCCCTTACACAGCCTGGAGGTGTGTTTGGGGTCATTGTCCTGTTGAAAAATAAATGATGGTCCAACTAAACGCAAACCGGATGGAATAGCATGCCGCTGCAAGATGCTGTGGTAGCCATGCTGGTTTAGTATGCCTTCAATTTTGAATAAATCCCCAACAGTGTCACCAGCAAAGCACCCCACACCATCACAACTCCTCCTCCATGCTTCACGGTGGGAACCAGGCATGTAGAGTCCATCCGTTCACCTTTTCTGTGTCGCACAAAGACACGGTGGTTGGAACCAAAGATCTCAAATTTGAACTCATCAGACCAAAGCACAGCTTTCCACTGGTCTAATGTCCATTCCTTGTGTTCTTTAGCCCAAACAAGTCTCTTCTGCTTGTTGCCTGTCCTTAGCAGTGGTTTCCTAGCAGCTATTTTACCATGAAGGCCTGCTGCACAATGTCTCCTCTTAACAGTTGTTTTAGAGATGTGTATGCTGCTAGAACTCTGTGTGTCTAATCTGAGCTGCTGTTGTAACCTGCGATTTCTGAGGCTGGTGCCCTGGATAAACATCCTCAGAAGCAGAGGTGACTCTTGGTCTTCCTTTCCTGGGGCGATCCTCATGTGAGCCAGTTTCTTTGTAGCGCTTGATGGTTTTTGCCACTACACTTGGGGACACTTTCAAAGTTTTCCCAATTTTTCAGACTGACTGACCTTTATTTCTTAACCCCTTCATGACCCAGCCTATTTTGACCTTAATGACCTTACCGTTTTTTGCAATTCTGACCAGTGTCCCTTTAAGGGAGGTAATAACTCAGGAACCCTTCAACGAATCCTAGTTCTGAGATTGTTTTTTCGTGACATATTGGGATTCATGATAGTGGTAAATTTAGGTCGATAATTTTTGCATTTATTTGTGAAAAAAATGGAAATTTGGCAAAAATATTGAAAATTTTGCCATTTTTCAAATTTTGAATTTTTATTCTGTTAAACGAGAGAGTTATGTGACACAAAATAGTTAATAAATAACATTACCCACATATCTACTTTACATCAGCACAATTTTGGAAACAACATTTTTTTTGCTAGGAAGTTATAAGTGTTAAAATTTGACCAGCGATTTCTCATTTTTACAACGCAATTTACAAAACCATTTTTTTAGGCACCACCTCACATTTGAAGTCAGTTTGAGGGGTCTGTATGGCTGAAAATACCCAAAAATGACACCATTCTAAAAACTGCACCCCTCAAGGTGCTTAAAACCACATTCAAAAATGTATTAACCCTTCAGGTGCTTCACAGCAGCAGAAGCAACATGGAAGGAAAAAATGAACATTTAACTTTTTAGTCACAAAAATGATCTTTTAGCAACAATTTTTTTATTTTCCCAAAGGGTAAAAAGAGAAACTGGACCCCAAAAGTTATTGTACGATTTGTCCTGAGTTCGCCGATACCCCATATGTGGGGGGAACCACTGTTTGGGAGCACGACAGGTCTCGGAAGGGAAGGAGCGCCATTTGACTTTTTCAATGAAAAATTGGCTCCAATCTTTAGCGGACACCATGTCGTGTTTGGAGAGCCCCTGTGTGCCTAAACATTGAAGCTCCCCCACAAGTGACCCAATTTTGGAAACTAGACCCCCCAAGGAGCTTATCTAGATGCATAGTGAGCACTTTGAACCCCCAGGTGCTTCACATATTGATCTGTAAAAATGAAAAAGTACTTTTCTTCACAAAAAAATTTTTTTAGCCTCAATTTTTTCATTTTCACATGGGCAACAGGATAAAATGGATCCTAAAATGTGTTGGGCAATTTCTCCTGAGTACACCGATACCTCATATGTGGTCAAAAAACACTGTTTGTGCACATGGCAAGGCTCGGAAGGGAAGGAGCGCCATTTGACTTTTGAATGAAAAATTAGCTCCAATCCTTAGCGGACACCATGTCGTGTTTGGAGAGCCCCTGTGTACCTAAAGATTGGAGCTCCCCCACAAGTGACCCCATTTTAGAAACTAGACCCCCCAAGGAACTTATCTAGATGCATAGTGAGCACTTTATATCCCCAGGTGCTTCACAAAGTGATCCATAAAAATGAAAAAGTACTTTTTTTTCACAAAAAATTTCTTTTAGCCTCAATTTGTTGATTTCCACATGGGCAGCAGGATAAAATGGATCCTAAAATATATCGGGTAATTTCTCCTGAGTACACTGATGCCTCACATGTGGGGGTAAACCACTGTTTGGGCACACGGCAGGGCTCGGAAGGGAAGGAGTGCCATTTGACTTTTTGAATGAAAAATTAGCTCCAATCATTAGCGGACACCATGTCGCGTTTGGAGAGCCCCTGTGTGCCTAAACATTGGAGCTCCCCCACATGTGACCCCATTTTGGAAACTAGACCTCCCATGGAACTAATCTAGATGTGCGGTGACCACTTTAAACCCCCAAGTGCTTCACAGAAGTTTATAACGCAGAGCCGAGAAAATAAAAAATCATTTTTCTTTCCTCAAAAATTATTTTTTAGCCCGCAATTTTTTATTTTCACAAGAGTAACAGGAGAAATTGGACCCCAAAAATTGTTGTCCAGTTTGTCCTGAGTATGCCGATACCCCATATGTGGGGGGAACCACTGTTTAGGCACACGTCGGGGCTCGGAAGGGAAGTAGTGACGTTTTGGAATGCATACTTTGATGGAATGGTCTGCAGGCATCATGTTACGTTTCCGTTTGCAGAGCCCCTGATGTGCCTAAACAGTAGAAACCCCCCACAAGTGACCACATTTTGGAAACTAGACCCCCCAAGAAACTTATCTAGATGTGTGGTGAGCACTTTGAACCCCCAAGTGCTTCACAGAAGTTTATAACGCAGAGCCGTGAAAATAAAAAATCATTTTTCTTTCCTCAAAAATTGTTTTAGCAAGCAATTTTTTATTTTCGCAAGGGTAACAGGAGAAATTGGACCCCAATTGTTGTTGCCCAGTTTGTCCTGAGTATGCTGGTACCCCATATGTGGGGGTAAATTATTGTTTGAGCGCACATCAGGGCTCGGAAGGGAGGTAGCACCATTTTACTTTTTGAACTCAAGATTGGCTGGAATCAATGGTGGCGCCAGGTTGCATTTGGAGACCCCTGATGTGCCTAAACAGTGGAAACCCCTCAATTCTAACTCCAATACTAACCCCAACACACCCCTAATCCTAATCCCAACTCTAGCCATAACCCTAATCATAACCCTAACCCCAGCACACCCCTAACCACAACCCTAATCCCATCACACCCCTAACCACAACCCTAACCCCAACACACCCCCAACCCTAATACCAACCCTACCCTAATCCCAACCCTAACCACAACCTTCACCTCAACACACCCCTAACCCTAACCACAAGCCTAATCCTAACCCTATTAACAACCCTAGCCCTAATTCCATCCCTAACTCTAATTCTAATCCTAACCCTAAGGTTATGTGCCCACGTTGCGGATTCATGTGAGATTTTTCCGCACCATTTTTGAAAAATCTGCAGGTAAAAGGCACTGCATTTTACCTGCAGATTTACTGCAGATTTCCAGTGTTTTTTTGATCGGATTTCACCTGTGGATTCCTATTGAGGAACAGGTGTAAAACGCTGCGGAATCCGCACAAAGAATTGACATGCTGCGGAAAATACAACGCAGCGTTTCCGCGCAGTATTTTCCGCACCATGGGCACAGCGGATTTGGTTTTCCATAGGTTTACATGGTACTCCTGGATCTGTCCACATGTTTTGTCTGTATCAGATTTATGTTATTACTGCTCCAGTACAGGGCCGACCTCCTTATACTCTGCTCCGGTACAGTGCCGGCCTCCTCATACTCTGCTTTGGTGCAGGGCCGGCCTCCTTATACTTTGCTTTGGTGCAGGGCCGGCCACATACTCTGCTCCGGTGCAGGGCCGCCTCCTCATACTTTGCTTTGGTGCAGGGTCAACCTCCTCATACTCCTGCTCCGGTACAGGGCCGGCCTCTTCATGCTCTGCTCCGGTACAGGGCCAGCCTCTTCATGCTCTACTTTGGTGCAGGGCCGGCCTCCTCATACTCTGCTCTGGTACAGGGCCGGCCTCCTCATACTTTGCTTCGTTGCAGGACTGGCCTCATACTGGGCTTCGTTGCAGGGCCGGCCTCCTCATACTTTGCTTTGGTGCAGGGCCGGCCTCCTAATACTCTGCTCCTGTGCAGGGCCGGCTTCCTCATACTCTGCTCCGGTGCTGGGCCGTCCTCCTCATGCTCTGCTCCAGTGCAGGACCGGCCTCCTCATACTCTGCTCCAGTATAGGGCCAGCCTCCTCATACTCTGCTCCGGTACAGGGCCGGCCTCCTCATACTTTGCCTCGTTGCAGGGCCGGCTTCCTCATACTGTGCTTCGTTGCAGGGCCGGCCTCCTCATACTTTGCTTCGGTGCAGGGCCGGTCTCCTCAAACTCTGCTCCGGTACAGGGCCAGCCTCCTCATACTTTGCTTTGTTGCAGGGCCGGCTTCCTCATACTGTGCTTCATTGCAGGGCCGGCCTCCTCACACTTTGCTCCGGTGCAGGGCCGGCCTCCTCAAACTTTGCTTTGATTCAGGGCCGACCTCCTCATACTCTGCTCCTGTACAGGGCCGGCCTTCTCATACCTTGCTTCATTTCAGGGCCGGCATCCTCATACTGTGCTTCATTGCAGGGCCAGCCTCCACATACTTTGCTTCGGTGCAGGGCCGGCCTCCTCATACTCTGCTCCTGTGCAGGGCCGGCCTTCTCATACTCTGCTCCGGTGCAGGGCCGGCCTCCTCATACTCTGCTCCTGTGCAGGACCAGCCTCCTCATACTCTGCTCCAGTATAGGGCCAGCCTCCTCACACTCTGCTCCGGTACAGGGCTGGCCTCTTCATGCTCTGCTCCGATACAGGGCCGGCCTCCTCATACTTTGCTTCGGTGCAGGGCCGGCCTCATGCTCTGCTCCGGTGCAGGGCCGGCCTCCTCATACTCTGCTCTAGTGCAGGGCCGGCCTCCTCATTCTCTGCTCTGGTGCAGGGCTGGCCTCATACTCTGCTCCGATGCAGGGCCGGCCTCCTCATACTCTGCTCTGGTGCAGGGCCAGCCTCCTCATACTCTGCTCCAGTGCAGAGCTGGCCTCCTTATACTCTGCTCCGGTGCAGGGCCAGCCTCCTCATACTTTGCTTTGATCCATTTCCCGCTAAAGAATCAATGTCCAAGAGCCCAAAGCAGCAAAGGCTGATGAAGGCTACGTTCAGGACTGCCACCAGGAATTTCGGAGGCCCCAAACTGACAACATTTTCTTCCCCGTTTGAGGCTCCACTCCAGCTCTGCCTCCAACCCTTGAGCCTTCCTCAGTCCCACTGCCCACTCATAAAAAAAACTCCACATCTGCACCACGTCCTCACATTTCACACATTTTGAATGCAGGTGATTCCGCATGTGTTCATTGAACCGTGCGGAATCATTGAACCGTGCGGAATCACCGCACCCAATACATTATACGGGTGACATTTATCTTGACATGCTGCAGTCTGGAAAGATGCGCTGCACGTCCATCTCTGCATGGAAGCCGCAGGCGTCTCTGGATACATAGTTGACATGGGATTTCTTGCTATCCCATCCACTATGCTGTAACAACTGGATGCTGCGGATGTACTCAGCGTCCAACCTGCAGCGTTTACTGACCATGGGAACATACCCTAACAGTTCCTATCTAACACCAAATGACATACATAGCCAGCAGCTTTTGTTTTCGTTAAAATATTTTTTTAAGCCGCCACCATGACAAGGTAAACTCTTTTGGCCGTGCCGTACTCTACTGTAACCTATTAAATATTTTTTTAAATATCCAATACTCTTTAGGTATATTTTTATTTATGTTTCTTTAAGGGAATGTGTCATATACATTTTGTAAAATGAACAATAATCCCACATACAAGGGAGAAATACTGTCACACCATGACCAGACCACCAATTGCCACCACATAGCGACCTATAATACCACATACAAGAGACAAATAGCGCAACACTCTGACCAGACCACATACACCTCTGGCAAAAATTAAGAGACCTTGCACAGTTTTATAAAAATCAGCTTCTCTACATGTCTGACAGCCATTCCATTCCAGTGTCAGTTGAATTCCAACCAGAGTACACCTCATTCTACTTAATGTGCTTCTGATTAGGTGATCACCTGAACCAAATCTTATTTAACTAAGCAAAGTATAAAAAACAATGCTGTGGTGTTCACAATCCTCTCGCAATAGGACAAGCTGGATGGCAAAACAAGTGGTTGTAATATCCCAAAAGTAATAGAAATGAAAAAATAACTTTTAGCCATGCCAAATGAGTTGAAAAGAAAAGTCTTGAGTGAGCAAAAGAAGGGCTCAATTCTGGCTTTACTAGCAGATCGACACAGCGTCACGTTGCCTCCATTCTTAAAATTTCTAAGATGGCAGTCCATTACAACAAGGTCAAGCAGCAGACTTTGGGACAACAAAGCTACAAGACCGGTAGAGGGAGGAAACGACTCTCCACTGACCCGGATGACCATCATCTTATATGAATGTCACTCAGCAACAGCAGGATGACATCGAGTGACCTACAAAAGGAATGGCAAATGGCAGCTGGTGTGAAGTGCACGGCAAGAACAGTTCGTAACAGGCTCCTAGAGGCAGGGCTCAAGTCATGTAAAGCTAGAAAAAAGCCTTTCATCAACGAGAAGCAAAGAAGAGCCAGGCTGAAGTTTCCCAAAGACCATAAGGATTGGACCATAGAGGACTGGAGTGAGGCAATCTCTGATGAGTCTAATTTTCAGCTTTTCCCAACACCTGGTCATCTAATGTTTAGACGGAGACCTGGAGAGGCATACAAGCCACAGTGTCTTGCACCCACTGTGAAATTTGGTGGCGGATTGGTGATGATCTGGGGATGCTTCAGCAAGGCTGGAATTGTGCAGGTTAATCTTTGCGAAGGACGTATGAATCAAGCCACATACAAGGTTATCCTGGAAAAACAGTTGATTCCTTCTGCTCAGGCAATGTTCCCCAACTATGAAGACTGTTTTTTCCAGCTGGACAATGCGATATGCCACACAGCTAGGTCAATCAAGGTGTTTTTATGAAGGACCACCACATCAAATCCCTGTCATGGCCAGCCCAATTTCCAGACCTGAACCCCATTGAAAACCTCTGGAATGTAATCAAGAGGAAGATGGATAGTCACAAGCCATGAAACAAAGAAGAACTGCTTATATTTTTATACCAGGAGGGGCATAAGGTCACCCAAAAGCAGTGTAAAAGACTGGTGGAATGCATGCCAAGACGTATAAAAGCTGTGATTAAAAATCATGGTTATTCCACAAAATATTGATTTATGAACTTTCCCTGAGTTAAAACATTAGCATTGTTTTTTTTAAATGATTATGAACATGTTTGGGTTTTTTTTGCATTATTTGAGGTCTGCAAGCAATGCATTTTTTTTTTATTATTTTGACCATTTCTCATTTTCAGAAAATAAATACAAAATGTATTACTTGGAACTTCGGAGACACGTTAGTAGTTTATAGAATAAAAGAACAATTTACATTTTACTCAAAAATATACCAATTGTGATGCAGTGACCCCTGTTGCAGCTAGGGGGCGCTGTGTGTGCTCCTCGGGATATGCATGGAGGCGTAACTGTGGTTATAATGATGAGTGTGCTGCATGCTCTAACGTGATCAAGTCCGATAACGTGACCCACCCAAGGACTGGGAAATCTTATCCCATCTGAGGCTTCTATACCTGCGAAACAAATTTCGTAATATATGTCATCAAATGCCCGTGCGGCCTTCTCTACGTGGGTGAGACTACACAGCACGTAAGAGACAGGATCGCTAGCCATAAATCAACCATCAGATGTAACAAAACCTGGCTCCCTCTCCCTGATCATTTTTCTAAGGCTAGACACTCCGTGGCACAATTGAAGTTCCAGATTATTGAGCAGGTACCCCGACCTAGGCGAGGTGGTAACCATGTCAAACAGTTGAAGTCCAGGGAAACTTACTGGATTTATACATTAGACACCCTCTCCCCAAGAGGCCTCAATAGGGAAATCGATTGGCTACTCTAATAATAAATGTACTAATTTATCTACCCTTCCCTTGCAGATACGCTGACAGCATTGGTGAGTTCCCTTCTTTAGTTTACTAATATAACTCCCAACAGATCCTGTCCTAGTTCACATGGACACAGTCCCTTCCATAATTTTCATATATCCTAAATACTGTTGTCCCAAAGGTTTATGGCCTTTTTATTCATATAGGACCACACATTACGGCGCCTACATAACACATTATACCATCTTCTATGCGAGCGCACGACAGGCTTACTACTTATCCTGTTTCAGGCTTTTAACGGCTGCTCCCAGCAGCGCTTAACACTGTTGTCCCCTAAGGTATATGGCCCTAAGGTATATGGCCCTTTTATTCAATTAGGACCATACATTACGGCGCCATCATCTTGCCACATTACACCATCTCACATGCCAGCGCATGACAGGCTCCTGTTTCAGGCTCTTAACGGCTGCTTACTGCAGCGCCTGGGTTCCCTAGCAACTGGATACACACCAGTTCGCCGGCCACGCATGCGCAGTTGCATCTTTTCATTACGCTGGCGTCACTTCCGGTATCGCAGGTCCTACTTCCGGTTCTCACGAGCGCTCATTTAAGCCCCACTACCGCCGGTCACACTACATTCCAGCAGCAGGGCGCGGGAGCGCCGCTCACAGACCAGCAATTACAGGTACTTTAGCGGCGCTCTTACTGGGTCCGGACTTGGCCGCATATATAGCGCAGATATACTATATATATGTATTCCATATTCACCCATGTCCTTACTCACTTACAGACCCCAGGTCAGGGCACTTCATTAAGGCTAAGTAATCCACAGCAGGAATACGCTGAAAGGTACACTATATGCCATTCCTTCACAATTTCCATATCCTCTATGTACCTGCTTCTCCTCATGTATATTCACCATCTTTTTTACAGTGTATAACTCGAATCTCCAAGGATCTCTATCCTCTAGTCTTTAGCTTAATAAAGGTAATAAGAACCTTCTTTACTTTTCTTTATGTTATGGTCACATGGTTTAGCTACCTTCGCCTTCCACCCCTTTGACTTTGAAACTGCTTCCAGCCTTCTTTGCTGTTGTATGTGGTGTTTTCACATAATATGTACCATGGTCTCTCGCAGTTACTCTGTGTTACTCTCTTTTGTTTTCTTTTAATTTTTATTTATTTTTCTTTTTGCTCTATCCAACGATGGGAACTATATTATTTTTGCTTGCTTTGTTTAACATTTACTGACAGATTGAATATTGTATATACTGTTTATTTATGTATTTTGTTTCTGTTTTTTCCTAGCGATTATATGATTAAGGCTCTGGTAGAGCCGAAACGTTATTGCCTCTGGTCGCTTTCAATACACATGGTTGTTCATGCTACGTAAAAAAATTTTCACTGTTTGCATCATATACATTTAAAGAGTGCGGTGTACTGTATATCTCTCGTTATAATGATGGGGAATCAGTGAATGGCAGAGTTGTAATTGGCCAATATTTGTCACAGAGGGAGTCTGCGCAGTAAGCCTGAAGTAATGTTGTTGTTTTGGGACCTGTTGTCCCACAAGTGTTTGTATAGTTATGAAGGGAGGCTTACAGGGCTAGTTATGAGAGCTGGGTGGGTCGATCTAGCCACGCACACACACCTCCCATCTATGGGAGTGGTTACAACTACATAATGTGACCATGATGTGGTCACATGGTCTATAGTGGGCTCTGCAATGGAGTCTGTAGTGGTTCCTGTGTATGGATCTGAGTGGTCTTTGTAATGGAGACTGCGTAGATCCTCGATGGCTTGTGTGTTGGGAGGTCCTGAGTGTGGACTGGATCCCTAAATAGCCCACTGTGAGGCCGTGGATCTGAAGACCTGTGTGTTGGGAGATCCTGGGAGTAGGATCGGATACCTGTTAAAGGGACTCTGTCACCTGAATTTGGAGGGAACAAATTTCAGCCATAGGGGCGGGGTTTTCGGGTGTTTGATTCACCCTTTCCTTACCCGCTGGCTGCATGCTGGCTGCAGTATTGGATTGAAGTTCATTCTCTGTCCTCCGTAGTACATGCCTGCACAAGGCAATCTTGCCTTAAGCAGGCGTGTACTATGGAGGACAGAGAATGAACTTCAATCCAATATTGCAGCCAGCATGCAGCCAGCGGGTAAGGAAAGGGTGAATCAAACACCCGAAAACCCCGCCCCTATGGCTGAAAATTGTTCCCTCCAAATTCAGGTGACAGAGTCCCTTTAAGTGCACTGAGAGACTTGTGTGTTGGATGGTCCAAGATGTGGATGGATGTCCTGAATAGCGCAGTGAGTAACCTGTGTTGGAAGTCCTGAGAGTAGCATTCCTGAAGAGCAAATGGGAAGGAGTGGATGCAGAGTCTGCAACGGCACTGCACTTGGGGGAGCTACAGCCTGTCTGAGGATCTGGACTGTTAAGTGGCCTAGTGAGCAAGGCATTGTCTGGGATGGTGATCCCTGGTCGGCAGCTTTCCTGCGAGAGAGAGGACTGACAGGAGGTCAGTGTGTGGAACAGGAGCTCCTGAAAGGTAACACCCGGGAAGAGGGCTATCATAATGGCAGAGAAGTATCTGCCAGTAGAACAAACTGTTGGTGCTTGTTGTGTTCCATGGACACTGATGAACTTTTCGGCGTACAGTCACCCATGGTAACTGGACGAAGTGAGAGGTCCAGCATGTTTAGTGTCAGTGAGTTAAAAGCCATATATGAAATATCAAGTTAAAGCCGCAACTTAATGTCACCTGTTGGCCTATTGTGTTCCATGAAGTGTAATGGACTGGGCATTACCCGGTTTATGATGCCATAATAAACTGCATGGACTGTTTTGTGAGAAAAACGTGCCTGTGTGACTGAGTCCCGTTGCTAAGAGAGTGTTCCCTGTCATGGTTCTCAACACACAGAGAACATAGTTGAGCATACAAAAAGTACTAGCTCTTGGAAGATGGGAACTCGAGCTGACCGTGAGCTAAACCTATCACAACAACTGAAAGTGGCCGGGTAGCGTGCCTACGTTTTATCCCTAGACGCCCAGCGCCAGCCGGAGAACTGACTGACCCTAGCAGAGGAAAATACAGACCTGGCTCACCTCTAGAGAAATTTACCCCAAAGGGCGGACAGTAGCCCCCACAAATATTGTCGGTGATTTTAGAGGAAATTGACATACGAAGTATGAAAATAGGTTTAGCAAAATTGAGGTCCGCTTACTAGATAGAAGGAAGACAGAAAAGGGGACTTCACGGCCAGCTGAAAACCCTATTCAAAATTCCATCCTGAAATTACTTTAGAACTCTAATATCAACTCATGACACCAGAGTGGCAATTTCAGTTCACAAGAGCTTTCCAGTCTCAGAAATATTCAAACACAGAGAACTGGAACAAAAATGCAAACAAACTTAGGACAAAAATCCAACTTAGCTGAAAGTAGTCTAGGAGCAGGAACATGCAACAGAAATGCTTCTGGTAACATTGTTGGCCGGCATAGAAATGACTGAGGAGCAAAGCTAAATAGCAACTCCCACATCCTGATGGAAACAGGTGAACAGAGGAGATGACAAACCCACGTTCAGTACCACCAGTGACCACCGGGGGAGCCCAGAAACCAAATTCACAACAGTACCCCCCCCTCAAGGAGGGGGCACCGAACCCTCACCAGAACCACCAGGGCGATCAGGATGAGCCCTATGAAAGGCACGGACCAAATCGGAGGCATGAACATCAGAGGCTGTCACCCAAGAATTATCCTCCTGACCGTAGCCCTTCCACTTGACCAAATACTGAAGTCTCCGTCTGGAAACACGGGAGTCCAAGATCTTCTCCACAACGTACTCCAACTCACCCTCAACCAACACCGGAGCAGGAGGCTCAACGGAAGGCACAACAGGTACCTCATACCTGCGCAACAATGACCGATGGAAGACATTATGAATAGAAAAAGATGCAGGGAGGTCCAAACGAAAGGACACAGGGTTAAGAATCTCCAATATCTTGTACGGACCGATGAACCGAGGCTTAAACTTAGGAGAAGAAACCTTCATAGGGACAAACCGAGAAGATAACCACACCAAATCCCCAACACAAAGACGAGGACCAACATGACGACGGCGGTTGGCAAAATGCTGAGTCTTCTCCTGGGACAACTTCAAATTGTCCACCACCTGCCCCCAAATCTGATGCAACCTCTCCACCACAGCATCCACTCCAGGACAATCCGAAGGCTCCACCTGACCAGAAGAGAAACGAGGATGAAACCCCGAATTACAGAAGAAAGGAGAAACCAAAGTGGCAGAACTAGCCCGATTATTGAGGGCAAACTCCGCCAAGGGCAAGAAGGCAACCCAATCATCCTGATCCGCAGAGACAAAACACCTCAAATAAGTCTCCAAGGTCTGATTAGTTCGCTCGGTCTGGCCATTAGTCTGAGGATGGAAAGCAGACGAAAAAGACAAATCAATGCCCATCCTAGCGCAGAACGCTCGCCAAAATCTAGACACGAACTGGGTCCCCCTGTCAGAAACGATATTCTCCGGAATACCATGCAAGCGAACCACATTTTGAAAAAACAGAGGAACCAACTCGGATGAGGAAGGCAACTTAGGCAAGGGAACCAAATGGACCATCTTAGAGAAACGGTCACACACCACCCAGATGACAGACATCTTCTGAGAAACAGGGAGATCAGAAATAAAATCCATCGAGATGTGAGTCCACGGCCTCTTCGGAATAGGCAAGGGCAACAACAATCCACTAGCCCGAGAACAACAAGGCTTGGCCCGAGCACAAACATCACAAGACTGCACAAAACCTCGCACATCTCGTGACAGGGAAGGCCACCAGAAAGACCTAGCCACCAACTCCCTGGTACCAAAGATTCCAGGATGCCCTGCCAACGCAGAAGAATGGACCTCCGAGATGACTCTACTGGACCAATCATCAGGAACAAACATTCTACCAGGCGGGCAACGATCAGGTCTATCCGCCTGAAACTCCTGCAAGGCCCGTCGCAGGTCTGGGGAAACAGCAGATAAAATCACTCCCTCCTTAAGGATACCCGTAGGTTCAGAATTACCAGGAGAATCAGGCTCAAAACTCCTAGAAAGGGCATCCGCCTTCACATTTTTAGAACCTGGTAGGTATGAAACCACAAAATTAAACCGAGAGAAAAATAACGACCAGCGCGCCTGTCTAGGATTCAGGCGTCTGGCAGACTCAAGATAAATCAAATTCTTGTGGTCGGTCAATACCACCACCTGATGTCTAGCCCCCTCAAGCCAATGACGCCATTCCTCAAAAGCCCACTTCATAGCTAAGAGTTCACGATTACCAATATCATAATTTCGCTCCGCGGGCGAAAATTTACGAGAAAAGAACGCGCAAGGTCTCATCACGGAGCAGTCGGAACTTTTCTGCGACAAAACCGCCCCAGCTCCAATTTCTGAAGCGTCGACCTCAACCTGAAAAGGAAGAGTAACATCAGGCTGACGCAATACAGGGGCGGAAGAAAAACGGCGCTTAAGCTCCCGAAAGGCCTCCACAGCAGCAGGGGACCAATCAGCAACATCAGCACCCTTCTTAGTCAAATCAGTCAGTGGTTTAGCAACATCAGAAAACCCAGTTATAAATCGACGGTAGAAATTAGCAAAGCCCAAGAATTTCTGAAGGCTCTTAAGAGAAGAGGGTTGCGTCCAATCACAAATAGCCTGAACCTTGACAGGATCCATCTCAATGGAAGAGGGGGAAAAAATATACCCCAAAAAAGAAATCTTTTGAACCCCAAAAATGCACTTAGAACCCTTTACACACAAGGAATTAGAGCGCAAAACCTGAAAAACCTTCCTGACCTGCTGGACTTGAGAGTCCCAGTCATCCGAAAAAATCAAAATATCATCCAAATACACAATCATAAATTTATCCAAATATTCACGGAAAATGTCATGCATAAAGGACTGAAAGACTGAAGGGGCATTTGAAAGACCAAAAGGCATTACTAAGTACTCAAAATGACCCTCAGGCGTATTAAATGCGGTTTTCCACTCGTCCCCCTGCTTAATTCGCACTAAATTATACGCCCCACGAAGATCAATCTTAGAGAACCACTTGGCCCCCTTTATGCGAGCAAACAAATCAGTAAGCAATGGCAAAGGGTACTGATATTTATTCGTGATTTTATTCAAAAGCCGATAATCAATACACGGCCTCTAAGAGCCATCCTTTTTAGATACAAAGAAAAAGCCGGCTCCTAAAGGAGATGACGAAGGACGAATATGTCCCTTTTCCAGGGACTCCTTAATATATTCACGCATAGCAGCATGTTCAGGCACAGACAGATTAAATAAACGACCTTTTGGAAACTTACTGCCCGGAATCAGATCTATTGTACAATCGCAATCTCTGTGCGGAGGCAGTGAACCAAGTTTAGGTTCCTCAAAAACGTCACGATAATCAGATAAGAATTCCGGAATCTCAGAGGGAACAGATGACGAAATGGCAACCAAAGGTACGTCCCCATGAGTCCCCTGACATCCCCAGCTTAATACAGACATTGCTTTCCAGTCGAGGACTGGGTTATGAGATTGCAGCCATGGCAATCCAAGCACCAAAACATCATGTAGATTATACAATACAAGAAAGCGAATAATCTCCTGGTGATCCGGATTAATACGCATAGTCACTTGTGTCCAGTATTGTGGTTTATTACTAGCCAATGGCGTGGAGTCAATACCCTTCAGAGGTATAGGAACTTCCAAAGGCTCTAAATCATAACCACAGCATTTGGCAAAGGACCAATCCATAAGACTCAAAGCGGCGCCAGAGTCGACATAAGCGTCCGCGGTAATTGACGATAAAGAGCAAATCAGGGTCACAGATAGAATAAACTTAGACTGTAAAGTGCTGATTGAAACAGACTTATCAACCTTCTTTGTACGTTTAGAGCATGCTGATATAACATGAGTTGCATCACCACAATAGAAGCATAACCCATTTTTTCGCCTAAAGTTCTGCCGTTCGCTTCTAGACAGAATTCTATCACATTGCATATTCTCTGGCGCCTTCTCAGTAGACACCGCCAAATGGTGCACAGGTTTGCGCTCCCGCAAACGCCGATCAATCTGAATAGCCATTGTCATGGACTCATTCAGACCTGCAGGCACAGGGAACCCCACCATAACATCCTTAATGGCATCAGAGAGACCCTCTCTGAAAATCGCCGCCAGGGCGCACTCATTCCACTGAGTAAGCACAGACCACTTACGAAATTTTTGGCAGTATATTTCCGCCTCATCTGTACCCTGGGACAGGGCCATCAAGGCTTTTTCAGCCTGAGTCTCTAAATGGGGTTCCTCATAAAGCAACCCCAAAGCTAGAAAAAACGCAACCACATTGAGCAACGCAGGATCCCCTGGTGCCAAAGCAAATGCCCAATCCTGAGGGTCACCCCGGAGTAAGGAAATTACAATCCTGACCTGCTGTGCAGGATCTCCAGCGGAGCGAGATCTCAGAGACAAAAACAATTTACAATTATGTTTGAAATTCTGAAAGCGAGATCTATCCCCGGAGAAAAATTCAGGTAAAGGGATTCTAGGTTCAGATATTGGAGCATGAATAACAAAATCCTGTAAACTTTGAACTTTATTAGCGAGATTACTCAAACCAGTAGCTAAACTCTGAGGATCCATTTTAATCAGGTGAGATCAGAGCCATTCAAGGATTAGAAGGAGAGAGAGACGAAGGCTGCAGTATAAGCAGAAAAGCAAACTCAGAGAAAAAAAAAAAAAAAATTCTCTGCAGACTTCTAATTCTCTCCTTTCTTCAGCCAATTATTTTAACCCTCGGCCGGCCAAACTGTCATGGTTCTCAACACACAGAGAACATAGTTGAGCATACAAAAAGTACTAGCTCTTGGAAGATGGGAACTCGAGCTGACCGTGAGCTAAACCTATCACAACAACTGAAAGTGGCCGGGTAGCGTGCCTACGTTTTATCCCTAGACGCCCAGCGCCAGCCGGAGAACTGACTGACCCTAGCAGAGGAAAATACAGACCTGGCTCACCTCTAGAGAAATTTACCCCAAAGGGCGGACAGTAGCCCCCACAAATATTGTCGGTGATTTTAGAGGAAATTGACATACGAAGTATGAAAATAGGTTTAGCAAAATTGAGGTCCGCTTACTAGATAGAAGGAAGACAGAAAAGGGGACTTCACGGCCAGCTGAAAACCCTATTCAAAATTCCATCCTGAAATTACTTTAGAACTCTAATATCAACTCATGACACCAGAGTGGCAATTTCAGTTCACAAGAGCTTTCCAGTCTCAGAAATATTCAAACACAGAGAACTGGAACAAAAATGCAAACAAACTTAGGACAAAAATCCAACTTAGCTGAAAGTAGTCTAGGAGCAGGAACATGCAACAGAAATGCTTCTGGTAACATTGTTGGCCGGCATAGAAATGACTGAGGAGCAAAGCTAAATAGCAACTCCCACATCCTGATGGAAACAGGTGAACAGAGGAGATGACAAACCCACGTTCAGTACCACCAGTGACCACCGGGGGAGCCCAGAAACCAAATTCACAACAGTTCCCCAACACATGCAGTAAGCGCTATCTCACAAATTAAAGAGAAAAATCAAACTGAAAATTTTGCAGTGGTCTCTTAATTTTGGCAGAGCTGTATTACCACCGCATAGTGACCGAATAATACCACATGAAAGGGACAATTACCACCACACCGTGACTACTGGTGACATTATACACAGGAGCTCTGTATACAGTGTCTGTACAGGTAATATAGTGATCACCAGTGACATACATAGGAGCTCTGTATACAGTGTCACTGCACAGATAATTGTTATGATTCTTAGTGGCTGAGGATCACAGAATGGACTAGCTAAGTTACTGAACATAGAACAAGCTCTAGGGAGGTGGTAACTGGACTGACCGCAACCTGATCCTAACAAACACACTAAAGGTAGCCGGTGAACGTGCCTAAATTCCTGGACGTCTCGACACAGCCTGAGAAACTTGCTACCCCTATAGAGAAAATAAGACCTCACTTGCCTCAGAGAAATGACCCCAAAGATATAGGAAGCCCCCAACAAATAATAACGGTGAGGTAAGGGGAAAATACAAAACGTAGAAATGAAAACAGATTCAGCAAATAAGGCCCACTAATACTAGATAGCAGAAGACAGGCAGGGAACTGTGCGGTCAGTAAAAAACCCTATACAAAATATCCACGCTGAGAATTCAAGAACCCCCACACCAACTAACGGTATGAGGGGAGAAACTCAGCCCCCTAGAGCTACCAGCAAGCAAGGAAATCACATATTAGCAAGCTGGACAAGGACAAGTAAATAACCAAAAAACATATTGAACACTGATGAGCAAAAAATAACCAAACAGAAAACTTAGCTTCTCTTGGAGAGACTGATAGCAAAGGAATTCAGGAGAGATCAAAATAGCACTGAATACATCGACAGCAGGCAAACACTGAAAGTCCAGGTGAGCTAAATAGGAAACCAGCTAACAGATAACGAGACAGCTGATCCAGCCTCAGACCTGCAGAATGACACAAAGAGCCACCAGAGGGAGCCCAAAGACAGCACTCACACAGTACCACTTGTGACCACAAGAGGGAGCCCAAAAACAGAGTTCACAACAGTACCCCCCCCTTGAGGAGGGGTCACCGAACCCTCATCAAAACCCCCAGGGCGATCAGGATGAGCCACATGGAAGGCATGAACCAAATCGGCCGCATTAAAATCAGAGGCGACAACCCAGGAATTATCCTCCTGACCATAGCCCTTCCACTTAACCAAATACTGAAGCCTCCGTCTAGAAATACGAGAATCCAAGATCTTCTCCACCACGTACTCCAATTCGCCCTCAACCGGGGCAGGGGGCTCAACAGAAGGAACCACAGGCACCACATACCTCCGCAACAAAGACCTATGGAACACGTTATGAATGGCAAACGACGCTGGGAGGTCCAAACGAAATGACACCGGGTTAAGGATTTCCAAAATCTTATAAGGACCGATGAAGCGAGGCTTGAATTTAGGAGAGGAGACCTTCATAGAAACATACCGAGAAGACAGCCATACCAAATCCCCAACACGAAGTCGGGGACCCACACCGTGACGGCGGTTGGCAAAGCGCTGAGCCTTCTCCTGTGACAACTTCAAATTGTCCACCACATGGTTCCAAATCTGCTGCAACCTATCCACCACAGAATCCACCCCAGGACAGTCAGAAGGCTCAACCTGACCCGAGGAAAACCAGAATTGCAGAAAAACGGCGAAACCAAAGTAGCAGAACTAGCCCGATTATTAAGGGCAAACTCGGCCAATGGCAAAAAAGTCACCCAATCATCCTGATCAGCAGAAACAAAACATCTTAAATAAGTTTCCAAGGTCTGATTAGTTCGCTCGGTTTGGCCATTCGTCTGAGGATGGAAGGCCGACGAAAAAGACAAATCAATGCCCATCTTAGCACAAAAGATCCGCCAAAATCTGGACACAAACTGGGATCCTCTGTCAGACACAATATTTTCAGGGATGCCGTGCAAGCAAACCACATTCTGAAAAAATAGAGGAACCAAATCGGAGGAGGAAGGCAACTTAGGCAAGGGCACCAAATGGACCATTTTGGAAAAACGATCACACACCACCCAGATGACAGACATTCTCTGAGAGACTGGAAGATCCGAAATAAAATCCATGGTAATGTGCGTCCAAGGCCTCTTCGGGACAGGCAAAGGCAAAAGCAAACCGCTGGCACGAGAACAGCAAGGCTTAGCCCGAGCACAAATCCCACAGGACTGCACAAAGGAACGCACATCCCGCGACAAGGAAGGCCACCAGAAGGACCTAGCCACCAAATCTCTGGTACCAAAAATCCCAGGATGGCCTGCCAACACCGAAGAATGAACCTCGGAAATAACTCTGCTGGTCCATCTATCTGGGACAAACAGTCTCTCTGGTGGGCAACGGTCAGGTCTATCCGCCTGAAATTTCTGCAGCACTCGTCGCAAATCTGGGGAAATGGCAGACAAAATCACTCCCTTTCTGAGGATACCCGCCGGCTCTGACACTCCCGGAGAGTCAGGCACAAAACTCCTAGAAAGAGCATCAGCCTTCACGTTCTTCGAACCAGGCAGGTACGAGACCACGAAATCGAAACGGGAGAAAAACAACGACCAACGAGCCTGTCTAGGATTCAGCCGCTTGGCAGACTCGAGATAAATCAGATTTTTGTGATCAGTCAAGACCACCACACGATGCTTAGCTCCCTCGAGCCAATGTCGCCACTCCTCAAATGCCCACTTCATAGCCAACAACTCCCAATTACCAACATCATAATTCCGCTCGGCAGACGAGAACTTTCTTGAAAAGAAAGCACAAGGTTTCATCACAGAGCAATCAGAGCTTCTCTGCGACAAAACAGCCCCTGCTCCAATCTCAGAAGCATCAACCTCGACCTGAAAAGGAAGAGAGACATCAGGCTGACACAAAACTGGAGCCGAAGAAAACCGGCGCTTCAGCTCCCGAAAGGCTTCCACGGCCGCAGGAGACCAATTAGTCACATCAGAACCCTTCTTGGTCAAATCCGTCAAGGGTTTAACCTCGCCAGAAAAATTAGCAATGAAGCGACGGTAAAAATTAGCAAAACCCAAGAACTTCTGAAGACTCTTAACAGATGTAGGCTGAGTCCAGTCATGAATAGCCTGGACCTTGACTGGGTCCATCTCAATAGTAGAAGGAGAGAAAATAAAACCCAAAAAGGAAACCTTCTGTACTCTGAAGAGACATTTTGAGCCCTTCACAAATAAGGCATTAGCACGCAGGACCTGAAATACCATCCTGACCTGCTTTACATGGGACTCCCAGTCCTCAGAAAAGACCAAAATGTCATCCAGATACACAATCATAAATTTATCCAGATATTCTCGGAAGATGTCATGCATGAAGGACTGGAACACAGAAGGAGCATTAGAGAGTCCAAAAGGCATCACCAAGTACTCAAAATGGCCTTCGGGCGTATTAAATGCTGTTTTCCTTTCATCCCCCTGCTCAATACGCACAATGTTATACGCACCACGAAGATCTATCTTGGTGAACCAACTGGACCCCTTAATCCGAGAAAACAGATCAGTTAATAATGGCAAAGGATACTGAAATTTGACCGTGATTTTATTTAGAAGAAGATAATCTATACAAGGTCTCAGAGAACCATCCTTTTTGGCCACAAAAAAGAATCCTGCACCAAGAGGGGAGGAGGACGGGTGAATATGTCCCTTCTCTAAAGACTCCTTTATATAACTCCGCATCGCGGCATGTTCTGGTACAGACAAATTAAAAAGTCGTCCCTTAGGGAACTTACTACCAGGAATCAAATTTATAGCACAATCACAATCCCTGTGATGAGGCAGGGCACCGGATCTGGGCTCATCAAATACATCCTGGTAGTCCGACAAAAACTCAGGGACCTCAGAAGGAGTGGAAGAAGCAATTGACACCAAAGGAGCATCGCAATGAATCCCCTGGCAACCCCAACTTGAAACAGACATAGCTTTCCAATCCAGAACTGGATTATGGGCTTGCAGCCATGGCAGACCAAAACGACAACATCATGCAAATTATGCAGCACAAGAAAGCAAATCACCTCCTGATGTACAGGAGTCATGCACATGGTCACTTGAGTCCATCATGAGGCTTATTCTCAGCCAATGGTGTAGCATCAATTCCCCTCAGTGGAATAGGGAATTCCAAAGGCTCCAGAACAAAACCACAGCGCCTGGCAAACGACAAATCCATCAGGTTCAGGGCAGCACCTGAATCCACAAAAGCCATAACCGAGTAGGATGACAAAGAACAAATTAAAGTAACAGACAAAATGAATTTTGGCTGTATAGTACCAACGGTGACAGATTTAGCGATTTTTTTTACGCGCTTAGAGCATGCTGAGATAACATGAGTTGAATCACCACAGTAAAAGCACAACCCATTTTGACGTCTATGATTTTGCCGCTCAATTCTGGTCAGAATTCGGTCACATTGCATAGACTCAGGTCTCTGTTCAGAAAACACCGCCAGATGGTGCGCAGATTTGCGCTCCTGCAAATGCCGATCAATCTGAATGGCCAAAGCCATTGACTCATTCAGACTTGCAGGCGTGGGGAACCCCACCATAACATTCTTAATGGCTTCAGAAAGACCTTCTCTGAAATTTGCAGCCAGGGCACACTCATTCCATTGAGTAAGCACCAACCATTTCCGAAATTTTTGACAATACACCTCAGCTTCATCCTGGCCCTGAGAGAGAGCCAGCAAGGCCTTTTCTGCCTGGTTCTCAAGATTAGGTTCCTCATAAAGCAATCCAAGCACCAGAAAAAACGCATCCACATTCAGCAATGCAGGATCTCCTGGCGCCAGGGAGAAAGCCCAATCTTGAGGGTCGCCATGTAACAGGGAGATAACAATTCTAACTTGCTGAGTGGAATCACCAGAGGAACGAGGTCTCAAAGAAAGAAATAATTTACAATTATTCTTAAAATTCAGAAACCTAGATCTATCTCCAGAAAACAACTCAGGAATAGGTACTTTTGGCTCAGACATAGGACTGTGAACAACAAAATCCTGAATGCTTTGCACCCTTGCAGCAAGATGATCCACACTAGAAGTCAGACTCTGAATATCCATGTCTGCAGCTGAACTCAAAGCCACCCAGAGATTAAGGGGATGAGAGAAGCTGGACAGACTGCAGCAAAGGGAGAGGAAAAAAAAAAAAATTGTACTCAGGACTTCTCTTATCCCACTTCTGCGATGCATTAAACACTTTTTGGCCTGCAGTACTGTTATGATCCTTAGTGGCTGAGGATCACAGAATGGACTAGCTAAGTTACTGAACATAGAACAAGCTCTAGGGAGGCGGTAACTGGACTGACCGCAACCTGATCCTAACAAACACACTAAAGGTAGCCAGTGAACGTGCCTAAATTCCTGGACGTCTCGACACAGCCTGAGAAACTTGCTACCCCTATAGAGAAAATAAGACCTCACTTGCCTCAGAGAAATGACCCCAAAGATATAGGAAGCCCCCAACAAATAATAATGGTGAGGTAAGGGGAAAATACAAAACGTAGAAATGAAAACAGATTCAGCAAATGAGGCCCACTAATACTAGATAGCAGAAGACAGGCAGGGAACTGTGCGGTCAGTAAAAAACCCTATACAAAATATCCACGCTGAGAATTCAAGAACCCCCACACCAACTAACGGTGTGAGGGGAGAAACTCAGCCCCCTAGAGCTACCAGCAAGCAGGGAAATCACATATTAGCAAGCTGGACAAGGACAAGTAAATAACCAAAAAACATATTGAACACTGATGAGTAGTGTTGAGCGATACCGTCTGATACTTGAAAGTATCGGTATCGGAAAGTATCGGCCGATACCGGCAAAGTATCGGATCTAATCCGATACCGATACCCGATACCAATACAAGTCAATGGGACTCAAGTATCGGACGGTATTCCTGATGGTTCCCAGGGTCTGAAGGAGAGGAAACTCTCCTTCAGGCCCTGGGATCCATATTAATGTGTAAAATAAAGAATAAAAATAAAAAATATTGCTATACTCACCTCTCCGACGCAGCATGGACCTCACCGAGGGAACCGGGAGCGTTCTTTGCTTAAAATGCGCGCTTTTACTTCCTTCCGTGACTTCACGGCTTGTGATTGGTCACGTGCCGCCCATGTGGCCGCGACGCGACCAATCACAGCAAGCCGTGACGTAATTTTCAGGTCCTCAATGCCTAATTCTAGGCATTCAGGAATTTAAAATTACGTTCCGGCTTGTGATTGGTCGCGTCGCGGTCACATGGGCGACGCGACCAATCACAAGTCGTGACGTCATGGGAGGCAGGAGACGCGCGCATTTTTAAAATTACGTCACGGCTTGTGATTGGTTGCGTGCCGCCCATGTGACCGCGACGCGACCAATCACAGCAAGCCGTGACGTAATTTCAGGTCCTGATGCCTATTTCTGCATTGACACAATCACAAGCCGGAACGTAATTTTAAATTCCTGAATGCCTAGAATTAGGCATTGAGGACCTGAAAATTACGTCATGGCTTGCTGTGATTGGTCGCGTCGCGGCCACATGGGCGGCACGCGACCAATCACAAGCCGTGACGTCATGGAAGGAAGTAAAAGCGCGCATTTTAAGCAAAGAACGCTCCCGGTTCCCTCGGTGAGGTCCAGGCTGCGTCGGAGAGGTGAGTATAGCAATATTTTTTATTTTAATTCTTAATTTTACACATTAATGTTGTTTCGATACCGATACCCGATACCACAAAAGTATCGGATCTCGGTATCGGAATTCCGATACCTGCAAGTATCGGCCGATACCCGATACTTGCGGTATCGGAATGCTCAACACTACTGATGAGCAAAAAATAACCAAACAGAAAACGTAGCTTCTCTTGGAGAGACTGATAGCGAAGGAATTCAGGAGAGATCAAAATAGCACTGAATACATCGACAGCAGGCAAACACTGAAAGTCCAGGTGAGCTAAATAGGAAACCAGCTAACAGATAACGAGACAGCTGATCCTGCCTCAGACCTGCAGAATGACACAAAGAGCCACCAGAGGGAGCCCAAAGACAGCACTCACACAGTACCACTTGTGACCACAAGAGGGAGCCCAAAAACAGAGTTCACAACAGATAATACAGTGATCACCAGTGACATTATACACTGGAGCGCTGTATATATTGTCAGTGTACAGGTAATACGGTGATCTCCAGTGACATACACAAGAGCTCTGTATATAGTGTCAGTATACAGATAATACAGTGATCACTGGTGATCACAGGAGCTCTGTATATAGTGTCAGTGTACTGGTAACACACTGACTCGCCAGTGACGTCTCTAGTTGAAGTCCTTCATCTCCTCTTTTCTTCATTCAGTTCAAACCGCCATCACTTCTTCCAGCCAGTACTTGTCTCTACAGAAAATAACACAGTTATCTAGAGCACATTCCCCAATTTTTCCCCAACCTCTACACTATGCCAGATGAAGAAAAAAAGCGACCGTGTTGCCCTGCGCAATAACAGGACCTCTCCTCCCCTATACTGAAAACAGTATCCTCAAAAATAATATCATTTAATTAGCACCTACAGTAATAATATCCTACATTCTGAACCCCACATGTTCTTCCTTTCTGCCTCATGTCGCTCCATACTTCCCCCATGTCTCACCATATTGCCCCCATGGTCACTCATGAGTATAATGCATCCCATAGTCATATATAGTAGTATAATGCAGCCCCATAGTAGTATAATGCACCCCCATAGTGGTATAATACACTGTAGTATAATGCAGCCCCATAGTATAATGCACCTCATAGTATAATGCAGCCCCATAGTGGTATAATGCACTTCATAGTAGAAAAATGCAGCCCCATAGTAGTATAATGCACTCCATAGTAGTGTAATGCAGCCCCATAGTAGCATAATGCACCCTATAGTAGTGTAATGCAGCCCCATAGTGGTATAATGCACTCCATAGCAGTATAAGGCACCTCATAGTATAATGCACTCCCATAGTAGTATAATGCTCTCCCATAGTGATATAATGCACCTCATAGTATAATGCACCCCCATAGGAGTATAATGCACCCCCATAGTAGGATAATGCAGTCCCATACTGTGGTTTCACAAAAAAAAATTCTTCCCTGGCTGAGGTCCAGCGGTGACGTCATACACAGGCAACATGCCACTGACGTCAGCTGCTGGCCTGTGATTCACTTCTTCCAGCCAGGACTCATATCTGCAGAAAATAACAGTTACCTAGAACACATTCCCTAATTTTTCCCCAACCTCTACACTGCGCCAGATGAAGAAAAAAAAGACTGTGTTGCACTGCACAATAACAGTATACTCAAAAATAATATCCTTTAATTAGCACCTACAGTAATAAAATCCTACATTTTCAACTCCACGTGTTCTCCCATTCTGCCTCATGTCTCTCCATATTGCCCCCATTGTCACCCATAATAGTATAATGCATCCCATAGTCATATATAGTATTATAATGCAGCCTCATAGCAGTATAATGCAGCCCCATAGTAGTATAATGCACCCCCATAGTAGTATAATGCACCCCCATAGTGGTATAATGCACTCCAAAGTAGTATAATGCACCTCATAGTATAATGCAGCCCCATAGTGGTATAATGCACTCCATAGTATTATAATGCAGTCCCATAGTAGCATAATGTACTCTATAGTATAAGGCAGCCCCATAGTATAATGTGCCTCGTAGTATAATGCAGCCCCATAGTATAATGCACCCCCATAGTGGTATAATGCAGCCCCGTAGTATAATGCGCCGTGTACTATAATGAAGCCCCATAGGATAATGCTCCTCCATAGTGGTATAATGCACTCCATAGTAGTATAATGCAGCTCCATAACAGTATAAAGCAGCTCCATTTTGATATAATGCATCCCCATAGTGGTATAATGCATAGTATATCCTACAGAGACAACAGGGTTATAGTCCAAAATATATATATATATATATATATATATATATATATATATATATATATATATATATTTATTTATTTAAAAAAAAGTTTATTTAAGTAATTAGGCATAAAAAAGATAACAAAACAATAAATATACACATTACAAGTCAAACAGAAAAAGAGAAAAGAGGCTCAGGTGTGATTATACTATACTATACTATACTGTATAGTATAGTATAATACTATACTATACTATACTATACTGTCATTATGCTACGAGGCTCAGGTGTGAGGACCAAAACACATCACAGTAAATAAACAGGGCCAGGTAACACTTTTCTACGAAAATGACAGCATAAAGTGCTTGGTGCAAATGAAATCTAGCAGCCAAAATCAAGTATGTCAGTATAGGGTTAATTGACATGATCTAACCTTCGTAATCTATTGCACATATGCCCCTAGCAAACAAGTTTCATGCACAACCCTGCCACATGACATTACTGACCAAGTAAAGCACCAAGCAAAAATGTATGGAGAGTAATCTCATGGAAGGGCAGCTTACCCATAAGTGTGCCTGCGTGATGTGCGGTCCAATGCAGCCCTGATGCGCGTTTCGCGTGGGTTTCTTCGGGGGGCTGTCATAGTAGTATAATGCACCTCATAGTATAATGCAGCCCCGTAGTATAATGCACCTCATAGTATAATGCATCCCCATAGTAGCATAGTGCACCATATAGTAGTATAATGCAGCCTCAGAGTGGTGTAATGCTCTCCATAGTAGTATAACGCACCTCATAGTATAATGCACTCCCAAGGTAGTATAATGCACCCCCATAATAGTATAATGCACCTTATAGTATAATGTAACCTAATAGTATAATGCAGCCCCATGGTATAGTGCACTCCCATAGTGGTATAATGCGCTCCATAGTAGTATAATGCAGCCTCATAGTAGTATAATGCACCTCATAGTATAATGCACCTCATAGTATAATGCAGCCCCATAATGGCATAATGCACCCTGTAGCAGTATAATGCAGTAGAAGGCAGACCCATAGTGGTATAATGCATTTCATAGTAGAATAATGCACCTCATACTATAATGCACCTCATAGTATAATACACTCCGTAGTAGTATAATGCACCTCATAGTATAATGCAGCCCCATAGTATAGGGCACCTCATAATATAATGCAGCCCCATAGTAGCAGAATGCACCCTACAGTAGTATAATGCAGCCCGATAGTGGTATAATGCACTCCATAGTAGTATAATGCACCTCATAGTATAATGCACTCCCATAGTAGTATAATGCACCCCCATAGTAGTGTAATAGTATAATGCAGCCCAAAAGTATAATGCAGCCTCATATACAGTGGATTATAAAGTCCATTCCCATAGTAGTATAATGCACTCCCATAGTGGTATACCGCACTCCTTAGTAGTATAATATACCTCATAGCATAATCAGTTTTTCTTTTTTTAATACAGTTATATGAAAAAGTTTGGGCACCCCTATTAATCTTAAACTTAATGTTTTATAAAAAAAAAAATTTTTGCAACAGCTATTTCAGTTTTATATATCTAATAACTGTTGGACACAGTAATGTTTCTGCCTTGAAATGAGGTTTATTGTACTAACAGAAAATGTGCAATCTGCATTCAAACAAAATTTGACAGGTGCATAAGTATGGGCACCTCACCAGAAAAGTGACATTAATATTTAGTAGATCCTCCTTTTGCAAAAATAACAGCCTCTAGTCGCTTCCTGTAGCTTTTAATGAGTTCCTGGATCCTGGATGAAGGTATTTTTGACCATTCCTCTTTACAAAACAATTCTAGTTCAGTTAAGTTTGATGGTCGCCAAGCATGGACAGCCCTCTTCAAATGATCCCATAGATGTTCAATGATATTCAGGTCTGGGGACTGGGATGGCCATTCCAGAACAGTGTAATTGTTCCTCTGCATGAATGCCTGAGTAGATTTGGAGCAGTGTTTTGGATCATTGTCTTGCTGAAAGATCCATCCCCTGCCTAACTTCAACTTTGTCACTGATTCATGAACATTATTGTCAAGAATCTGATACTGAGAGGAATCCATGCGTCCCTCAACTTTAACAAGATTCCCAGTGCCGGCATTGGCCACACAGCCCCAAAGCATGATGGAACCTCCACCAAATTTTAATGTGGGTAGCAAGTGTTTTTCTTGGAATGCTGTGTTTTTTTGCCGCCATGCATAATGCCTTTTTGTATGACCAAACAACTCAATCTTAGTATCATCAGTCCACAGGACCTTCTTCCAAAAAGAAATTGGCTTCTCCAAATGTGCTTTTGCATACCTCAGCCAACTCTGTTTGTGGCGTGCTTGCAGAAACGGCTTGTTTCACATCACTCTCCCATACAGCTTCTCCTTGTGCAAAGTGCGTTGTATAGTTGACCGATGCACAGTGACACCATCTGCAGCAAGTTGATGCTGCAGCTCTCTGGAGGTGGTCTGAGGATTGTCCTTGACTGATCTCACCATTCTTTTTCTCTGCCTTTCTGATGTTTTTCTTGGCCTGCCACTTCTGGCCTTAACAAGAACTGTACCTGTGTTCTTCCATTTCCTTACTATGTTCCTCACAGTGGAAATTGACAGGTTAAATCTCTTAGACAGCTTTTTGTATCCTTCCCCTGAACAACTATGTTGAATAATCTTTGTTTTCAGATCATTTGGAAAAAAAAAAAAGCAAATGTTCCAGCTTCATACGAATAAAATCCAGACTTTAATGAAATTTTTTTTTTAAAAAAGTGCATACTCTGCGGATCTCACAATGTCCCCGGGAGGAGAGCGACGCGTTTCGACTGCAAACGCAGTCTTTATCCAAGCTTCCATGGATTCATTACCTCTCAAGACGTAGTTCCGTGCTTCTGAGAACCGGTGAGCAGGCTTTTTTTCTTTTCATATCATTTGACAGTTGTTTTGAGGAGCCCATGATGCCACTCTTCAGAGGAGATTCAAACAGGAGAACAACTTGCAAGTGGCCACTTTAGGCCGGTTTCACACGTCAGTGGCTCCGGTACGTGAGGTGACAGTTTCCTCATGTACCGGAGACACTGACACACGTAGACCCATTAAAATCAATGCATCTGTGCAGATGAGCACACGTATTAAAGTCAATGGGTCCGTGTAAAACACGGACCGCACACGGACGGTCTCCATTTGCAGTCCGTGTGCCGTGCAGGGGACAGCGCTACAGTAAGCGCTGTCCCCCCCCCACTGGTGCTGAATCTGCGATTCATATGTTCCCTGCAGCAGCGTTTGCTGCATAGAAGATATGAATAATAGTGTTTAAAATACAGATCTATGTGTCCGCCGCCCTCCCACCCCCTGTGCGCCCCCCCCCCGCTGTTCTGAAAATACTCACCCGCTCCCTCGTTGGCTGTCACTGCTTCCTGGTCTGGCCCCATCTTCTCCTGTATGCGGTCACGTGGGGCCACCGATTACAGTCATGAATAGGCGGCTCCACCTCCCATAGGGGTGGGGCCTCCTATTCATGACTGTAAATGAGCGGCCCCACGTGACCGCATACAGTAGAATGTGCGCGGCCAGGACAGGAAGCAGCAACAGCCAGCGAGGGAGCGGGTGAGTATTTTCAGAACAGCGGGGGGGGGGGGGGCGCACAGGGGGTGGGAGGGCGGCGGACACATAGATCTGTATTTTAAACACTATTATTCATATTTTCTCTGCAGCAAACGCTGCTGCAGGGAACATATGAATCGCGGCTTCAGCACCAGATGCTTGTACGTGTGGTACCCAGCACGGAGCGTGTGGTACCCAGTGGGCACACGGGCGGCACAAGTGTGCCGCCCGTGTGCCACACTGATGTTCACCAGAAACGCAGGGGCACACGGACACGGATAATTCCGGTACCGATTGTTTCCGGTACCGGAATTATCTGGACGTGTGAGACTGCCCTTAGGGTATGTGCACACGTCAGGTTTTTTTGCGTTTTTTTCGCGTTTTTTCCGCTATAAAACCACGATAAAAACGTGAAAAAAACGCTAACATATGGTTCCCAATCGTTTGTATGGATTACGCAAAAATTGTGCAAATGTAGCGTTTTTTTCCGTGAAAAAAATGAATCGCGGAAAAAGAAGCAACATGTTCATTATTTTTGCGTAATCGCTAATTTCCCGCATCCATAGACTTGCATTGAAACGCTAGAAATCCGCTAATCATATAAAAATTTGCGGATTTCTAGCGTTTTTTCCGGAAAAACTACAGGAAGTGACATCCCATAATGGCTATCCCATCATGCCATTCATGCGCATCCCATAATCCAGGAAGAGGAAACTCCCACACCATTCCCGTCTTCCTGTTTTATGGCTGCCGACATGGAGAGGTATTATCGGATGAGCCTGGATGTGCTGCAGATGATAAGTGTGGTAAATGTGTGTGTGTGTATGTATATACACTCACCGGCCACTTTATTAGGTACACCTGTCCAACTTCTTGTTAACACTTAATTTCTAATCAGCCAATCACATGGCGGCAACTCAGTGCATTTAGGCATGTAGACATGGTCAAGACAATCTCCTGCAGTTCAAACCGAGCATTAGTATGGGGAAGAAAGGTGATTTGAGTGCCTTTGAACGTGGCATGGTTGTTGGTGCCAGAAGGGCTGGTCTGAGTATTTCAGAAACTGCTGATCTACTGGGATTTTCACGCACAACCATCTCTAGGGTTTACAGAGAATGGTCCGAAAAAGAAAAAAAATCCAGTGAGCGGCAGTTCTGTGGGCGGAAATGCCTTGTTGATGCCAGAGGTCAGAGGAGAATGGGCAGACTGGTTCGAGCTGATAAAAAGGCAACAGTGACTCAAATCGCCACCCGTTACAACCAAGGTAGGCCTAAGAGCATCTCTGAACACACAGTGCGTCGAACTTTGAGACAGATGGGCTACAGCAGCAGAAGACCACACCGGGTACCACTCCTTTCAGCTAAGAACAGGAAACTGAGGCTACAATTTGTACAAGCTCATCGAAATTGGACAGTAGAAGATTGGAAAAACGTTGCTTGGTCTGATGAGTCTCGATTTCTGCTGCGACATTCGGATGGTAGGGCCAGAATTTGGCGTAAACAACATGAAAGCATGGATCCATCCTGCCTTGTATGGAGCATCTTTGGGATGTGCAGCCGACAAATCTGCGGCAACTGTGTGATGCCATCATGTCAATATGGACCAAAATCTCTGAGGAATGCTTCCAGCACCTTGTTGAATCTATGCCACAAAGAATTGAGGCAGTTCGAAGGCAAAAGGGGGTCCAACCCGTTACTAGCATGGTGTACCTAATAAAGTGGCCGGTGAGTGTATATGTGTATATATGTGTGTGTCTGTGTATATATGTGTGTGCATGTGTTCGGACATCGGCCGATGAGACTAGTCTCATCGGCCTATGTCTGTTCCCTCCAAGTCGTTGCAGCAGGCTCAGCTCGATGGGAGCAGTATTTCCCATCGAACTGTCCCTGCTGTTATGTACTTTATTTAATTTTATTGTAGCCCCCTCCCCCTAAATCAAATAAAATGTCCCAATAATTTCCCCCACCAAATGTCCCCTATAAAACGGTCATTGGTGACCAGTGGTTACGGGCCCATTCCCCCTAAACAATACAATTATTCACCCCTATTCACCCCTAAACTAAATTATCTTTGGTGGCCAGTGTATAATAATTAACATTGGTGGCCAGTGTTAATTTACTTAAATATATCCTATAGTCCCTTTTATTAATTTACATTGGTGGTCAGTGGAAATGATATATAAATTATTATTCATTTTCATTGGTGGCCAGTGGAAAAAAAAATAATAAAATGTACTACTTTTAATAATTTTTCCTTTTCATTGGTGGCCAGTGGTTACCTGTGTTTAAAAAAATTATAAATACCTGTCCCCGGCGATCGCCACCTAAAATAAGAAATAAAAAAACAAACCCATACTCACCCAAACGCCCAATTCCACGACTCCCTCGTCAGAAAAAAGTAAAAAAACAAACCACAACGTATATCTACCCTCCGCAGCATCCAATTAAACGATTGTCCCACGATGATCTTGAGTTTAGAGCAGCCACATAACATGCGGCTGCTCTAAACCGCGGCCGCCGATACAATGAACGGGATCGTAAAGCGATCCCGTTCACTGTATACCGAGTTCTCCCGAACGCAGCTCGCGCTGTTCGGGGGAGCTCATTCGGTAGTCACTGCAGCTGCGCGGACTCCCCGGCTGACCGGAGGTGAACTCTGGAGCGTGGGAAAATTTTCCCATGCTATCAGTTCATCTCCGTTCAGCCGGTGAGGCTGCGCAGAGATGATATATGTCATCTGCAGTAATGTTTACAATGGGACAGGTGCACTTGCATCAGTTCCATTGTAAGCCAATTTTTTTTTTTTATAACCCTTGTATTACCAGATCAATAAAATGTGGTCTAAAACTAGGTGTCTTTATTTCATTAATATAGTACGTGACTGGGCAATATACTACGTGGCTGGGCAATATACTACGTGGCTGGGGAATATACTACGTGGCTGGGCAATATATTACGTGGCTGGGCAATATACTACATGGCTGGGCAATATACTACGTGACTGGGCAATATACTACGTGGCTGGGGAATATACTACGTGGCTCGGCAATATATTACATGGCTGGGCAATATACTACGTGGCTGGGCAATATACTACGTGACTGGGCAATATACTACGTGGCTCGGCAATATATTACGTGGCTGGGCAATATACTACGTGACTGGGCAATATACTACGTGACTGGGCAATATACTATGTGGCTGGGGAATATACTACGTGGCTGGGCAATATATTACGTGGCTGGGCAATATACTACATGGCTGGGCAATATACTACGTGACTGGGCAATATACTACGTGGCTGGGCAATATATTACGTGACTGGGCAATATACTACGTGGCTGGGGAATATACTACGTGGCTGGGCAATATATTACGTGGCTGGGCAATATACTACGTGACTGGGCAATATACTACGTGGCTGGGGAATATACTACGTGGCTCGGCAATATATTACGTGGCTGGGCAATATACTACGTGGCTGGGCAATATATTACGTGACTGGGCAATATACTACGTGGCTGGGGAATATACTACGTGGCTGGGCAATATATTACGTGGCTGGGCAATATACTATGTGACTGGGCAATATACTACGTGGCTGGGGAATATACTACGTGGCTCGGCAATATATTACGTGGCTGGGCAATATACTACGTGACTGGGCAATATACTACGTGGCTGGGCAATATACTACGTGGCTGGGCAATATATTCCGTGACTGGGCAATATACTATGTGGCTGGGGAATATACTACGTGGCTGGGCAATATACTATGTGGCTGGGCAATATATTACGTGACTGGGCAATATACTATGTGGCTGGGGAATATACTACGTGGCTGGGCAATATACTACGTGACTGGGCAATATACTACATGGCTGGGCAATATATTACGTGGTTGGGGAATATACTACGTGGCTGGGCAATATACTACGTGGCTGGGCAATATACTACGTGACTGGGCAATATACTACGTGACTGGGCAATATATTACGTGGTTGGGGAATATACTATGTGGCTGGGGAATATACTACTGTATATACAATATGCTAATGTAGATAACCGTGTATTTATTTTAGCCCACAATTAATTGTAGTTTTTCCCTTGTTATCTGTTATTTTTTAGATTGACCAACACCCAGAGGTCTGGGACCGGTCAAGTGAAAAGTACAAGGGGGCAAAACGTGATGCCTGGCCCAAAATAGTAACCGCTCTCTTTCCAGAGTGGCCGAATCTCCCAACACAGCAGCAAACACAGATTTGTAAGTATCGATTTTTTTACATTTTTTTTAAAATGTAAGAAAAATGGATTTGGAATGTTTTATTTTAAAATTCTTAAATTTCAGTGGGCGATGTGAAGACGAGATGGCGGTCTGTCACAGACAGATTTCTGAAATCGCTCAAGAGTCCTAGTGGCAGCTTGCCGCCAAGGAAGAGGTTGCCATATGGAGACCAGCTGCAGTTCATATTGGGAAGCCGGGGTTTGAGGAGGTAGATAATATTTAAAAATTGTGTTGCTTGACATCATGATTTTTATTTTTGTAACCTTTGGTTTTTCTTTTGGTCTGCAGAACAGAAAGCAACATCTGTGCCCAAACACCTCCGGACCTTAACGAAGGTGACACCACGGCGGACAGTATTGGAGAGGAAGTACAAGACAGCATAATGGACAGCCAAGAATCTCCGGGGAACATGTCTTTGTCCGGAAGGTCACCAGAAATAACGGATTCCCTTGGAGAACGTGACATTGCAGCACATACAGGAGAATTGTTGAACTCTAATAACACTACTTCAACTTCCTCGGACGCTGATGCAAACTCTGGTGGTGGTGTGTCGAGGCACATGGGGATGGGGGCTGCTTCTGCCCATCCCGTGGCTTTGAAAAGGGCGGTAACAAAGAAGACCAAACAAGTTCAAATTATAGAACAGTTAACTAGCAAAACGCTCAATCTACTTGATAATTCATCAAAGCAAGATGAGCATGACAAATTTGGGTCACTTTTGGCAGACCGCGTTAGAACACTGCCACGGGACAAGCAGCAAATGTTTGTGACAGCTGTCAATTGTCTGTTTATGGCAGTTGATGACACATCCACTCTACCCCTGCTCCACAAGTTATGACCGGTATTTTCAACCTTTTCAGCAACCCCATTATGCCTCCACCACCACCACCACCACCAGCTGCTGCATCGCAGCGTTATGGACAGGCGGCAACATACAGGGCCGACCATGTAGATGCGTACAGTTATGGCCATACATCTGTACCTAGTGCAACTGGCCATCGTTCCAGTACGCCCAATAGCAGTGTCTAGTCCCAACCAGACTTATTTACGGATTTGGGCTATCAACCGGAATATCATCAATTTTGAGATTTGATTTCTCATCCTTTTTCAGTAGAGAATGTTAAACCGTTGAGTTCATGACAAAATCTTATAAAGTTATTTAAAGGGAACCTGTCACCCCGAAAATCGCGGGTGAGGTAAGCCCACCGGCATCAGGGGCTTATCTACAGCATTCTGTAATGCTGTAGATAAGCCCCCAATGTTACCTGAAAAAGGAGAAAAAGACGTTATATTATACTCACCCAGGGGCGGTCCCGCTGCTGGTCAGGTCAGATGGGCGTCTCCGGTCCGCTGCGGCGCCTCCTATCTTCTTTCCATGACGTCCTCTTCTGATCTTCAGCCACGGCTCCGGCGCAGGCGTACTTTGCTCTGCCCTCTTGAGGGAAGAGGATAGTACTGCAGTGCACAGGCGCCGGAAAGGTCAGAGGCCCGGCGCCTGCGCACTGCAGTACTTTGTCTGCCCTCACAGGGCAGAGCAAAGTACGCCTGCGCCGAAGCCGTGGCTGAAGATCAGAAGAGGACGTCATGGAAAGAAGATAGGAGGTGCCGCAGCGGACCGGAGACGCCCATCTGACCTGACCAGCAGCGGGACCGCCCCTGGGTGAGTATAATATAACGTCTTTTTCTCCTTTTTCATGTAACATCAGGGGCTTATCTACAGCATTACAGAATGCTGTAGATAAGCCCCTGATGCCGGTGGGCTTACCTCACCCACGATTTTCGGGGTGACAGGTTCCCTTTAAGTTTTGTTATAAAATGTCAGTTCATATATATTAAAAACAGTTTCTTTAATGTAATAAAATTTTATTTTACTTTATTAAAAAAAAATTATTTTAACTACTCAGATTTCTTATCATAAAAATATGAAGATCGGAAATGGGATCTGATTTAAGCAACATTAAACGATAACAACATGGAAACGATTATTGTTTAAATAATATTTTGTATTTATTAACAATTATTTTCTTACAATTTGATTATTTAAAAAGGGGCCTTGGTAGATAGGGATTTGGCGACGGTAGATAGGGATTACGCCTCGCATTTTCACATGTGTTAGCATCTGTGCCGTACAGACTGGTTCGTTAGTGGATAGGGTTCAGCCGTCATATGTTCTCTGCTGTTATATCTCACGTCTTGGGCCTTGATTCTTTTTAGGCATCCGATCTTCTCTGCAGTTCAGGCTGCTCAACACCGGCACAAGAGTATTGCCAGTGCACGGCACCTTCAGGACTCATGAAGTAGTCTGCGAAAGTTTCTCTCACACGCACACCCGTGTTACATTGCCTTCCTTGACCAAAGTTGTCCACTGCATCTAATTCTGACACCTGTGGCTCCTCAACTACCTCTGTGCTGTATTCCCGAGCATAGTTGTGGAGCACACAGCATGCCTTTATCACAGTGTCCACGGTCTCCGGATCTAACTGGATGGCAGTGTGAAAGATCCTCCACCGACTACACATGATCCCGAAGGTACATTCCACATATCTTCGTGCACGGCTCAGCCTATAATTAAAAATCCTACGCCGATCATCCAGTGCTCTTCGTGGGTATGGGCGCAGCAGGTGGGGCTTCAAGGGAAATGCCTCATCCGATACCATCACAAAGGGTACTGGATGTGTGGAACCCGGCAAAGGTCTTGGGGCTGGGAGCGTGCCGCCATCTCGAAGAATTTGAAGTCCAATCTGTGATGATTGCAGAACCCGAGAGTCCCCAGAACTGCCATAAGCACCGACGTCGATGGCAACAAACTTGTAATGTGCATCAGCCACCGCCATCAAGACCACCGAAAAATACTTCTTATAATTAAAGAAGCGTTATCCTGATCGTGGTGGCTTCAGCACTCTAACATATTTGCCATCAACAGCACCTACGCAGTTGGGGAAATTGGCCACAGTTTGAAAGCCTGCTGCAACCTGCAGCCAAGTCTCCTCGGTTGGGCAAGGCATCACGATGGGCTGCAACTTCTGCCAGATGACGTTACATGTGCACCGTACAATTTGCGAGATGGTGGATTTGCCAACCCTAAATTGGAGGTGCAGGGATGTGTAGCTCTCTCCTGTGGCTAAAAACCTGAAGAAAGGAAAAAAATAATTTAGAAAACCTCCGAACACAAATTGTGTTGCAAGATAAAACATACACATCATGGCCACTAGCGTTATGGGGACACAGGCAGCATTGCGGCAGCATTATGAGGGAAACAGGGTGCACTCGCAGCATTGGGGCAGCATTATGAGGGAAACAGGGTGCACTCGCAGCATTGTGGTAGCATTATTAGGGAAACGGTGCACTCGCAGCATTGCGGTAGCATTATGAGGGAAACGGTGCACTCGCAGCATTATGGCAGCATTATTAGGGAAACAGGGTGCACTCGCAGCATTGCGGTAGCATTATGAGGGAAACTGGCAGCATTATGGGGGCACTCGCAGCATAGCGGCAGCATTATGGGTTAAACTGGCAGCATTTGTGGCAGCATTTAGGGGGGCACTAGCAGCAAGGCCTTACCACAAGGTGATGAGCAGCCTTTCTTCTGCAGAGATCGCTCTTCGCATGACCGTATCTTCGTAAGCGAGGTGTGGACCAAGAAGAATTAGAAGATGATCAAATGCCTCAATGGAAAGACGGCAAAACTGAGAAAATTTATCTGGAAAGCTGAACATAAAAAGGAAAATAAAACTTTAAATAATTTTAAACACACACATAATGTATATTGTATATATAAAAAAAAATTACAAAGAAACACAGCTGTCAATATACCATTTCTCACTATATCTTACCTCCTTAATTCCCGATAAAGAACATGGAAGTGTCCCTTTTCCTCCCGTTCCTGAATAATGGGATGAACCCACATCCTTTTTTGGCGTCTGCTATCCCTTCTTCTCCGAGATTGCTCCTATGGGAGAATAAAGTATGGGTTATTACATGGAACTGTACAACACATGGAATACAGCTGGCAATCCGCAACGTCATAAACTCGGCATCTCCACAACCTAAGGCTGGGTTCACATTGCGTTCCCCCAGTCCGTTTTGACGGACTTCGCAACACCGCTGCATAACGCGGTGAAACGTAGTCCGCTAGCGCCGCCATTGACTCCTATGTCTGCTATCACTAGCCATGTGCCGTCATTTGAGTGACAGTCGGACCCCGAGACTCGGACTGCAGCGTTTCTGGGTCTGTCACTGCTAGCGCAGATAGAGCTAGCAGATGCTCCATCTGCGCAAGCGATGTGCCAAAGTCAGCACTTGCGTTACAGCAGACCGTGAACGTATGTGTTGAACGGGCTGCTGTACACATTGTGAACCCAGCCTAATACGCAAAGTGTTCACATCTAATGACATTTTCTTACCAGCTCGCTGTGGTGGTGCAGCAAAAGCAGTGCCGTATGCAGCAGTAGGCAGTTCTGTTGTGGAGTTAGACGATGGTGCATGTTATGATCCTCAGTGGCTTAGGATCACAAATCTAACCAGCAAGTAGAAGATAATAGGACGAGCTCTGGGGATGTGGTAACTGGACTGACCGCAAAACCTGATCCTAACCGCACACACTAAAGGTAGCCGTGGAACGTTTCCTGAAATCCTAGACGTCTCTTCACGGCCTGAGAAACTGACTACCCCTAAAGAGAAAGTAAAGACCTCACTTGCCTCAGAGAAATAACTCCAGAGATATAGAAGCCCCCCACAAATAATAACGGTGAGTTAAGAGGAAAAGACAAACGCAGAGATGAAACAGGTTAAGCAAATGAGGCCCGCTAACGCTAGATAGCAGAAAATAGCAAGGGATCTGTGCGGTCAGTAAAAAACCCTATGCAAAAATATCCACACAGAGAATGCGAGAACCCCCACACCAACTAACGATGTGGGGGGAGCAACTCAGCACCCCAGAGCACCAGCAAGCAGGGAAATCACATATTAGCAAGCTGGACAGAACCCATCATATACTAAGAAACATCTTGAACACAGATGAGCAAAAATAAGCAAACAAAACTTAGCTTCTCTTGGAGAGACTGATAACGGATGTAGACAGGAGCAATCAGAATAGCACTGAATACAACGACAACAGGCAAGGAATGAAGGACCAGGTGGATTAAATAGGAAACCTAACTAGCAGATGACGAGACAGCTTATCCCAGCCAGAACCTGCAAAATAACAAAAAGAGCCACCAGGGGGAGCCCAAAGAGAGAACTCACACAGTACCACTCACGACCACAGGAGGGAGCCCGGAAACAGAGTTCACAACAGTACCCCCCCCTTGAGGAGGGGTCACCGAACCCTCACCAGAACCCCCAGGTCGATCAGGGTGAGCCACATGGAAGGCACGAACCAAATCGGCCGCATGAACATCAGAGGCGACAACCCAGGAATTATCCTCCTGACCATAGCCCTTCCACTTAACCAAATACTGAAGCCTCCATCTTGAAATACGAGAATCCAAGATCTTCTCCACCACGTGTTCCAATTCTCCCTCAACCAGCACCGGAGCAGGAGGCTCAACAGAAGGAACCACAGGCACCACATACCTCCGCAACAAAGACCTATGGAACACATTATGGATGGTAAACGATGCCGGGAGGTCCAAACAAAATGACACAGGGCTGAGGATTTCCAAAATTTTATAAGGACCGATAAAACGAGGTTTAAACTTAGGAGAAGAAACCCTCATAGGAACATAACGAGAAGACAACCACACCAAATCCTACACACGAAGTCGGGGACCCACACAGCGACGATGGTTAGCAAAGCGCTGAGCCTTCTCTTGTGACAACGTCAAATTGTCCACCACATGGTTCCAAATCTGCTGCAACCTATCCACCATAGAATCCACCCCAGGACAGTCAGAAGACTCAACCTGACCCGAGGAAAAACGAGGATGAAAACCAGAATTACAAAAAAAAGGCGAAACCAAAGTAGCCGAACTAGCCCGATTATTAAGGGCAAACTCGGCCAATGGCAAAAAAGTCACCCAATCATCCTGGTCAGCAGAAACAAAACATCTCAAATAAGTTTCCAAGGTCTGGTTAGTTCGCTCGGTTTGGCCATTCGTCTGAGGATGGAAGGCCGACGAAAAAGACAAATCAATGCCCATCTTAGCACAAAAAGACCGCCAAAATCTGGACACAAACTGGGATCCTCTGTCAGACACAATGTTTTCAGGGATGTAGTGCAGACGAACCACATTCTGAAAAAATAACGGAACCAAATCGGAGGAAGAAGGCAACTTAGGCAAGGGCACCAAATGGACCATTTTAGAAAAACGATCACTAACCACCCAGATGACAGACATTCTCTGAGAGACCGGAAGATCCGAAATAAAATCCATGGAAATATGCGTCCAAGGCCTCTTAGGAACCGGCAAAGGCAAAAGCAAACCACTGGCACGAGAACAGCAAGGCTTAGCCCGAGCACAAATCCCACAGGACTGCACAAAGGAACGCACATCCCGCGACAAGGAAGGCCACCAGAAGGATCTAGCCACCAAATCTCTGGTACCAAAAATCCCAGGATGACCCGCCAACACTGAAGAATGGACCTCGGAAATAACTCTGCTGGTCCATCTATCTGGGACAAACAGTCTCTCTGATGGACAACGGTCAGGTCTATTCACCTGAAATTCCTGTAACACCCGTCGCAAATCTGGGGAAATGGCAGACAAAATTACCCCCTCTTTGAGGATACCAACCGGCTCAGAAACTCCAGGGGAGTCAGGCACAAAACTCCTAGAAAGAGCATCAGCCTTCACAATCTTTGAACCAGGAAGGTACGAGACCACGAAATCGAAACGGGAGAAAAACAACGACCAACGAGCCTGTCTAGGATTCAACCGCTTGGCCGACTCAAGGTAAATCAAATTTTTATGATCAGTCAAGACCACCACACGATGCTTAGCTCCCTCTAGCCAGTGTCGCCACTCCTCAAATGCCCACTTCATTGCCAACAACTCCCGATTACCAACATCATAATTTCGCTCAGCCGGCGAAAATTTTCTTGAAAAGAAGGCACATGGCTTCATCACAGAGCAATCAGAGCTTCTCTGTGACAAAACAGCCCCTGCTCCAATTTCAGAAGCATCAACCTCGACCTGGAAGGGAAGAGAGACATCTGGCTGACATAAAACTGAAGCCGAAGAAAACCGGCGCTTCAGCTCCTGAAAGGCCTCAACGGCCGCAGGAGACCAGTTAGTCACATCAGAACCCTTCTTGGTCAAATCCGTCAAAGGTTTAACCACACCAGAAAAATTGGCGATGAAGCGACGGTAAAAATTAGCAAAACCCAAGAACTTCTGAAGACTCTTAACAGATGTAGGCTGAGTACAGTCATGAATAGCCTTGACCTTATCTGGGTCCATCTCAATAGCAGAAGGAGAAAAAATGAAACCCAAAAAAGAAACCTTCTGGACTCCAAAAAGACATTTTGAGCCCTTCACAAATAAGGCATTAGCCCGCAGGACCTGAAATACCATCCTGACATGTTTCACATGGGACTCCCAATCATCAGAAAAAACCAAAATATCATCCAGATACACAATCATAAATTTATCCAGATATTCTCGGAAGATATCGTGCATGAAGGACTGAAACACAGAAGGGGCATTAGAAAGTCCAAAAGGCATCACCAAGTACTCAAAATGGCCTTCGGGCGTATTAAATGCTGTTTTCCATTCATCGCCCTGTTTTATACGCACAAGATTATACGCACCACGAAGATCTATATTGGTGAACCAACTAGACCCCGTAATCCGAGCAAACAGATCAGACAACAATGGTAAGGGATACTGGAATTTGACCGTGATTTTATTTAGAAGGCGATAATCTATACAGGGTCTCAATGAACCATCCTTCTTGGCCACAAAAAAGAATCCCGCACCAAGAGGGGACGAGGAGGGGCGAATATGTCCCTTCTCCAAAGACTGTTTTACATAGCTCCGCATAGCGGCATGCTCTGGTACAGACAAATTAAACAGTCGTCCCTTAGGGAACTTACTACCAGGAATCAAATTTATAGCACAATCACAATCCCTATGAGGAGGTAGGGCACTGGATTTGGGCTCATCAAATACATCCTGGTAGTCCGACAAAAACTCAGGGACTTCAGAAGGAGTAGAGGAAGCAATTGATACCAAGGGAGCATCGCCATGAATTCCCTGGCAACCCCAACTCAACACAGACATTGCTTTCCAATCCAGGACTGGATTATGAGCCTGCAACCATGGCAGACCCAACACGACAACGTCATGCAAATTATATAACACAAGAAAGCGAATCACCTCCTGATGTGCAGGAGTCATACACATGGTCACTTGAGTCCAGTATTGAGGTTTATTCTTGGCCAATGGTGTAGCATCAATTCCCTTCAATGGAATAGGGAACTGTAATGGCTCAAGGATAAAACCACAGCGCTTGGCAAATGACAAATCCATCAGATTCAGGGCGGCACCTGAATCTACAAAAGCCATAACTGAGTAGGATGACAGAGAGCAAATCAAAGTAACAGACAAAATGAATTTAGGCTGTACAGTACCAATGGTGGCAGATCTAGCGAAGTTTTTTGTGCGCTTAGAGCATGCTGAGATAACATGAGCAGAATCACCACAGTAAAAGCACAACCCATTCTGACGTCTATGATTTTGCCGTTCAATTCTGGTCAGAATCCTATCACATTGCATAGACTCAGGTTTCTGTTCAGAAAACACCGCCAGATGGTGTGCAGGTTTGCGCTCCCGCAAACGCCGATCAATCTGAATGGCCAAAGCCATTGACTCATTCAGACTCGCAGGCGTGGGGAACCCCACCATAACATTCTTAATGGCTTCAGAAAGACCTTCTCTGAAATTTGCAGCCAGGGCACACTCATTCCATTGAGTAAGCACCGACCATTTCCGAAATTTTTGACAATACACCTCAGCTTCATCCTGACCCTGAGAGAGAGCCAGCAAGGCCTTTTCTGCCTGGTTCTCAAGATTAGGTTCCTCATAAAGCAATCCAAGCGCCAGAAAAAACGCATCCACATTCAGCAATGCAGGATCTCCTGGCGCCAGGGAGAAAGCCCAATCTTGAGGGTCGCCACGTAACAGGGAGATAACAATTCTAACTTGCTGAGCGGAATCACCAGAGGAACGAGGTCTCAAAGAAAGAAATAATTTACAATTATTCTTAAAATTCAGAAACCTAGATCTATCTCCAGAAAAAAACTCAGGAATAGGTACTTTTGGCTCAGACATAGGACTGTGAACAGCAAAATCCTGAATGCTTTGCACCCTTGCAGCAAGATGATCCACACTAGAAGTCAGACTCTGAATATCCATGTCTGCAGCTGAACTCAAAGCCACCCAGAGATTAAGGGGAGGAGAGAAGCAGGACACACTGCAGAGCAGAAGAAAAAAAAAATTGAACTCGGGATTTCTCTTATCCCACTTTTGCGATGCATTTAACACTTTGGGCCTGTTGTACTGTTATGATCCTCAGTGGCTTAGGATCACAAATCTAACCAGCAAGTAGAAGATAATAGGACGAGCTCTGGGGATGTGGTAACTGGACTGACCGCAAAACCTGATCCTAACCGCACACACTAAAGGTAGCCGTGGAACGTTTCCTGAAATCCTAGACGTCTCTTCACGGCCTGAGAAACTGACTACCCCTAAAGAGAAAGTAAAGACCTCACTTGCCTCAGAGAAATAACCCCAGAGATATAGAAGCCCCCCACAAATAATAACGGTGAGTTAAGAGGAAAAGACAAACGCAGAGATGAAACAGGTTAAGCAAATGAGGCCCGCTAACGCTTGATAGCAGAAAATAGCAAGGGATCTGTGCGGCCAGTAAAAAACCCTATGCAAAAATATCCACGCAGAGAATGCGAGAACCCCCACACCAACTAACGATGTGGGGGGAGCAACTCAGCACCCCAGAGCACCAGCAAGCAGGGAAATCACATATTAGCAAGCTGGACAAAACCCATCATATACTAAGAAAAATCTTGAACACAGATGAGCAAAAATAAGCAAACAAAACTTAGCTTCTCTTGGAGAGACTGATAACGGATGTAGACAGGAGCAATCAGAATAGCACTGAATACAACGACAACAGGCAAGGAATGAAGGACCAGGTGGATTAAATAGGAAACCTAACTAGCAGATGACGAGACAGCTGATCCCAGCCAGAACCTGCAAAATAACAAAAAGAGCCACCAGGGGGAGCCAAAAGAGAGAACTCACACAGTACCACTCCCGACCACAGGAGGGAGCCCGGAAACAGAGTTCACAACAGGTGCAGCATCTTGAATTCAACAAGGAAGCAAAATGGTGAAGAGGGGTTGGACCAGGAAATGACCTCATGGGATGTTTTTTTTTTCAACCAACTTTATCTGTTGTAAAAAACGCCAAAAAAACGCAAAAAAAAACGCATGTAAAAAACGCATAAAAAACGCATAAAAAACGCATAAAAAACGCATAAAAACGCATAAAAAACGCATGCGGATTTCCTGGGAGTGGTGCCAGATTCTCCTCAGGAAAATCTCAGGAAAATTATGCACAAAATCCTGACGTGTGCACATACCCTAATAGAGGTGCCCAAACTTTTTCATATAACTGTAAATATGCAAAAATTTCTACATTTCTGTTGTTTTTTTCAGTCAGGATGGTTTGCAGAGTGTACAATAACAAGAAAAAAATTACCTTTTTTGAATTTACCAAATATCTGCAATTAAACAAAGAGTGAAAAATTTATAGGGGTCTGAATACTTTTCGTACCCACTGTAGCTCCCAAAAAATAATTGTTTTATATATGCTGTTACTACCTAATATTTATTTCCCTCTGCAAATAGCTGATTTGTATATCATGGTAGTGGATGAAACCCTCACTATTTCATGCTAATCCCACAGTCTGTTCCTAATAATAACTACTATACAACACAGTGGAAAATAGCAGAGTGCAGTGCATCCGTGTGCAGTAGGATGATTTCAACACATATACAGGTCCTTCTCAAAAAATTAGCATATAGTGTTAAATTTCATTATTTACCATAATGTAATGATTACAATTAAACTTTCATATATTATAGATTCATTATCCACCAACTGAAATTTGTCAGGTCTTTTATTGTTTTAATACTGATGATTTTGGCATACAACTCCTGAAAACCCAAAAAACCTGTCTCAATAAATTAGCATATTTCACCCGTCCAATCAAATAAAAGTGTTTTTTAATAACAAACAAAAAAACCATCAAATAATAATGTTCAGTTATGCACTCAATACTTGGTCGGGAATCCTTTGGCAGAAATGACTGCTTCAATGCGGCGTGGCATGGAGGCAATCAGCCTGTGACACTGCTGAGATGTTATGGAGGCCCAGGATGCTTCAATAGCGGCCTTAAGCTCATCCAGAGTGTTGGGTCTTGCGTCTCTCAACTTTCTCTTCACAATATCCCACAGATTCTCTATGGGGTTCAGGTCAGGAGAGTTGGCAGGCCAATTGAGCACAGTGATACCATGGTCAGTAAACAATTTACCAGTGGTTTTGGCACTGTGAGCAGGTGCCAGGTCGTGCTGAAAAATGAAATCTTCATCTCCATAAAGCATTTCAGCCGATGGAAGCATGAAGTGCTCCAAAATCTCCTGATAGCTAGCTGCATTGACCCTGCCCTTGATGAAACACAGTGGACCAACACCAGCAGCTGACATGGCACCCCACACCATCACTGACTGTGGGTACTTGACACTGGACTTCAGGCATTTTGGCATTTCCTTCTCCCCAGTCTTCCTCCAGACTCTGGCACCTTGATTTCCGAATGACATGCAAAATTTGCTTTCATCAGAAAAAAGTACTTGGGACCACTTAGCAACAGTCCAGTGCTGCTTCTCTGTAGCCCAGGTCAGGCGCTTCTGCCGCTGTTTATGGTTCAAAAGTGGCTTTACCTGGGGAATGCGGCACCTGTAGCCCATTTCCTGCACACGCCTGTGCACGGTGGCTCTGGATGTTTCCACACCAGACTCAGTCCACTGCTTCCTCAGGTTCCCCAAGGTCTGGAATCGGTCCTTCTCCACAATCTTCCTCAGGGTCCGGTCACCTCTTCTCGTTGTACAGCTTTTTCTGCCACATTGTTTCCTTCCAACAGACTTACCATTGAGGTGCCTTGATACAGCACTCTGGGAACAGCCTATTTGTTGAGAAATTTCTTTCTGGGTCTTACCCTCTTGCTTGAGGGTGTCAATGATGGCCTTCTTGACATCTGTCAGGTCGCTAGTCTTACCCATGATGGGGGTTTTGAGTAATGAACCAGGCAGGGAGTTTTTAAAAGCCTCAGGTATCTTTTGCATGTGTTTAGAGTTAATTAGTTGATTCAGAAGATTAGGGTAATAGGTCGTTTAGAGAACCTTTTCTTGATATGCTAATTTATTGAGACAGGTTTTTTGGGTTTTCAGGAGTTGTAGGCCAAAATCATCAGTATTAAAACAATAAAAGACCTGACAAATTTCAGTTGGTGGATAATGAATCTATAATTATGAAAGTTTAATTGTAATCATTACATTATGGTAAATAATGAAATTTAACACTATATGCTAATTTTTTGAGAAGGACCTGTACAGCTCTGGAAAAAATTAAGAGACCACCACATCAAAACCCTGACATGGGCAGCCCAATATCCAGACCTGAACCCCATTGAAAACCTCTGGAATGTAATCAAGAGGATGATGGATAGTCACAAGCCGTCAAACAAGGAAGAACTGCTTAATTTTTTTGCACCAGAAGCAGTGTGAAAGACTGGTGGAAAGCATGCCAAGATGCATGAAAGCTGTGATTAAAAATCATGGTTATTCCACAAAATATTGATTTCTGAACTCTTCCTGAATTAAAACATTAGTATTGTTGTTTTAAAATGATTATGAACTTGTTTTCTTTGCATTATTTGAAGTCTGAAAGCACTGGTTTTTTTTTGTTAATTTTGACAATTTCTCTTTTTCAGAAAAAAAATACAAATTTTATTGCTTGGAAATTCAGAGACATGTTGTCAGAAGTTTATAGAATAAATTAATAATTTACATTTTGCTCAAAAATATACCTATAAAGAGAAAAATCAGACACACTGAACATTTTGCAGTGGTCTCTAAATTTTTGCCAGAGCTGTAAGCTTGACTGAGTGTGTGCTATCTGATTTCAGAGTGAAATCACAGCACTGCAATATTTTTGACTGACAGATTCAGTCAGTGAGAAAATTGGTCAACAGCACTGCCCTATTAAATAACATTGGTCCAATTGCTATCTGATAAAAAAAATCAGATTTCCCCGAGGTATACGGCAGTGTGAGCGAGCCCTCACAGATCAGGGATCTTCAAGAATTAAAAAAAACTCCAAGATCTTACACTTTAATAAAAAAAATAGTTCAAGTATTTCTTAAAATTAAATAATGTTTTAGAATCAACAAACTAGATCGTTCCAACTTTTTTATTATATTTGATTATGTTGCAGCTCATGATGGATATGTGCAGGTTTCACGAATAATAGCATTTAGTTTATATTCTTGTGTGCTTCTGTTTCTATTATTTCGGTAAGTAAGAAAGCATGCGTTGTTTCATGTGCTTTTATTAATACTCCAAGCATTGTTATGTCCTTGGACTTGATTGTTCTCACACAAACGATGTAAATATTTAACTAACTTCTCGTCCTTGGTGGCGACTAGATGTAAACGGCAATGCTTTTATTATTGTGAGCGAGAGACAAGACAGATGATAGACGCTATACAACAAATGTTATCTACTCGGAGAATAATAATACTATCTCTGACTGATATTCTTGGGATGACATTCCCTTGGTGTAAAACAATGCATACTTTAAATAGTTTTCTGCTTTGTTTCTTGAATATGAACATTTCTCTGATTTTACCATGAGCTGTGCTTTGAAGATGATCAGTGTTTCAATCCCTGCTCTATTCAGCAAAGTGGAACCATGCCTTTGAAAATATGGCTAATGTTAGCGAACAATTGAGAGAAAATACTAAGCAGCAGACAGATCAATAAATAGTGTTCCATGCTTATTTTAGAAAGCTTTTTGAAGGGGTGCCAATTCCACATAATACAGTCTGGTGCAATAATAGGAGAGAAATACGAAGAAGTCAAACATGTGAAAATGAGGTAATGTGCCAGGTAGGGATAAGGTCACATACACAGTCAGGTTACTGAGCTGTCAATCCAGCTACGAACAGTTTAAACCAGAAGAGTACAAACACTATATCAAAATACACAGATGCTTATTTTTCTCAATATCTGACATGCAATCAGAACAAACCTTTCCCTTTTTAGGTCAATTAGGACTACTATAATTATTAATATTTGCCAAATGCCAGAATAATGAGAGAGAGAAAATATTTTAAGGCATTTTTATTGTTTGCTCTAAAGTCAAAAGTTTACATACCCTAAGATTACTATGCCTTTAAACAATTCTGGACTGCTCATATGATGATGTCATGTGTTTGGAAGCTTCTGAGTTACATCTTAGTTAATTAGCCGTACCTGTGGATGTATTTTAATGCACACCGAAAGCACATCATGGGAAAGTCTCAAGAAATCAGCCAAGATATCAGGAAGGGAATTGTGGACTTGCACAAGTCTGGCTCATCCTTGGGTACATTTTCAAGATACCTGAAGGTACCTCGTTCATCTGTACAAGCAATTATAGGCAAATACAAACAAGATGGGAATGTCCAGCCATCATACCGCTCAGGAAGGAGATGGGATCTGTGTCCCAGAGATGAACATACTTTGGTCCGACATGTGCATATCAACCCAAGGACAAAAGCAAAAGGCCTTGTGAAGATGATGGTGGAAGCTGGTAAGATTGTGTAAATATCCACAGTGAAACCAGTACTGTATCAACATGGGCTGAAATTCCACTCTCCAGGAAGAAGCCATTACTCCTAAAGAAACATAAAAAAGCCAGATAAATGTTTGCAAATGCAAACAGGAACAAATACCTTAATTTTTGGAGACTGTTGTGAATTTACTTTTTGCTCCCTCTAGTGGTTACTAGTTTTTTGACTCTGGTTTTTCTGTCATTCCTTTTATCCGCACCTGGGTCGTTAGTTAAGGGTGTTGCTATTTAAGCTCCCTGGACCTTCAGTTCTATGCCTGGCAACGTAGTTATCAGAGCTAGTCTGCTGTGCTCTTGTCTACTGATCCTGGTTCCAGTTATATCAGCTAAGTCCGCTTTTTGCTTTTTGCTATTTTGTTTTGGTTTTGTATTTTTGTCCAGCTTGTTCCAAATATATATCCTGACCTTTGCTGGAAGCTCTAGGGGGCTGGTGTTCTCCCCCCGGACCGTTAGACGGTTCGGGGGTTCTTGAATTTCCAGTGTGGATTTTGATAGGGTTTTTGTTGACCATATAAGTTACCTTTCTTTATTCTGCTATCAGTAAGCGGGCCTCTCTGTGCTAAACCTGGTTCATTTCTGTGTTTGTCATTTCCTCTTACCTCACCGTTATTATTTGTGGGGGGCTTCTATCCAGCTTTGGGGTCCCCTTCTCTGGAGGCAAGAAAGGTCTTTTGTTTTCCTCTACTAGGGGTAGCTAGATTCTCCGGCTGGAGCGTGTCATCTAGAATCAACGTAGGAATGATCCCGGCTACTTCTAGTGTTGGCGTTAGGAGTAGATATATGGTCAACCCAGCTACCACTGCCCTATGAGCTGGATTTTTGTATTCTGCAGACTTCCACGTTCCTCTGAGACCCTCGCCATTGGGGTCATAACAGTTTGCCAGGCCCGTATTAAATGTTTAATGCATTGCAGAAGAGGGATTATAAGAAAGAAGATTCTGAGTTTTTTTTTTTTTTTCTTCTTCCCCTTTACCTCAGAGTGGCTATGCTTGCTGCAGACATGAATGTCCAGACCTTGATTACAAGTGTGGACCAGCTGGCTACTCGTGTGCAGGGCATACAAGACTATGTTATCAGTAATCCTAGGTCAGAACCTAAAATACCGATTCCTGAACTGTTTTCCGGAGACAGGTTTAAGTTTAGGAATTTTGTGAATAATTGTAAATTGTTTTTGTCCCTGAGACCCTGTTCATCTGGAGACTCTGCTCAGCAAGTAAAAATTGTTATTTCGTTCTTACGGGGCGACCCTCAGGATTGGGCTTTTTCGCTGGCGCCAGGAGATCCGGCATTGGCTGATATTAATGCGTTTTTTCTGGCGCTCGGTTTACTCTATGAGGAACCCAATCTTGAGATTCAGGCAGAAAAGGCCTTGCTGGCTATGTCTCAGGGGCAGGACGAGGCTGAAGTGTACTGCCAAAAATTTCGGAAATGGTCCGTGCTGACACATTGGAACGAGTGTGCACTGGCCACTAATTTTAGAAATGGCCTTTCTGAAGCCATTAAGAATGTTATGGTGGGTTTTCCCATTCCCACAGGTCTGAATGATACTATGGCACTGGCTATTCAAATTGACCGGCGGTTGCGGGAGCGCAAAACCGCAAATTCCCTCATGGTGTTGTCTGAACAGACACCTAATTCGGTGCAATGTGATAGAAAAATCGCAAATTCCCTCATGGTGTTGTCTGAACAGACACCTGATTTAATGCAATGTGATAGAATCCTGACTAGAAATGAGCGGAAAATTCATAGACGCCGGAATGGCTTGTGCTACTACTGTGGTGATTCTACACATATTATCTCAGCATGCTCTAAACGTATAGCTAAGGTTGTTAGTCCTGTCACCGTTGGTAATTTGCAACCTAAATTTATTCTGTCTGTAACTTTGATTTGCTCACTGTCGTCTTTTCCTGTCATGGCGTTTGTAGATTCAGGTGCTGCCCTGAGTCTTATGGATCTGTCATTTGCTAAGCACTGTGGTTTTACTCTTGAACCATTAGAAAATCCTATTCCTCTTAGGGGTATTGATGCTACGCCATTGGCAGCAAATAAACCGCAGTATTGGACACAGGTTACCATGTGCATGACTCCTGAACACCGCGAGGTGATACGTTTCCTGGTTTTACATAAAATGCATGATTTGGTTGTTTTAGGGCTGCCATGGTTACAGACCCATAATCCAGTCCTGGACTGGAAGGCTATGTCAGTCTCAAGTTGGGGCTGTCGTGGTATTCATGGGGATTCCCTGCCTGTGTCTATTGCTTCTTCTACGCCTTCGGAAGTTCCGGAGTATTTGTCTGATTACACAGGCCAACAAAAAACAACTTTTTTTATGTTTCTTTGATGAAAATAGGCAAATATTACTAATTTTGGGTCGAGAAACTCAAATATACCCACCGAATTGTTTAATTAGCTCTCGTTTTTTAGATACACGCCATGGAAGTATGTGCTGTAGGTAGCGAGAAGAATTCATTACAAGAGTATAAATTGCACAGTACAGTACACATATTTAGTATCGCCGCGTCCGTAACGACCCAACCTATAAAACTGTCCCACTAGTTAACCCCTTCAGTAAACACCGTAAGAAAAAAAAAAAAAAAACGAGGCAAAAAACAACGCTTTATTACCATACCGCCGAACAAAAAGTGGAATAACACGCGATCAAAAAGATGGATATAAATAACCATGGTACCGCTGAAAACGTCATCTTGTCCCGCAAAAAACAAGCCACCATACAGCATCATCAGCAAAAAAATAAAAAAGTTATAGTCCTCAGAATAAAGCGATGCCAAAATAATTATTTTTTCTATAAAATAGTTTTTATCGTATAAAAGCGCCAAAACATTAAAAAATGATATAAATGAGGTATCGCTGTAATCGTACTGACCCGACGAATAAAACTGCTTTATCAATTTTACCAAACGCAGAACGGTATAAAGAAATTCATGAATAGCTGGTTTTTGGTTATTCTGCCTCACAAAAAACGGAATAAAAAGTGATAAAAAATGGTCACGTGTCCGAAAATGTTACCAATAAAAACGTCAACTCGTCCCGCAAAAAACAAGACCTCACATGACTCTGTGGACCAAAATGTGGAAAAATTATAGGTCTCAAAATGCCACGTATATAAGTGCCACGTATTTAAGTGCCACGTATAAGTGCCACGTATTTAAGTGCCACGTATAAGCAAAGTAATGATGGTAAGCAGTCTTCACAAGTGGAGTAATTGGTCTTCTTTGGTTGGCAAATGTCACATAACCACACACGTAACAAAAATTGTTAACAATATTTGCACATTTACGAGGCATTTTCAAAGTGTAAATTCTCTCCACAAAATTACTGCAACAAGAGAAAGAGACTTCAATTAGTACAAACTATGCAGACACAATTTATAAAATGGCTGACATTGGTTCAACAGGTCTGTAATCAGGTTTACCAATACACATTTGTTGAAAATTCAAAATTTCCCTATTTTCCTGCATAATAATCTTAAATGACCTGTATCTCAGCAACAAGAGCTAATAATGATTTTTAAGTAACATATTCGTTTTTAGGATGCTAAAATTATTACAAACCAGCTATTTTCATTTCAGAAACATTTTCACTGTTGGCCAGTGTTATCAGGATGTCTTCAGTGAGTCTGAGTCCAGTGCACTGCCTCCTCATAGGGACTGTGACTGTGCTATAGATTTGATCCCAGGCAGTAAATTTCCTAAGGGAAGACTGTTTAATCTGTCGGTACCTGAACATACCGCTATGCGTTCATATATCAAGGAGTCTCTAGAGAAAGGACATATTCGTCCGTCTTCTTCCCCTCTTGGTGCGGGATTCTTTTTTGTGGCAAAAAAGGACGGATCTTTGAGACCTTGTATTGATTATCGGCTTTTAAATAAGATCACTGTCAAATTTCAGTATCCTTTACCGCTGTTGTCTGACTTGTTTGCCCGGATTAAAGGTGCCAAGTGGTTCACCAAGATAGATCTTCGTGGTGCGTACAACCTTGTGCGCATTAAGCAAGGTGATGAATGGAAAACCGCATTCAATACGCCCGAAGGTCATTTTGAGTACTTGGTGATGCCTTTTGGGCTCTCCAATGCGCCTTCAGTTTTTCAGTCCTTTATGCATGACATTTTCCAGAAGTATCTGGATAAATTTTTGATTGTTTATCTGGATGATATTTTGGTTTTTTCTGATAATTGGGATTCGCATGTGGAGCAGGTCAGGTTGGTCTTTAAAATTTTGCGTGAAAATTCTTTGTTTGTCAAGGGCTCAAAGTGTCTCTTTGGTGTACAGAAGGTTCCCTTTTTGGGGTTCATTTTTTCCCCTTCTGCTGTGGAGATGGACCCAGTCAAGGTCCGAGCTATTCTTGATTGGACTCAGCCCTCGTCAGTTAAGAGTCTACAGAAGTTCTTGGGTTTCGCTAACTTCTACCGTCGTTTTATCGCTAATTTTTCTAGCATTGTGAAACCTTTGACGGATATGACCAAGAAGGGCTCCGATGTAGCTAACTGGGCTCCTGCTGCCGTGGAGGCTTTCCAGGAGTTGAAACGCCGGTTTACTTCGGCGCCTGTTTTGTGCCAGCCCGATGTCTCACTTCCCTTTCAGGTTGAGGTGGATGCTTCAGAGATTGGAGCAGGGGCCGTTTTGTCGCAGAGAGGCCCTGGTTGCTCTGTTATGAAACCTTGTGCCTTTTTCTCTAGGAAGTTTTCGCCTGCCGAGCGAAATTATGATGTGGGCAATCGGGAGTTGTTGGCCATGAAATGGGCATTTGAGGAGTGGCGTCATTGGCTCGAGGGTGCTAAGCATCGTGTGGTGGTCTTGACTGATCACAAAAATCTGATGTATCTCGAGTCTGCTAAACGCCTTAATCCGAGACAGGCCCGCTGGTCATTGTTTTTCTCCCGCTTTGATTTTGTTGTCTCGTATTTACCAGGTTCAAAGAATGTGAAGGCCGATGCTCTTTCTAGGAGCTTTGTGCCTGATGCTCCTGGAGTCGCTGATCCTGTTGGTATTCTTAAAGATGGAGTTATCTTGTCAGCTATTTCTCCGGATCTGCGACGTGTGTTGCAGAGATTTCAGGCTGATAGGCCTGAGTCTTGTCCACCTGACAGACTGTTTGTCCCGGATAAGTGGACCAGCAGAGTCATTTCCGAGGTTCATTCCTCGGTGTTGGCAGGTCACCCGGGAATTTTTGGCACCAGAGATCTGGTGGCCAGGTCCTTTTGGTGGCCTTCCTTGTCAAGGGATGTGCGGTCATTTGTGCAGTCCTGTGGGACTTGTGCTCGAGCTATGCCTTGCTGTTCTCGTGCCAGCGGTTTGCTCTTGCCCTTGCCTGTCCCGAAGAGACCTTGGACACATATCTCCATGGATTTCATTTCTGATCTTCCGCTATCCCAGGGCATGTCCGTTATCTGGGTGATATGTGATCGCTTCTCAAAGATGGTCCATTTGGTTCCTTTGCCTAAGCTGCCTTCCTCTTCCGATCTGGTTCCTGTGTTTTTCCAGAACGTGGTTCGTTTGCACGGCATCCCTGAGAATATTGTGTCAGACAGAGGATCCCAGTTCGTTTCCAGATTCTGGCGATCCTTTTGTAGTAGGATGGGCATTGATTTGTCGTTTTCGTCTGCTTTCCATCCTCAGACTAATGGACAGACGGAGCGAACCAATCAGACTTTGGAGGCTTATTTGAGGTGTTTTGTCTCTGCTGATCAGGACGATTGGGTGACATTCTTGCCGTTGGCTGAGTTTGCCCTTAATAATCGGGCTAGTTCCGCCACCTTGGTTTCGCCTTTTTTCTGCAACTCTGGTTTCCATCCTCGCTTTTCTTCGGGTCATGTGGAGCCTTCTGACTGTCCTGGGGTGGATTCTGTGGTGGATAGGTTGCAGCGGATCTGGAATCATGTGGTGGACAACTTGAAGTTGTCACAGGAGAGGGCTCAGCGCTTTGCCAACCGCCGCCGCGGTGTGGGTCCCCGACTACGCGTTGGGGATTTGGTATGGCTTTCTTCCCGCTTTGTTCCTATGAAGGTCTCCTCTCCCAAATTTAAACCTCGTTTTATTGGGCCTTACAAGATATTGGAAATCCTTAATCCTGTATCTTTTCGTCTGGATCTTCCTGTGTCGTTTGCTATTCACAATGTATTTCATAGGTCCTTGTTGCGGCGGTACATTGTGCCTATAGTTCCTTCTGCTGAGCCTCCTGCTCCGGTGTTGGTTGAGGGCGAGTTGGAGTACGTGGTGGAGAAGATCTTGGATTCTCGCCTCTCCAGGCGGAGGCTTCAGTACCTGGTCAAGTGGAAGGGCTATGGTCAGGAGGATAATTCCTGGGTGGTCGCCTCTGATGTTCATGCGGCCGATTTAGTTCGTGCCTTTCATGCCGCTCATCCTGATCGCCCTGGTGGTCGTGGTGAGGGTTCGGTGACCCCTCACTAAGGGGGGGGTACTGTTGTGAATTTACTTTTTGCTCCCTCTAGTGGTTACTAGTTTTTTGACTCTGGTTTTTCTGTCATTCCTTTTATCCGCACCTGGGTCGTTAGTTAAGGGTGTTGCTATTTAAGCTCCCTGGACCTTCAGTTCTATGCCTGGCAACGTAGTTATCAGAGCTAGTCTGCTGTGCTCTTGTCTACTGATCCTGGTTCCAGTTATATCAGCTAAGTCCGCTTTTTGCTTTTTGCTATTTTGTTTTGGTTTTGTATTTTTGTCCAGCTTGTTCCAAATATATATCCTGACCTTTGCTGGAAGCTCTAGGGGGCTGGTGTTCTCCCCCCGGACCGTTAGACGGTTCGGGGGTTCTTGAATTTCCAGTGTGGATTTTGATAGGGTTTTTGTTGACCATATAAGTTACCTTTCTTTATTCTGCTATCAGTAAGCAGGCCTCTCTGTGCTAAACCTGGTTCATTTCTGTGTTTGTCATTTCCTCTTACCTCACCGTTATTATTTGTGGGGGGCTTCTATCCAGCTTTGGGGTCCCCTTCTCTGGAGGCAAGAAAGGTCTTTTGTTTTCCTCTACTAGGGGTAGCTAGATTCTCCGGCTGGAGCGTGTCATCTAGAATCAACGTAGGAATGATCCCCGGCTACTTCTAGTGTTGGCGTTAGGAGTAGATATATGGTCAACCCAGCTACCACTGCCCTATGAGCTGGATTTTTGTATTCTGCAGACTTCCACGTTCCTCTGAGACCCTCGCCATTGGGGTCATAACAGGAGACATGTCCTGTGGTCTGATGAAACTAAAATTGAACTTTTTGGGCATAATGAACATCGTTACATTTGGATGAAAAAGGCAGAAACTTGGAAGGCTAAGAACACCATCCCAATTGTGAAATGGGGTGGCAGCATCATGCTGTGGGGTTGTTTTTGCTACTGATGCACTTCACAAAATAGATGGCATCATGAGAAAAGAAGATTATGTGGCAATGCTGAAGCAACATCTCAAGACATCATCCAAGAAGTTAAAGCTTGGGTGGAAATAGGTCTTCCAAATAGACAATGACTCAAAGCATACTGCCAAAATGGTAACAAAGTGGCTAAGGATAACAAAGTCAATGTTTTGGAGTGGCCATCACAAAGCCCTGATCTCAATCCTATTGAAAATTTATGGGCAAAGCTGAAAAGGCACGTGAGCGCAAGGCAACCTACAAACCTGGATCAGTTTTACCAGTTTTGTAGGGAGGAATGGGCCCAAATTCTGACCATCTATTGTGAGAAGCTTGTGGAAGGATATCCCAAATGTTTGACCCAAGTCATTCAGTTTATGGGGAATGGTACAAAATACTAATGAAATGTGTGTAGACTTTTGATTTTGCAGTAAGTAATAAAAATGCCTTAAAACATTCTCTCTCATTATTCTGGCATTTGGCAAATATTAATAATTCTGGTAATCCTAATTGACCTAAAACAGGAAAGGTTTATTCTTGTTTCATGTCAGATATTGAGAAAAACATGCACATGTGTCTTTTTATATAGTGTATGTAAACTTCTGGTTTCAACTGTATTACCTACATAGAGAGATATTAACCATCATGTTTGATGTGCAGATAAATATACATTTCCACAAGCTATTTTATGTTTGGGATAAGATGATTTAAGTGTTTATCAAACATAATGCCTCAAGTAAAATCAGTCCCTGTTCCTCAAATTCAGATGGGGAAGCATACAAACTCTGCTGATGTTGATCCCAGAACCCCGATGCTGCAAGGTAATAGTATTTTAGTAACCAATGAGCCACTCTACTACCACTATACAGGGAAAATAAAACTGCTTTTGATATGAGTCGACTGGCGAGAGACCTGGGACCAGGGGCATCTTTCCTGGCCCTAAAAATAGGGGCGCCCTAGCTCGCCCTGTTTCCCGTGATACTTCAGATGGCAAAGATGCTGGGGCCTCCGCTCTTGCCCTATCTCCTAGATTAGCCCTTCGTCTGTCTCCTTCCCCCACCCAGGGAAGAGGGGGCACTACTCTGCATGGCAGTACACCAACCCCACCGACAGGGTAACAAAGACAAGGTTAAACAGAAAACTCCATACACACAAAATATACAATCACAAATAACAGAGGTATTCACCAGGGTGTGTAGGGAGGGGGAAGAAAGCCAAACAGGGAAGGATAATGAATTACCAAGCGTACAAATGAGGCAACAGTCGCTAATAAATTCCTTCACCACTCCTATACAAAACCAACTCCTCCCACTCCTATGTCTTGCAGCAATTGCTACCTCAGACAAGGACTTGTTAATCATGCCCAGATTTTATAGGGGAAAGAAGTAGCTAACTGAGCACAGCTGAATGCAGGAATTTACAACATGGCCGATTAACCTCGGTTTTGCTGAAAGAAATAAACATGTTTAATACACTGGAGAAGAGCTTCTCAGAGGTGGAGTAGGAGCCACCAGATGTTGTGGTCTTCTGGCTCTCTTCTGACAGCTTTGTTTTAGATATTTCCTGCTATTTATCTTTAAGAAAATTTTCTTGATAACGTCCTGTGTTGTTTACATGGGTTTTTACTGTGTTTCTGTTGCAACTTTCAACATTTCAGATTTTCCTCATCTCATTCAAGTCTATGGGAAGAATAAGCAAATAAAACTAATATTTACCGTAAAAAATTTTTTGTGTTGGGCAAACTGCACCACAGGTCAATTTCCGCAGCATAAAAAGCACAGTGGCCATGAGATTTATGTAAATAAATCCCAAACACTTTCCTTGAATATAATATACTGTGTTTTTGCACATGAAAATATACAGATGAAAAAAATTATCAAACACTCATGGGAACTTAGCGTAAGGGCTCAGTCAGATGTCCAATTTTTTGGCGTGCTAGAAAATGTGAACAATTATTCTGCTCAGATTCTGATCAGAGTTTGACAGAGTGGGGTATGAGTGTCATCTGATTTTCTCATTCGTGGAGAGATTTAAAAATAATTCCACCTTCTCCACTATACAGTACATGAAAATCGGATTGCACTCAGATGTCGTCCAAATGCGGACCAATTTTTTTATGGACCCATTGACTTGTATTGCTGATGTTGTTCTGACTATTGGATCAAAATAGTTCAGATTTTCCGCTGACTGCTGAATAGGATATGTAAATTGCTCCATAGACTATTACAAGTGCGAGAACTTTCTGCAAAAAAACGGATAGCCCTCAAACGCGAAAATCCCACGTTTCGATGAGCCCTAAAGCATCGCAAAAGCGCATTCTTTCCTCATATACAGGGTGGTCCATAAGTAGGTGGACAGTATGTGTAATAGGGTCATGAAGGGGGAGATTTATCAAACATGGTGTAAAGTGAAACTGACTCAGTTGCCCTTACCAACCAATCAGATTCATCTTTTCATTCTTCACAGACTCTTTGGAAAATGAAAGGTGGAATCTGATTGGTTGCTAAGGGCAACTGAGTCCAGTTTTCACAACTAAATCTCCCCCAAATCTGTTTTCTTTTCAGATAATTCAGATAACCCTTAATGGCAAATAATTTAAATACAGATAAATGAAAATGGATTTTAAAAGAGTATTGGAAATCAAAATGCTGAAACAGTTAGAGCAAATTTGATTGAAACATTTGGTACTCAAGCACCAAAGAGACAAACCATTTACCGCATTCGAAACAAATTCAATGCCACTGGCTCAATCCTTAATGCTCCAAAAACTGGTTGACCCAAAACAGCCTGTAAAGAAAATAATAAACAACTTGTTACTGAAACATTTGCTCAGAGTCCAAAAAAGTCCACCAGAAGAGTATCTTTAGAATAGGGAATTTCACGAGCTTCCATCATGCGAATCCTGAAATCTATTGGGTGGAAAGCTTATCGTCCACGTCTAATTCATGGTTTATTGGAGGATGATCCAGACAGGCGGCTGCAATTTAGTGAGATTATGCTTAACGAAATTGAAGAAAATCCAGTAATTTTAGATAACATTACGTGGAGTGATGAAGCTTCTTTCAAATTATCTGGCCATATTAACAGACACAATTGTATTTACAGGTATAATGAGAACATGCATTTAGCATTAGAGCAACAACTAAATGAGCCTGGTGTCAATGTTTGAGTTGGTATTTCAAGTTTTGGTGTTTTTGGACCATTTTTTTATGGAACAGTCACAGGAGATAAGTATCTCGAAATTCTAATGAATCAAATTGTTCCCCAGTTACTGCAACAGCCTAATTCAAATGACCTTTATTTCCAACAAGATGGGGCCCCTCCACATTATTCAAGAGTAGTCTGCGAGTATCTTGATGAATCATTTCCTAATAAATGGATTGGCCAAAGAGGCCCACTTGATTGGCCGGCACGTTCACCTGACTTGACCCCATTGGATTTTTTCTTTTGGGGAGTACTCAAGAACAAAGTTTATAGTCGAAAACCAAAAAGTGTCAGAAAGAGTGATTTGAAAAATTACATGAGATATACATTTCAAGAAATTAATACCTAAAGAGACTTGTGCAAAAATGTTTGTCGAGGCGTAAGAGGCAGACTTCAAAGCTGTGCAAATTGTGATGAAAAACAGTTTGAGCACCTGCGATGATAAAATTTAAGGGCTTTTGTATTATTTTTCAGAATAAAATTTAATTGTCAATGCTATGCTTGTGTTAATAATATAATTTTATATATAAATCAAAATAAATGTTATTATTTTCTGTCCACCTACTTTTGGTTCACCCTGTATAATAGAGGACAAGGAGCTTCTGACAATGATTCTTCTTAGATTTGGGGGCTGCTTAAAACACAGTAGTGGGGGGTCTGGAAAAAAGGATTGTAAACGGGCATCTTTTTGTAGTAAAGGTTGTAATTTCCGTGCAGCTCCCCTTAGCACCTCCAGATTTGGATTGTAGGTGACTACTAGAGGCACCCGGTTATTTTCTTCTTTAGCTTTGTAATGTAGCAAGTGATTCCTTGATATTCTGGTGGCTCTTGTAATTTGGTTTTGAATTGTTCTTGGATGAGAACAAGGAAAAATTCTCACCGCCACACAATAAGGCCGGCGTCACACATGCGAGTTTTACGGACGTAAGAGCGCAGAATCTACGTCCGTAAAACTCGCATTACATACGGCACAATTATTCTCAATGGGGCTGCTCCTATTAGCCGTATATTACGGTTCAGTATTATACGGCTTTCTACGGCCGTACAAAATCGCAGCATGCTGCGTTTGTCAGCGTATTGCGCAAAAAAATCACTAATGAAAGTCTATGGGGGCGAGAAAAATACGGATTCCACATGGACCTGCAGTGTGACTTGCGAGAAATACGCAGCGGTGTTAGTGAAAAGTCGGTAATTCAATTGCCGGCTTTTCATTTCTCCTGCACAAACCCGACATGATATGAGACATGGTTTACATACAGTAAACCATCTCATATCCCCTTTTTTTTTGCATATTCCACACTACTAATGTTAGTAGTGTGTATGTGCAAAATTTCAGCGCTGTAGCTGCTAAAATAAAGGGTTAAATGGCGGAAAAAATTGGTGTGGGCTCCCGCGCAATTTTCTCCGCCAGAAGGGTAAAGCCAGTGACTGAGGGCAGATATTAATAGCCTAGAGAGGGTCCATGGTTATTGCCCCCCCCCGTGGCTAAAAACATCTGCCCCCCGCCACCCCAGAAAAGGCACATCCCACGATGTAATCCATCTGAAGGGGTTAACTAATATTACAGGCAGGAGCCCTGCTAAATGCAGCGGTGCTCGTGCTTGTAATTCCCCGGCGAATGAATGAAATGTAGGTCATTGATGCGCCCCCTGGCGGATGTCCTCATATGACCTGGAGCGTGGGAAAAAGTTCCCAGGCTGCAGTTCATGAGAACATCCAGCAGGGGCGCATCACCGCGACTCAATGTAAGTATAGATCACTGCTTTCCTTTCAGCACCCGGGGATTACAGGCACGAGCGAGTGGTTTATCGCAGCTCGTGCCTGTAATATTAGTTAACCCCTTCAGATGGATTACTTCGTGGGGCGTGATCTGACATCAGAAGGTATGTATCTTGTGCGTTTATTATTTTGCCAAGCGAGGGTGTTCCTGATGGATTGAGAGAACAATAAAAATTATTAAAACAACCGCTGTGTTTATTTCATTAAACTACTTTTAAATCATGTGTGTGTGTGTGTGTGTTTTTTAACCCTTTCCAACAATTGGATTAATAATGGATAGGTGACATAATTGACGCCTCTCCATTATTAATCTGGCTTAATGTCACCTTACAATAGCAAGGTGGCATTAACCCTTCATTACCCCATATCCCACCGCTACAGGGAGTGGGAAGAGAGTGGCCAAGTGCCAGAATAGGCGCATCTTACAGATGTGCCTTTTCTGGGGTGGCTGGGGGCAGATGTTTTTAGCCACGGGGGGGCCAATAACCATGGACCCTCTCCTGGCTATTAATATCTGCCCTCAGTCACTGGCTTTACCACTCTGGCGGAGAAAATTGCGCGGGAGCCCACGCCAATTTTTTCCGCCATTTAACCCTTTATTTCAGCAGCTACAGAGCTGAAATTTTGCACATACACACTACTAACATTAGTAGTGTGGAATATGCAAAAAAAAGGGGGATATGAGATGGTTTACTATATGTAAACCATGTCTCATATCCTGTCGGGTTTGTGCAGGAGAAATGAAAAGCCGGCAATTGAATTACCGACTTTTCACAGATATCGTGCTGAATGAAATCTAAATACAGAATATATATATATGTGTCTCAATGACATATATATATATATATATATATATATATATATATATATATATATATATATATACTGTATATATGTTTTCCCTAACATTTGAGCACATAAATCCATTAGATGTCGGTTTTGCAAGCCTGCGCGAAAATCTCGCAGTACGGATGCCATACGGATTACATACGGAGGATGCCATGCGCAAAATACGCTGACACACCCTGACTACGGATCAATATTTTGGGAACATTTCTCCGTATTACGGCCGTAGTACGGACGTATAATACGTGGCGTATTGTCTTACGCCAAGTGTGACCCCAGCCTAAGAGAAAAAAGAATGGATCTACCTGTGGCCAAACATTTTTGTATGCCTGATCATAGCACCATGGACCTGAAATTGCTTGTCTTGAAAGGTAACTTCAAATCTCAGAGAGACAGGAGAATTTGGAAGTATAAATTTATGACAACCTTTGACACACTTAGTGCAGGAATGAATGTGTTGCATGGATTTATGTCTTTTTACATCAATTAAGGAATTTGCACTTCAGACCATGTGGGGTCATCATAACAGAACCAGACCCCAATCAGAGGACAACAAAACATTCACTCCTAATCTTGGAACTGTTCCAATATTTATGGACACAACTGTTTATCACTTTTCACTCTCCCATAATGACAGTTCTGTGCTGTGTTGTGTATAAATATGTGATTTTTCAGATGTGGTATTATGCTACGCCTGATGAAGAGTAGTCTCGAAAGCTTGCAATTTGTTACCATCTTTCAGTTAGCCATTAAAAGGTATCAACCACTGAGGACTCTCAATTCTAAATATTTTTCTATCTACTGGCTAGCACGGTACCAAGATATATATATCTTTCCTGTATCGACATGTTCAGAAAACTGAAATCCAAAGTTTGCGACAAACAAAGGACACAGAGCTCTGCACACTGTGAAGACCAGAAGAAAATGGTACTGGAGAAAGGGCGGATCCTTCCTTTGAAGTTTTTTTTTATTGTTCCTTGACAATTTCCTGTTTTGTTTTTTTCAATTTTATTTACAATTTCCTTTTTTTCCGTACTTTTCAAAAGCTATTCCAAACCAGAAAAGCAGCGATCCGAGAAGATTTTTGCGGCCCACAATTGTTTTGTTTGTTTTTTCTAGCATGTTCAATAAATGCAAAAACTGACCTGCCATTATGATTCTCCATGTCATTCAGGGTATGTGCACACGTCGTGGATTTGCCTGCGGATCCGCAGTGGATTGGCCGCTGCAGATTTGCAGCAGTTTTCCATCAGGTTTAGGCCGGTGTCACACTCAGCGTATGAAAATACGGTTCGTTTTTTACGGCCGTAATACGCAAAAATGTTCCCAAAATAGTGGTCGTATGTCATCCGTAGGCAGGGTGTGGCAGCGTATTTTGCGCATGTCATCCTCCGTATGTAATCCATATGGCATCCGTACTGCGATATTTTCTCGCAGGCTTGCAAAACCGACATCTAATGGATTTATGTGCTCAAATGTTCGTTAAAACATATATACAGTATCTATATATATACTGTATATATGTCAGTGAGACACACATATATATATATATATATTTATATTTAATTCAGCGCTAGATATCAGAGAAACCGGTAATTCAATTGCCGGCTTTTTCTTTCTCCTTCACAAACCCGACATGATATGAGACATGGTTTACATACAGTAAACCATCTCATATCCTTTTTTTTTTGCATATTCCACACTACTAATGTTAGTAGTGTGTATGTGCAAAATTTGGGCGCTGTAGCTGCTAAAATAAAGGGTTAAATCGTGGAAAAAATTGGCGTGGGCTCCCGCCCAATTTTCTCCGCGAGAGTGGTAAAGCCCCCCCCTGGCTAAAAACATATGCCCCCCAGCCACCCCAGAAAAGGCACATCTGGAAGATGCGCCTATTCTGGCACTTGGCCACTCTCTTCCCACTCCCGTGTAGCGGTGGGATATGGGGTAATGAAGGGTTAATGTCACCTTACTATTGTAAGGTGACATTAAGCCAGATTAATAATGGAGAGGCGTCAATTATGACACCTATCCATTATTAATCCAATCGTACGAAATGGTTAATAAAACACACACATTATTTGAAAGTATTTTAATGAAATAAAGACACTGGGTGTTTTAATATTTTATTATACTGGAGTTGTGAATGAATGGAGTGCAGGGGGATGTCCTGTAGTTACCTTGAGTCACGGTGATGCGCCCTCTGCTGGATGTCCTCATATGAACTCGAGCCTGGGAAAAGTTCCCACGCTCGAGTTCATATGAGGACATCCAACAGGGGGCGCATCACCGTGACTCAAGGTAACTACAGGACATTCCCCTGCACTCCATTCATTCACAACATTTTACAGACAGGAGCGACTGCATTAGTAGAGCTCCTGGCTGTAAATTGATTTAACCCCTTCAGATGGATTTACATCGTGGGACTGACGGAACGGCGGAAGGTATGGGATATTGTTTTGTGTTTTTTTTTACTTTATTTCAGGTGACAAGGGTCTTCAGGTGGATTACCAGTATAATGTGCCTTTTCTGGGGTGGCTGGGGGGCATGTTTTTAGCCAGGGGGGCCAATAACCATGGACTCTCTCTAGGCTATTAACATCTGCCCTCAGTCACTGGCTTTACCACTCTGGCGGAGAAAATTGCGTGGGAGCCCACACCAATTTTTTCCATGATTTAACCCTTTATTTTAACAGCTACAGCGCCCAAATTTTGCACATACACACTACTAACATTAGTAGTGTGGAATATGCAAAAAAAAAGGGATATGAGATGGTTTACTGTATGTAAACCATGTCTCATATCCTGTCGGGTTTGTGAAGGAGATGGCAAAAGCCGGCAATTGAATTACCGGCTTTTATGATATCTAGCGCTGTATGAAATATAAATATATATATATATATATATGTGTCTTACTGACATATATATATATATATATATATATATATGTATATATATATATATATATATATATATATATATATATATATATATCCCTATTCTATGTGTAGACATTTATTCTACCTATTCTATTCTGTCAGTTTGATTTTACTGTACACCGCACTAAATTGCCGGCTTTTCTAGAGAACACCGCTGTGTATTTCTCACAAGTCCCACGCATGGTCCGTGTGCAATCCGTATTTTTCTCGCCCCCATAGACTTTCATTGGCGATTTTTTTGCGCAATACGGTGACAAACGCAGCATGCTGCGATTTTCTACAGCCGTACAAGACCGTATAATACGGATCAGTAAAATACGGCAGATAGGAACTGGGCCATAGAGAATCATTGTAACATATGCAATCCGTATTTTCTGCACCTCTAATACGTCCGTAAAACTCGCTAGTGTGACGCCGGCCTTACAGTACCATGTAAACCTATGGAAAGCCAAATCTGCAGTGCCCATGCTGTGGAAAATACCACGCAGAAACGCAGCATGTCAATTCTTTGCACGGATTCCACAGCGTTTTACACCTGCTCCTCAATAGGAATCCGCAGGTGTAAAATCGGAGATGAAATCCGCACAAAAAATGCTGCAAATCCGCGGTAAATCCATGGGTAATCCACAGGTAAAACGCAGTGCGTTTTACCTGCAGATTTTTCAAAAACTGAGATGAAAAATCCACACAGAAATCCGCAAAGTGGGCACATACCCTAAGAGTTCATAGACACCTAACATGTCTAGGTTCTTTTTTATTTAAGTGGTGAAAAAAAATTTCAGTTTGCTAAAAAAAAAAAGAATTGCGTTATTTTCCGATATCCATAGCGTCTCCATTTTTCGAGATCTCAGGTTGAGTGAGGGCTTATTTTTGGCATGCAGAGCTAATGTTTTAACCCCTTCATGACCGGAGGTATTTTCGCTTTTGGTTTTTGTTTTTTGCTCCCATTGTCTCAGAGCCATAACTTTTTTATTTTTCCTTGAATATGGCCATGTGAGGGCTTGTTTTTTGTGGAACGAGTTGTACTTTTGAATGACATCATTAGTTGTACCATATCATGTACTGGATAAGTGGAAAAAAAATGCCAAGTGCGGTAAAATTGCAAAAAAGTGCAATCCCACAATTTTTTTTTGTTTTGCTTTTTTACTTTGTTCACTAAATGCTAAAACTGACCGGCCATTATGATTCTCCAAGTCATTATGAGTTCATAGACACCAAATGTGTATAGGTTCTTTTTAACTAAGTGGTGAAAAAAAATCCAAACTTTGTTAAAAAAAAAAATTGTGCCATTTTCCGATACCTGTAGTGTCTCCATTTTTCATGATCTTGGGTTGGGTGAGGACTTATTTTTTGGGTGCCGAGCTAACATTTTTAATGATACGATTTTGGTGCAGATACAATCTTTTGATCGCCCGTTATTGCATTTTGATGCAATGTTGCGGCGACCAAAAAAACTTAATTCTGGTTGTTTTGACTTTTTCTATTGCTACACCGTTTAATGATCAGGTTAATCCTTTCTTTTATTGATAAATCGGGTGATTCTGAATGCGGTGGTACCAAATATGTGCATGTTTAATTTTTTTTATTGTTTTATTTTGAATGGAGCAAAATGGGGGTGGTTTGAACTTTTATATATTTTTTTTATATATATTTTTAAAACTTTTTTTAACTTTTGGCATGCTTCAATAGTCTCCATGCAAGACTAAAAGCTGCCATTACCCGATCGGCTCTGCAGCATACAGGTGATGATCAGATCATCTGTATGTAGCAGAATTACTCACTTGCTAGCAAACCGGCAGTAACAACCATAGAGTTCTGCAGGAGACCTCTGGTTGTCATTCCAACTCATCGGTAATCCGCGATCACATGACGGGGGTCACCGATGGATGGATTTCTAGCACGATTGCCTGAAGCGCATGTTAAATGCTGCTGGCAGCGTTTGACAGTGGCATTTAAGGCTTCTTTCACACATCAGTTTTTTTGCAGCATCAGGCACAATCTGGCAAATTTTCTAAAAAACGGATACGCTTTTTTCCACCGGATTCGTTTTTTTTCTCGTAGATTTGTATTAGCGCTGGATTGTGCCTGATGTCCCAAAGTTTCATCCATTTTTTGCCGGATCCAGCAAAATTTGCCAGTCCAGCGGCCAGAGAAAACATCCAGAGGAACGTTTTTTGTTGCGGCGTAAAACCTGATGGCGCTGGAATCAGCGCCGTCCGGCTTTTCTAACAATGGACGCCTACGGGAGCCAGATGTGCCACATGACGATATCCAGCGCCTGAGTCCGGTCTCCAATCTGTGCATGCCCTGTTCTCTCTCTCTCTTTTTACTATTGATGCTGCCTATTCAGCATCAATAGTAAAAAGATATACTGTATTTTCTGGCGTATAAGACTACTTTTTAACCCCTGAAAATCTTCTTAAAAGTCGGGGGTCGTCTTATACGCCGGGTGCCGTCTTGTACGCCGAGTGCAGACACCAATGTGTATATGGTGGGTGGGGGGGAGTGGTCCCGATGACGAAGAGGGGGCATCTCACAGGAAAGTGTGAGTGGAGTATCCCCCATTACCTCATTGTAGCTGCAGCATGGGGTCTCTGTGCTGGGGAGAGGCGGCAGCTGCTGCTCCTCTTTGTGCCGCATGGGTGCTGTGCTGTGGGGCGGTGGCCGCCGCCGCTCCCCAGCACCCCACACTGCAGCTACAATGAGGTAATGGGGGATACTCCACTCACACTTTCCTGTGAGATGCCCCCTCTTCGTCATCAGGACCACTCCCCCCCAAAAGGCACATTAGTCACCGGCCCTATAAGACGACATACGGCATATAAGAAGACCCCCGACTTTTAAGAAGATTTTATATTTTAACTGGAAAAGTTGGGGGTTCGTCTTATACGCCCAGTCGTCTTATATGCCGGAAAATACGGGTAATGTAAAAAATAAACAAAAATAAAAAATTGTGATATTCTCACCTTCCGGCGTACCCCGCAGCCTTCCCGCTCTTCACAATGCTCGCGATGCTCCCGATCACAGTAATGCATAGTGGCAATGACCCCAGATGACGTGCGGTCTTGCGACACCTTCTACGTCATCACAGGTCATTGCCGCGATGCATTACTGGGACCGGGAACATCGCGACCATCGCGAACAGCGGGAAGGCTGAGAATATCACGATTTTTTATTTTTGTTTATTATTATTTTACATTCTATCTTTACCCCGGATCCAGAAGAAAAGCTGATCCAGCGCAATCAGTTTTTACACTAATTGCGCCGGATCCAGCAATCCGTCCCGCCGCCGGATTATGCGTGACGACGTGGTACGGATGTGTGAAAGTAGCCTTATGGGTTCAAAACAGCTGACATGTGCCTGGAAAATTGTGGGCTCACTGCTGGAGCCCACATCAAAGAGAGGGTGTTTGACATTGATGTACTATTACGCCCGATATCAGAAAAGGGTTCATGATACCATTTTGGTGAGAATCTTTTGGTCTGACTGGCGTATGGGCCCAGTGGGCAGAGGGAGCCTGCATCGGGCCCCGTCTCATCTGCTCACCGGGCCCCTACCGGCGCTGCAGCAGTTAAACGCTATTGATGTGCGGGCGCACGCCCGCACGTTAATAGTTAACAGCCGCCAGCCAATCGGATGTCATTGTCAGTCGCCGGCAAGTGCGCGCTTCAGCTGCGAGGAGAGAGCTTCGCCGAAGGAGCGGGGACAGGTGAGCAGAACTCTTTTTTATTTTTTTTTATTGTGAACGGCAATCCAGGGAACCCGGACCAGAGTGCTGGACACTGGGAGCAGATTGCTGGACACACTGGGGGCAATATGCTGGACACACTGGGGGCAATATGCTGGACAAACTGGGGGCAATATGCTGGACACACTGGGGGCAGAATGCTGGACACACTGGGGGCAATATGCTGGAGACACTAAGGCAGAATGCAGGAAAACTGGGGGCAATATGCTGGACACACTGGGGACAATATGCTGAAGACACTGGGGCAGATTGCTGTACACACTGGGGGCAATATGCTGGAGACACTGGGGCAAAATGCTGGACAAACTGGGGTCAATATGCTGGACACACTGGGGGCAATATGCTGGACACACTGGGGGCAATATGCTGGACACACTGGGGGCAATATGCTGGACACACTGGGGGCAATATGCTGGACACACTGGAGGCAGAATGCTGGATATAATGGGGGCAATATGCTGGAGACACTGGTGCAGAATGCTGGACAAACTGTTAGCAATATGCTGGACACAATTGGGGCAATATGCTGGAGACACTGGGGCAGATTGCTGGACACACTGTGGGCAATATGCTGGAGACACTGGGGCAGATTGCTGGACACACTGGGGGCAATATGCTGGACACACTTGGGGCAATATACTGGACACACTAGGGGCAATATTCTAGACACACTGGGGGCAATATGCTGGACACACTGGGGGCAATATGCTGGACACACTGGCGCAGGATGCTGGACACAATGGGGGCAGGATGCTGGACACACTGGGGGCAGGATGCTGGACACACTGGGGGCAATATGCTGGACACACTGGCGCAGGATGCTGGACACAATGGGGGCAGGATGCTGGACACACTGGGGGCAGGATGCTGGACACATTGGGGGAAGGATGCTGGACACATTGCGGGCAGGATGCTGGACACATTGGGGGCAGAGATGCTGAACATTTGGGGCAGAGATGCTCTACACTGGGGGCAGAGATGCTGGACACTTGAGGCAGTGATGCTGGTCACACTGGGGGCAGGACTGGAGACAGATGGGGCAGGATTGGAGACATGGGCAGAATGTAGATACGGGGCATGATTGGAGACACGGGGCAGAATGAAAGACATGGAGCAGGATTGGAGACAGATCGTGCAGGATCATGGGGCAGGATGGATACTATGGGGAGATCATATGGGGCAGCATGGGGAGATCATATGGGGCAGAATGGATACTCATGAGGGCAGGATGGGAGAACATATGGCTGAAGCCAGGAATGAGATATACGGGGCCAGGATGGGGGATATTATAATTACCATACAATTAAGGGATATTATTACTGCAGTGATGTATTTATTTTATTTTTTGAGGACACTGTTTTAAATGGGGGCGGTCCTGTTACTGTGCATAGAGTGACACTATGTCACCTCTTTTTCTTCATGTGGTGTAATGCAGAAGTTGGGAAAAATTAAGTAATGTGTTCTGCAAGCGGAGCTCGAGATAACTGTTATTTCCTGCAGAGGCAAGTCCTGACTGGATGATGGCAGTCTGTGCTGGATGAAAGATGAAGGACTTCACCTAGAGACATCACTGGTGAGTCAGTGTGTTACCTATACACTGACACTATACACTGTATACTATATACAGAGGTCCTGTGTATAATGTCACCGGTGATCACTGTATTACCTCTACACAGACACTGCATACTAAGTACAGATCTCCTGTGAATACTGGCACTTATGGTGATAGTACTGTTTTTTTTTTCTTCCTAACTGAAGGGTAAATTGACTAGATCAATGGATGTTTGACAGGTTATAGTTTCACACAGCAACTATTTTTCTGGAATAATCTGGTTCAGGTATATGATGACCCCGTCTCGTGACCCCGCCACATGACCGGGGGTCCCACAGTGTCTGAGCAGCCCGGGGCCCTGGTTACCCTTAATCCACCCCTGGTGCCAACCACTGGGCAGTGATTATAGCAATCCAGCAGTGACAAACATAAAGGTCTGCAGGAGACCTCTGGTTGTCATGCCAACCCATCAGTGACCCACGATCACGTGATGGGTCACTGATGGGCAGGATTTCCTGGTGCATGACGCATACTATTGACATGGAAACAAGGTCAAATGACAACTAGCCATGAAAAATAGCATCAGGTGGTCTAGATTAATGTGTCAAATACATATTTGGCTGTAACAAAAGGCAGATTGTTTGCCAAAGGGCTGTAGAGTGGTACAATAAATAATGTCTGCAGGCAACAGTGAAACATGGTGGAAGTTGCTTTCAGCTAATAGAGTGGGGGATTTGGTCAAAGTCAGTGGTGTCCTTCATAGAAAACCTATGAAGAAGGGAAGTTATATGCTCAATTGAATTAATAGCAAATATTCTTTATTCGTACAAAACACATACATGATAAATCAAAGTAAATAATAGGGGAAAACATATACCTAAACTACTACAAATATCAGTACCATAACAAATGGGCATTCAGAGATAGGCTTGACCAGTGTTGGAAAAGTGCCTGTAATGCTAGTACAACTGTCTAGACAGAAACGAGGAAATAAGTCCTAACTACCTAAATTAGATCACACATACTGAACAATAATCACAGTGATCAAGCGTTAACAGGTACAATAGAAGGACATATGATGGATTAAGTCTTATATGCCATTCGACAGAAATCCTATTTTTACAAACCCCTCCTGTATGCAGAGTATATATAGAGGTAATAATTTTAAAGGTATTCAAAGTAAAACATAATGTGCTATAGTGCAAAAATCATTATGGGGTGCTGTGCAAAAGATATCACTGAAATAGTGTGCACAAGAAGCTCATTAAGGCAAAATACGTAGAAAATCCATTAAGAAAAAATTGTGTAGATACAGGACATGAGGATAATGTATAATAGATTAGCATAGGCTATTTGGTGCAACCTGAGTAGTAGTAGTAGCACTGGTCCCAACGTGCGTTTCGCATTTAGCTTCTTCCTTGGGAGATAGTGTCCTTTATAGAGATGGGCAAACCCGAACAGTAAGTACGTACTGAACACCTACTGTTTGGGCACGAGCATGGACTTCACCAAGAAGTCCGTGTTACTGTTCATGCGCGGCCCCCTGAGCAGCGAGTATTTGTTGCGCTGTCATGTGCATAACAGGGCGGCAAACACTGCTTTTGATTGGCAGTAAAAGCATCACCGCCGGTCAGACAGCCTGCAGCTGTGATTGGATGTATAAAGTTTATCTTCGGTCACTGGTGTCGGCTGACGGGATTACTGCTCCCATCAGCCAACACCTGCTGTCGCTAATGACAGCGAGAGCACGAGTGGCTGATGGGAGTGTTCATCAGCCATCGCCCGCGCTGTAAATAAATATTTAAAAAACAATGGCATGGGTTCACCTGCATTTTTGATAACCAGCCAGGCAAAACTCACATCTGGGGGCTGCAACCCTCAGCTATCAGCTTCAGCGAGGCTGGTTATCATGAATAGAGGGATCCCACTCTAACTTTTGTAATTATTTAAATAAATAACTAAAAAAAAACGACATGATGTCTCCCCATTTTTGATAACCAGCCAATCTAAATCAAGGAGCTGGGGGCTGGTATTCTCAGACTGGTAAGGGGCCATAGATATTTCCCCCCTCAGCCTAAAAATAGCAGCCAACCAGAAAAGGCGCATCTATTAGATGCGGCAATTCTGGCGCTTTGCCCACCACTTCCCACTTGCCCTGTAGTGGTGGCAGGTGGGGTTGATGTCACCTTTGTATTGTACGGTGACCTCAAGCCCACGGGTTAGTAATGAAGAGGCGTCTATTAGATGCCTAGGTATTGCTAATCCTGTAATTGTATGGTAAATAAAGACACAGCCAGAATAAAGTCCTTTAAGTGAAATAAAACAAAACTCAGTTTTTCATTTTTATTTAAAAATAACAAACACAGTTATACTCACCTAACACCCTTTCCACCAAAGCCCTCATGTTCTGTATTAAAACTAAAATAAAAACAGCCATATCCCTCACCTGTCTGTCGTTCTGTCCCATGCCGTAATCCATGACTGGGGGATAAATAATATTACAATGCCAAGATGTGACCCTCCTAGCTGAGAACCACTGGGGAATGAGTTGCTGCAAGCTCAGCCTCAGTGACCAGCGGTGACGTTATTGAGGTTACCACAGATCACTGAGGCTACATTCCCAGACATGCAAATAAACTGTGGTGACCTCGGTGAGATCCCCGCTAGCACAGTGATAAAAAGTCTCACGGTGGAGAGGCGAATTCACCGCAATTCAAATTTACTGCATTGAAATTCTCCCGGTGAACTTCAGTGAACTCATCTCTGCACCATGAGACTTTTTAACTGTGCTAGTGGTGATCTCACTGGAGAGAGGTCACTGCGGTTTATTGGCCCAGCTGGTAATGCAGCCTTAGTGAACAGCAGTAACCTTGATGACGTCACCGCTAGTCACTGAGGCTGAGCGGATGGCTGCGTGCTGTTATTTTAAGGCTCAGGGGTCCAATGTCCATGGCCCCTTACCAGCCTGAGACTATTAGCCATCTCCTGTCTGATTTAGCAAGGCTGGTTGTCAAAAATGGGGGGGGACCCCCATGCCGTTTTATTTAAGTATTTATTTAAATAATGAAAGAAAATAAAAGTGGGGACCCCTCAGTTCTTCACAACCAACCTTGCTGAAGCTGACAGCTGAAGTTTACAGTCCACAGCTGTGATTTTTGCCTGGCTGGTTATCAAAAATACAGTGGAACCCACACTGTTTTTCTTTTTTAATTTATTTACAGCGCGGGTGCCAGTTGATAAACACTCCCATCAGCCGTCGCCTGCTCTCACTGTTGTTAGTGGCAGTAGGAGTCAGTTACTGGGAGCAGTAGTTCTATCAGTGACAACAGTGACCAGAGGTAAACTATGTACCTCCTATCACAGCTGCGTGCTCAGGCGGTTTTTCGACAGTGTGGGAACTGCGGCTGTCTGACCGGCGGGGATGATTTTACCACCAATCAGAAGAAGTTTCTGCCGTGCTGTCATGCACATGACAGCGTGGCAAACACTGGATGTTCGTGCCCTCCATTCAAGAGAATGTGGTCCGGGTTCGGGACCGGTTACTGTTCTGGTACCCGAACCCAAACTTTTTTTAACTGTTCGGCCAAACCCGCTGGACCCGAACATCCAGGTGTCCGCCCATCTCTAGTCCTTAATGCTAAGAAATACAAGAAGATTTTTTGCATCATGCAATAATAACAGAAAGGTTTGTGATTGGCTCCAAATTTATTCTGCAACAAGACAACCACTATAAATATACAGCCAATATAATTTAAAACTATCTTCAGCGTAAAGAAGAGTAAGGGATTGTAGAAGTGATGATATGACCCCCCCACAGAACCTTGATTTCAACACTATTAAGTCTGTCTGGAACACATGAAGAGATAGCAGGATTTGCGCAAGCCTGTATCTGCAGATTTGTGGTTAGTTCTCCAAGAAGTTTGTAACAAGCAACCTGTCAAGTTCCTTTAAAAACTGTGCGCAACTGTCCTGAAGAATTGATGTTTTGACCCTCTTTTTTTTTTCATTCACTTTGCAATTTGTAAATTAATATTAACTTTTAACACCTCCATTTTCCAAAAGCATTCCTTGCAACGTTTTTTCCACTCCAGCCGGACACTTTTCTACAGTAGGGTATAATATACAGGCAAAGAGCACAGCCAGTCACACTAAACCACTTCGCTGTTACCTGTTTGTCACAAGCAGCCCTTTGCTGCCCCCTATCATCAGGACAGTTACACAATTGGCCGGCTAACAGTAAGTGTATGGTATATACACCTCCAATTCCGATGCATGGATGATGTACAGGTGCTTCTCATAAAATTAGAATATCATCAAAAAGTTAATTTATTTCAGTTCTTCAATACAAAAAGTGAAACTCATATATTATGAGGAGTCATTACAAACAGATTGATCCATTTCAAGTATTTATTTCTGTTAATGTTGATGATTATGGCTTAAAGCCAATGAAAACCCAAAAGTCATTATCTCAATAAATTAGAATAACTAACAAAAACACCTGCAAAGACTTTCTAAGTGTTTAAAAGGTCCCTTAGTCTGTTTCAGTAGGCTCCACAATCGTGGGGAAGACTGCTGACTTGACAGATGTCAGAAGGCAGTCATTGACACACAAGGAGGGTAAGGCTGCTTTCACACATCAGTTTTTTGCCATCAGGCTCAAACCGGCGAATTTTGAAAAAAAAATGGATACGGCGAATGATGCCGTCGGATCCGTTTTTTTCTCATAGACTTGTATTAAATTCTCCAAAGAAAAACAGATAGCACTCACCGGTCTTTTGTAGAAATTCCGCTCTTTATTAGTAGTAAAAAAGCATGTTGGCCGGGGGAGTGAGGACAGGAGTGGGCAGAAGCTTGACGACTGCTGTTTCGCACCTGATAGCGCTTCCACCTCTTCTGCCTCCCAAATCCTCCACTCCACCCCTCAAACCTTCCAAATTCCCATCCCTACTCTTGGTTTTATGTCCACCCGTTCTCTATCTTTCTCCACCCCTTCACCCTCTGTTTTACATTATGATCCGTCACCACCACAATCCTCTCTCCACACTCCCACTGTCGAAGTGGTCCAATCCGACAGCCCCTCCAGTATTATCTCCACCCCACACTACTTAAACTTATAATTTTTTATATAAAATTTGTAAATAAAAAAATAATTATTTGGTTTAAAAAAATGTGTCTTTCAATTATTTAATTATAAGGTTAAATGCTTTGGGTAAAACCCAACCAGGTACAATACTTTGGGTAAAACAGGTACAATACTTTGGGTAAAACTCAACCAGGTACAATACTTTAGGTAAAACCCAACCAGGTACAATACTTTGGGTAAAACAGGTACAATACTTTGGGTAAAACCCAACCAGGTACAATACTTTGGGTAAAACAGGTACAATACATTTGGATGTTAGAATCCCAAAAGCGCACTCCACCATTCTTCGGGCTCGTGTTAGGCGGTAATTAAAAACTCTTTTAGTTGATGTCAATCACTTCACTTCATCTCCAACACATACAAATGGCATTGGTGGTCCAGAGGTTTCAGGCAGCGGTCTGCGGCATGGAAATTGGAAGGTGTTTCCATAGAGATGATGCTCTATTGCAGACACTTTAAAAACTTGCAAATCATTTGAGCGGCCATAAGCCCCAATATCGACCGCTATAAACTTGTATCCTGCGTCTGCAATAGCCATGAGCACAATGGAGAAATATATCTTGTAGTTGAAATATTCTGAGCCAGATGCAACAGGTTTGACGATGCGGATGTGTTTCCCGTCCACTGCACCCAAGCAATTGGGAAACTGACAAATTTGTTGGAATTTTTCTGCAATATCCAGCCAACTCTCCATTGTGGGATGTGGGATAAATTCTTCATGCAAACAGTCCCACAATGCACGGCAGGTGTGCTTAACAATCCTCGATATGGTGGAAATTCTGAGTCTAAATTGAAAATGGAATGACAAAAGTGATTCTCCAGTTGCAAGGAATCTGTGAAAAAAGGCAAGGCAATAATTAGTGCAAAATTCCAGCAACAATATTACAATAATAAGTGTGCTTTAACAGTAGGAGATACAATAAAAATGCCTTACCAAAGAGTCACCATCAGACACTCTGCTAGTGAAATGGAGAAGCAGTAATATGTGTCACTTCGGATGAGGTGTCCAATCCGTTCCACCCAAAAAAAAATCGAAGTTCTCCGTTTGCATACGCACGTAGCTGAAAAACTTCTCACGGTTCCTCTTTACTCCATGTATAGTGTTGAATACACCCCACGTGTCATTCTCTGTGCTGTGATTGGGTGGATCCAAAAACATCGTCGGCACAGACGCTTGATGTGCTGTCTTTCTCAGTCCTTCTCCATAACAATCGCTTTCAAACGATTCGCCTCGAAAGTAAAATCCACATAAATCTTCAGAATGTTTGCCATCACGCCTTCCATCTTCGTCACTTGCTCTACAACCTGTCAAAGATGAGTGATATAAACAATGTATATATAGGTTTTCAGTTGCCAAAAACGTTTGGAGCCAACCATGGGCATTTTTAAAAAACGGATCCATCGTAATCCGTCATAAAACGGATAAAAACCGGAAGAAATGGATGAAAAACTGATGTGAGAGATCCGTTTTTTTGCCAGATCCGCTAGTCAGAACTAGCGGAAAAATGGATCCGTCGCATAAGTTTTTCACAATTCGAGCAAACGGATTGAGCCAGACGGCAAACAACTGATGTGTGAAAGCAGCCTAAGACACAAAAGGTTATTGGTAAAGAAGCTGGCTGTTTATCCAAGCATATTAAAGGAAAGTTGAGTGGAAGGAAAAATTGTGGTAGAAAAAGGTGCACAATCAACTGGGATAACCGCAGCCTTGAAAGGATGGTTAAGAAAAGGCCATTCAAAAATTTGGGGGAGATTCACAAGGAGTGGACTGCTGCTGGAGTCATTGCTTCAAGAGCCACCACACACAGACATATCCAGGACATGGACTACAAGTGTAGCATTCCTTGGGTCAAGCCACTCATGACCAATAGATAACGCCAGAGGCGTCTTACCTGGGCCAAGGAGAAAAAGAACTGGACTGTTGCTCAGTGGTCCAAGTGTTGTTTTCAGTTGAAAGTAAATTTTGCATTTCATTTGGAAATCAAGGTCCCAGAGTCTGGAGGAAGAGTGGAGAGGCACACAATCCAAGCCGCTTGATGTCTAGTGTGAAGTTTCCACAATCCGTGATGGTTTGGGGAGTCATGTCATCTGCTGGTGTAGGTCCACTGTGTTTTATCAAGACCATAGTCAGCACAGCCGTCTATCAGGATATTGTAGAGCACTTCATGCTTCCCTCTGCCGACAAGCTTTTTGGAGATTGAAATTTCATTCTCCAGCAGGACTTGGCACCTGTCCACAAAAGTACCAATACCTGTTTTAAAAACAACAGAGACACTGTGCTTGATTGGCCAGCAAACTCTCCTGACCTTAACCACAAAGAGAATCCATGGGGTATTGTCAAGAGGAAGATGAGACACCAAACCCAACAATGCAGACGAGCTGAAGGCTGATATCAAATCAACCTGGGCTTCCATAACACCTCAGCAGTGCCACAGGCTGATCACCGCCATGCTATGCTGTATTGATGCAGTAATTGATGCCAAAGGAGCCCGACCAAATATTGAGTGCATTTACTGAACATACATTGCAGTAGGCCAACATTTTGGATTTTAAAATAATTTTTCAAGCTGGTGTTATAAAGTATTCTAATTTACTGAGACAATGACTCTTGTCTCATGGCTATAAGCCATAATCATCAACATTAACAGAAATAAACATTTGAAATAGATCACTCTGCTTGTAATGACTGTATATAATATACAGTATGAGTTTCACTTTTTGTATTGAAGAACTGAAATAAATTAACTTTTTGAATTATGCTATTCTAGTTTAGCTCTTGTATCTATCCTGTTATTGCTAACACTTTGCTGCCACCTATTGGCAACAATAAAAAGTGCGACCACTGAAAAATAAAAATTGGATTTATTCCTTTTTTCTATTCAATCCATCATATTTCAATCATAAGATTTGTGCAACATGGCAACTTTGACTGTGACAGCTATCACATAACCAAAGTTTACTCTGTGCTGCTGCTACATTGCAGCAATACCAGTGAATGGGGTAGCAACAACAAAAAAAATTACTCTTGGATTTTTTGCAACTTACTTGTAAGGATGCTGTAATAATAATTTTATTTTTTATAGCACTAACATATTCCACAACGCTTTACAGTTTGCACATATTATCATCATCACTGTCCCCAATGGGGCTCACAATCTAAATTCCCTATCAGTATGTCTTTGGAATGTGGGAGGAAACCCACTATTATGTTACACGGAAGTGAGACAGAGGGAAGAAGAACCCGAAAGTGGACCCAGAGCCCCCAAGGGCGAGCAAACCTGATGGATGCACCCCCTATACAGGGAGTGTCAGGAGCAGGCCCAAGGAGGATGGAACTGCAACTGCTGGAGGAAAGGGACGACTGGGTCAAAGCGGGAGAAGGCGAAAGTGCAGGACTATAAGGCAGACACAGACTCCGAAGATGACCGAAGGCAGAGAGCTGAAAAAGAAACAAAACAATAAGTGGAGGCAATACTGAAGACAACGGGAACAGTGGAGGACAATAGGACAGGGAACGGAGGAGACAAGAGAAAGACGGATAGCAGACAATCCAAAATAGGACTGGTAACCGGCTAGCAGAGAAGGGAAAGACTCTGGACTAGCGAGTAGGCAGGCAGGAATGGGACCTGGGGACGACGAGGGACACCTAAGCAAAGTGGGTGTCACAACGATGACGATACACAGGCGCCTTACCTGGGAAAGCACCGAACAGAAATACCCGGTGGGCATCGCCATATTGGGACGGAGCTACCGGGTCACGATGTCCCAGAATCCCTGGTGGCGGAAGAGGCGCTATAGTGCATGCGCGAATGGCTGAAGCTCCGTGAGTCGGAGAAGCCGGGAAGAACGCAGCGAGGAGGGATGTCGGGAGCGTGCCGGCCGGACAGGTAAGTACCCACGGGCGTGACAGTACCCCCTCTCTTACTCCCCCTCTTTTTAAAGCTGGAGAGGAACCTCTTCAAAATATGGGGAGCATTGATGTTCTCTCGGCGTTCCCACGATCTTTCCTCAAGAACAAATCCCTTCCAGTCAATTAAAAATAAAGTTCGCCCCCTAACTGTCTTCTGGCAAGAATATCCTTAACCTCGAATATATCATCAGAAGTTGAGAATAAAGGGGAAAGAGATTGGGATGAATGAAAACGATTAAAGACTGCGGGTTTAAGAAGCGACACATGAAAAGCATTAGGAATTCACAATGAAGAAGGCAACTTGAACTTGTAAGCTACATCATTGATTCGACTAGAAACTACAAAGGGGCCAATGTAATGTGGACCTAGTTTCTGAGAGGGAATCTTAAGTCTAATGTAACGAGAGGAGAGCCAGACCTTATCTCCTGGTTGATATGGAGGAGCGTCTAAACGTCTTTTGTCTGCATACCTTTTCATTCGAATACCCGCCTTTATAAGAGCCTCTTTAGACTCTTGCCAAACTTTGGAGAATTCCAAGGACAGAGAATCCGCCGCCGGTACGCCTGAGGTGGAGGAAATGGGAAGAGGAATGCCGGGGTGTTGCCCAAAGACCACAAAAATAGGAGACTTGGAAGAAGATTCACTAGGGTGATTGTTGTAGGCGAATTCTGCCCATGGAAGCAGGGAAACCCAATCATTCTGATGAGCATTGGAGAAATGCTGAAGATAAGATGTGAGAACTTGGTTAACACGCTCAACCTGGCCATTAGACTGAGGATAATAGGTGGAGGAGAAATCCAGAGTCACTTTCATTAGACCGCACAGGTAAGGTAATGAAGTGGGCCATCTTGGAAAATTGATCCACAAGTAACAAGATAATGATGCAATTCGAGGAACAAGGAAGATCAGTAATAAAGTCCATAGCGATATGGCTCCATGGGACTGAAGGCACAGGAAGCAGATGCAAGAGTCCAGAAGGTAATTGCCAAGGAACTTTGTTCTTGGCACAAGAGGAGCAAGAAGTGATGAAATCCAGGACATCTTGGTGAAGAGACGGCCACCAATAATGGCGTGAAATAAGAGAGAGAGTCTTCTTGCTTCCTACGTGTCCGGCAAACTTGGAGAAGTGACCCCACTGCAAAACTCTCACCCTGTCACAACTTGCCATGAAGGTCTTCCCAGGAGGAGAAGAAAATACATCCAAAGGAGCCACAGAAATGATTCTAGCTGGATCAATAATATGAGCTGAACTCTCCACTTCATCCAGAGGCTGAAAGGATCTTGAAAGAGCATCAGCTCTGATGTTCTTATCACCAGGACAAAAGTGGAGTTCGAAGTCAAACCGTCCAAAAAACAATGACCATCTGGCTTGCCGAGGGTTTAACCTTTGAGCAGACTGAACATAAGCCAGATTCTTATGATCAGTAAAAATGATGAAGGGATGAATAGCCCTCTCGAGAAGATAACGCCACTCCTCTAAAGCCAACCTAATGGCTAGCAGCTCCTTGTCTCCAATGGAAAAATTACATTCGGAGGAGAAGAAAGACTTGGAGAAGAAGCCACAGGTGACTATTCGACCAGAGACAGATTTCTGTAGAAGGACTGCTCCAGCTCCTTCGGAAGATGCATCAACCTCAAGAATAAAAGGTTTATTGGCGTCCGGACGATGAAGCACTGGGGTAGCAGCAAATTCCTGTTTCAGAGTTAGAAAAGCATCTTCCACTTCTGAGGACCAGTGATTGGGATCGACTCCCTTGCGGATTAGAGCAGAGATGAGTCTGGTTAAAGAAGAGAAATAAGGAATAAATAGCCTATAATAATTAGGCAAAGCCAAAAAAAGTTGAATGGCTTTAACCCCAATAAGCTGTGGCCAGTCGAGAACAGCAGACATCTTTGCTGGATCCATCTTCAGACCAGAGTTAGAGACAATAAACCCAAGAAAGGGTACACTGGACTGTTCAATGACACACTTCTCAATCTTGGCGAAAAGATGATTCTCCCTTAGACGTTGTAGAACTAGACGAACGTCACGTCGATGAGTGGAGAGATCCGGAGAGAAGACGAGGATGTCGTCAAGGTAGACTACAACACTAGAATAGAGATGATCTCTGAAGACATTGTTTATGAACTCTTGAAATATGGCAGGAGCATTACAGAGGCCAAAAGGCATGACTAGATACTCGTAGTGACCGTCACGGGTGTTGAATGCAGTCTTCCACTCATCCCCTGCACGGATACGAACCAGGTTGTAGGCTCCTCGAAGATCAAGCTTAGTGAATATTCGTGCTCCTCTAAGACGATCAAAGAGCTCGGGGATTAGTAGCAATGGGTATTTGTTCTTCACTGTAATGTTGTTTAAGCCTCTATAATCAATGCACGGACGAAGGGAGCCATCCTTCTTCTTAACGAAAAAGAAACCAGCTCCGGCAGGAAAAGAGGAGTTCCGAATAAAGCCTCTAGCGAGATTTTCTTGAACATACTCCGACATGGCTTGAGTCTGTGGGAGAGAGGGTAGATTCTTCCTCTAGGAGGCATGGTGCCAGGGACGAGGTCAATAGGGCAGTCATAGGGTCGATGCAGAGGAAAATTCTCTCCTTCCTTTTTATCGAAGACGTCTGAGAATTAACTGTAAACTGAGGGCAAGCCAGGAGGAAAGGGAGAAGAACGGGAAACACCAACAGGACACACCGGCAGCAGAAGCCAAGCCCGACAGGAATCCCCCCAATGAAGAATATTGCCATTATGTCAATCCAATGCGGGCTCGTGGGTCCGCAACCAAGGCCAAGATGAACTGGATATGAAATATTGGCTAAAATATAAAACACAATTTTTTCATTATGCAGAACCCCAACCTGAAGCTCTACTATTTGCGTGACTTGAGTTATAGTCCCTGTAGGGGCTTGCCATCAACGGAGGTGAGGAAGAGGGGATTTTCTAAAGTCCTAACAGGGACAGAGAATTTAATAACCTCCTCTCACCTAATAAAATTCCCCGCAGCACACAAGTCAATATAGGCTAGTAAGGAGAAGCGTTTACCAGAAATGTTAAATAAGACTGAAAGAGTCAGAGGTAGAGAGGTATCACGTGCACCTAGGGAGGCTTCTCTTACCTGGCCTAGGTGGAGGAGTTTTCCGGGTGATCCGGACAAGCACGAAGGAGATGAGAGGCACTCCCGTAGTAGAAACAAAGACCTTGGGTGCATCTCTCTTGGCAACGTTGCTCAGACATTTTGAGCCAATCAACTTGCATCGGCTCCGGCGCTGGTACAGAGGAGGGTGCCCTGAGACGAGAACTAGGTGGTCTACGTGAAGACAGGGAATGCCGAGGAATCCTTCTCTCAAAGGCTCTCTCCTGAAAACGAAGGTCAATATGAGTAGCCAAAGAAATCAGATCCTCCAAAATGGTTGGAGTATCACAACCTGCTAACTCATCCTTAATACGCCCGGATAAGCCTCGCCAGAATGCTCCCACCCTAGCTTCATTATTCCAACCTAAATCGAAAGACAGAGTACAGAACTGAATAGCGTACTGTCCTACAGTTAGAGACCCCTGATGCAAATTAAATAAAGACTCAGTGGTAGAGGCCAGGTGACCTGGCTCATTGAATACTCGACGAAAAGTCTCAAGAAAAATAGCTAGTTGTGAAACCACAGGGTTGTCACGCTCCCAGAGAGGATTTACCCAGGCCAACGCATCTCCCTCCAGGTGAGAAATTATGAAGGCTACCTTGGCCCGATCTGTAGGGTATTGTAGAGGCAAAAGCTTAAAATGGAGGTGGCATTAATTTAAGAATCCCCAACATAATTTGGGATCACCATTATAGCGTGGTGGTTTAGCCAGACGGGGAGGAGGTTGAGGAGCCGAGACAGGAGCTGGAGCTGACGCGGCAGACTGCAGGGAGAGAAGCCGAGTGTCAAGAGAGGCCATGTAACTTAAGATATGGGCTTGGCTGTCTCACTGTTGAGCCAGTTCTTGTTGCAGACTGGCCAACTGAGAAGCATTTCCGGGATCAGCGGTCTGAAAAACAGAGAGACGAGAGTCCATGGACTTCATAAAAGACATCATACAAGACTGGTTATCACATAAAAAGACTAGCTCTTTCTGAGCGGCTGAGGCTCCAGCGGGATCCATGGCCTGTGTATACTATTATGTTACAGGGAAGTGAGACAGAGGGAAGAAGAACCCAAAAGTGAACCCTCTGGGTCGTGGCTCTAGAGCCCCCTAGGGCGAGCAAACCTGATGGATGCACTCCCTATACAGGGAATGTCAGGAGCAGGCCCAAGGAGGATGGAGCCGCAACTGCCGGAGCCAAAGGGATGACTGGGTCAAAGCGGGAATAGGCGAAAGTGCGGGATGATAAGGCAGACACAGGCTCTGAAGATGACTGAAGACAGAGAGCTGAAAAAGACACAAAACAATAATTGGAGGTAATACTGAAGACAACGGGAACAGTGGAGGACAATAGGACAGGGAACAGAGGAGACAAGAGAAAGACAGACAGCAGACAATCAAAAATAGGACTGGTAACCGGCTATTAGAGATTGGAAAGACTCTGGACTAGCGAGTAGGCATGCAGGATTGGGACCTGGGGATGACGAGGGACACCTAAGCAAAGCGGGCATCACAACAACGACGATATACAGGTGCCTTACCTGGTAAAGCGCTGAAGTACCCGGTGGGCGCCGCCATATTGGGGTGGAGCTGCCGGGTCACGACGTCCCAGAATCCCTGGCGGCGGAAGAGGCGCTACGGCGCAGGCGCGAACTGCCGAAGCGCCGTGAGCAAGAGAAGCCGGGAAGAACACAGCGAAGAGGGACGTCGGGAGCGTGCCGGCCAGACAAGTAAGTATCTACGGGCATGACAGTACCCCCTCTCTTACTCCCCCTCTTTTTAAAGCTGGAGAGGAACCTCTTCAAAATATGGGGAGCATTGATGTTCTCCCGGCGTTCCCACGATCTTTCCTCAAGACCAAATCCCTTCCAGTCGATTAAAAATAAAGTCCGCCCCCTAACTGTCTTCTGGCAAGAATATCCTTAACCTCGAATATATCATCAGAAGTAGAGAATAAAGGGGAAAGAGATTGGGATGAATGAAAACGATTACAGACTGCGGGTTTAAGAAGCGACACATGAAAAGCATTAGGAATTTGAAACGAAGCAGGCAATTTTAACTTGTAAGCTACATCATTGATTCAACTAGAAACTACAATGGGGCCAATGTAATGTGGACCTAGTTTCTGAGAGGGAATCTTAAGTCTAATGTAACGAGAGGAGAGCCAGACCTTATCTCCTGGTTGATATGGAGGAGCGTCTAAACGTCTTTTGTCTGCATACCTTTTCATTCGACTACCCGCCTTTATAAGAGCCTCTTTAGTCTCTTGCCAAACTTTGGAGAATTCCAAGGACAGAGAATCCACCACCGGTACGCCTGAGGTGGAGGAAATGGGAAGAGGAATGCCGGGGTGTTGCCCAAAGACCACAAAAAAGGAGACTTGGAAGAAGATTCACTAGGGTAATTGTTGTAGGCGAATTCTGCCCATGGAAGCAGGGAAACTCAATCATTCTGATGAGCATTGGAGAAATGTTGAAGATAAGACAGGAGAACTTGGTTAACACGCTCAACCTGGCCATTAGACTGAGGATGATAGGTGTTGTGAATTCTGCTCTTGGGCTCCCTCCGGTGGTTGTTGGTGGTAGTGCAGTTGTCTTGGGGTTGTAATCCGGGCAGGTGTTTCTGCTGATTGCAGCTCTATTAGGTATTTAGGTGTGCAGGATCCATGAGTCAGTGCCAGTTGTCCATTGTACTTGGAGGGATTGCATCTCTCTCTGGCTCCTCATGCCCTGCTGTCAATTCAGCTAAGATAAGTGTCTGTTTTTTTGTCTCTGTGCACACATGCAGTGTGCTTTGCAATTCAGTGCAATTTATTGTGTTTTTGTCCAGCTTAGACTTTGTTTGGATTTTTCAGTCATGCTGGATTCTCAGGAGATGCAGATATACTTTCTATGTCTTTAGTTAGATGTGGAATATTTGTATTATCTGCTGTGGATGTTTTTAGGATTTTAATACTGACCGCTTAGTATTCTGTCCTATCCTTTTCTATTTAGCTAGAAGTGCCTCTTTTGCTAAATCCTGTTTTTCTGCCTGCGTGTGTCTTTCCTCTTATACTCACAGTCAATGTTTGTGGGGGGCTGCCTATCCTTTGGGGTTCTGCTCTGAGGCAAGATAGAATTCCCATTTCCATCTATAGGGGTATTTAGTCCTCCGGCTGTGTCGAGATGTCTAGTGTTATGACCCCAATGGCAGAGGGTCTCAGGAATAATGCTAAGTCAGTAAATACAGAAAACCAGTTCATAGGGCAGTGGTAACTGGGCTGACCATATAACTAATCCTAGCACCACAAATACCAGCAGCCGGGGAACGTTCCTACGTTGATCCTAGACATCTCGCACCAGCCGGAGAGCTAACTACCCCTAGAAGGGAAAAGAAAGACCTTTCTTGCCTCCAGAGGAAATACCCCAAAAAGTTGGATAGAAGCCCCCCACAAATAATAACGGTGAGGTAAGAGGAAAAGACAAACATAAGAATGAGCTAGGAATTTAGCAAAGAGAGGCCCACTAGCTAATAGCAGAATATAGAAAGATAACTTATATGGTCAGCAAAAAATCCTATCAAAAATATCCACACTGGAAATTCAAGAACCCCCGAACCGTCTAACGGCCCGGGGGGAGAACACCAGCCTCCTAGAGCTACCAGCAAGGTCAAGAATCACATTTAGTACAGTCTGGACAAAAAAGATAGCAAACAAATAACCCAAAAAACAAAGAAGCAAGACTTAGCTTAATTTAGCACGAACCAGGACCAGCAAACAGGAGCAAACAGAATGTGTCTGATAACACCGATGCCAGGCACTGGACTAAGGTTCCAGGAGGTTTATATAGCAACACCCCTGAAGTAACGACCCAGCTGGGTGCAAACAGAGGGAAGGAAATCCCAGAGTCATATCACTAGTAACCACTAGAGGGAGCCAAAAAAGTCCAATTCACAACAGTACCCCCCCCTTAAGGAGGGGTCACCGAACTCTCACCAAGACCACCAGGGCGATCAGGATGAGCAGCGTGAAAGGCACAAACCAAATCGGCCGCATGCACATCAGAGGCAACCACCCAGGAATTATCCTCCTGACCATAACCCTTCCACTTGACCAAATACTGAAGCCTCCGCCTGGAGAGACGAGAATCCAAGATCTTCTCCACCACGTACTCCAACTCGCCCTCAACCAACACCGGAGCAGGAGGCTCAGCAGAAGGAACCACAGGCACAACGTAGCGTCGTAACAAAGACCTATGGAACACGTTGTGAATGGCAAACGAAACCGGAAGATCCAAGCGAAAGGACACAGGATTAAGGATTTCCAATATCTTGTAAGGACTGATGAAGCGAGGCTTAAATTTAGGAGAGGAGACCTTCATAGGAACAAATCAAGAAGACAGCCACACCAAATCCCCAACACGAAGTCGGGGACCCACACCGCGGCGGCGGTTGGCAAAACGCTGAGCCTTCTCCTGTGACAACTTCAAGTTGTCCACCACATGATTCCAGATCTGCTGCAACCTATCCACCACAGAATCTACTCCAGGACAGTCAGAAGGCTCCACATGTCCCGAGGAAAAACGAGGATGGAAACCAGAGTTGCAGAAAAATGGCGAAACCAAAGTAGCGGAACTAGCCCGATTATTTAGGGCAAACTCAGCCAACGGCAAGAAGGTCACCCAATCATCCTGATCTGCCGAAACAAAACACCTCAAGTAAGCTTCCAGAGTCTGATTAGTTCGCTCAGTTTGTCCATTAGTCTGAGGATGAAAGGCAGATGAGAACGATAAATCAATGCCCATCCTAGCACAAAAGGATCGCCAGAACCTGGAAACAAACTGGGATCCTCTGTCAGACACAATATTCTCAGGAATGCCGTGTAAACGAACCACATTCTGAAGGAACACAGGAACCAGATCGGAAGAGGAAGGCAGCTTAGGCAAAGGCACCAAATGGACCATTTTTGAAAAGCGATCACATACCACCCAGATGACAGACATACCCCGAGACACCGGGAGATCAGAAATGAAATCCATGGAAATATGTGTCCAAGGCCTCTTCGGGACAGGCAAGGGCAAGAGCAACCCGCTGGCACGGGAACAGCAAGGCTTAGCTCGAGCACAAGTCCCACAGGACTGCACAAATGACCGTACATCCCGTGACAAGGAAGGCCACCAAAATGACCTAGCCACCAGATCTCTGGTGCCAAAAATTCCCGGATGACCTGCCAACACCGAGGAATGAACCTCGGAAATGACTCTGCTGGTCCACTTATCAGGAACAAACAGTCTGTCAGGTGGACAAGAGTCAGGTCTACCAGCTTGAAATCTCTGCAACACATGTCGCAAATCAGGAGAAATGGCTGACAAAATAACTCCTTCTTTAAGAATACCAACAGGTTCTGTGACTCCAGGAGAGTCAGGCACAAAGCTCCTTGAAAGAGCATCAGCTTTCACATTCTTTGAACCTGGTAAATACGAGACCACAAAGTCAAAACGGGAGAAAAACAATGACCAGCGGGCCTGTCTAGGATTCAAGCGTTTAGCAGACTCGAGATACATCAAATTTTTGTGATCAGTCAAGACCACCACACGATGCTTAGCACCCTCGAGCCAATGACGCCACTCCTCAAATGCCCACTTCATGGCCAGTAATTCCCGATTGCCCACATCATAATTCCGCTCAGCAGGCGAAAACTTCCTAGAGAAGAAAGCACATGGTCTCATTACCGAGCAACCAGGGCCTCTCTGTGACAAAACGGCCCCTGCCTCAATCTCAGAAGCATCCACCTCGACCTGAAAGGGAAGTGAGACATCAGGCTGGCACAAAACAGGCGCCGAAGTAAACCGGCGCTTCAACTCCTGGAACGCCTCCACGGCTGCAGGAGCCCAGTTAGCAACATCAGAACCTTTCTTGGTCATATCCGTCAAAGGTTTAACAACGCTAGAAAAATTAGCGATAAAACGACGGTAGAAGTTAGCAAAACCCAAGAACTTCTGAAGACTCTTAACTGACGTGGGTTGAGTCCACTCATGAATAGCTCGGACCTTGACTGGGTCCATCTCCACAGCAGAAGGGGAAAAAATAAACCCCAAAAAGGGAACTTTCTGTACTCCAAAGAGACACTTTGAGCCTTTAACAAACAAGGCATTCTCACGCAAAACCTGAAACACCATCCTGACCTGCTCCACATGTGAGTCCCAATCTTCAGAGAAAACCAGAATATCGTCCAGATAAACAATCATAAATTTATCCAGATACTTCCGGAAAATATCATGCATAAAGGACTGAAATACTGAGGGAGCATTAGAAAGACCAAAAGGCATCACCAAGTACTCAAAATGACCTTCGGGCGTATTAAATGCAGTCTTCCATTCATCACCTTGCTTAATGCGCACAAGGTTGTATGCACCACGAAGATCTATCTTGGTGAACCACTTGGCACCCTTAATCCGGGCAAACAAGTCCGACAAGAGAGGCAAAGGATACTGAAATTTTACAGTGATTTTATTCAGTAGCCGATAGTCAATACAAGGTCTCAAAGATCCGTCCTTCTTAGCCACAAAAAAGAATCCCGCACCAAGAGGGGAAGAGGATGGATGGATATGCCCCTTCTCCAGAGACTCCTTGATATATGAACGCATTGCAGCATGCTCAGGTACTGACAGATTAAATAATCTTCCCTTAGGAAATTTACTACCTGGAATCAAATCTATGGCGCAGTCACAGTCCCTATGAGGAGGCAGAGCACTGGATCTGGACTCACTGAATACGTCCTGATAATCAGACAAATACTCAGGAACTTCCGAAGGAGTAGAGGAAGCAATAGACACCGGCGGGGAATCAGCATGAATTCCCTGACAGCCCCAACTTGACACAGACATTGCCTTCCAATCCAGGACTGGATTGTGGGTCTGTAACCATGGCAGACCCAAAACGACCAAATCATGCATTTTATGCAGAACAAGAAAACGAATCACCTCCCGATGTTCAGGAGTCATGCACATGGTCACCTGCGTCCAAAACTGCGGTTTATTTTCCGCCAATGGCGTAGCATCAATACCTCTAAGAGGAATAGGATTTACTAACGGTTCAAGAACAAAACCACAGCGCTTGGCAAATGACAGATCCATAAGACTCAGGGCAGCACCTGAATCCACAAACGCCATAACAGGGTAAGAAGACAAAGAGCAAATTAAAGTCACAGACAAAATAAATTTAGGTTGCAAATTACCAATGGCGACAGGACTAACAACCCTTGTTAGGCGTTTAGAGCATGCTGATATAACATGTGTAGAATCACCACAGTAAAAACACAACCCATTCTGACGTCTATGATTTTTCCGTTCATTTCTAGTCTGAATTCTATCACATTGCATTAAATCAGGTGTTTGTTCAGACAACACCACCAGGGGATTAGCGGTTTTGCGCTCCCGCAAACGCCGGTCAATTTGAATAGCAAGCGCCATAGAATCATTCAGACTTGTAGGAATGGGGAAACCCACCATCACATTCTTAATGGCTTCAGAAAGGCCATTTCTGAAATTTGCGGCCAGAGCACACTCATTCCACTGAGTAAGCACGGACCATTTCCGAAATTTTTGGCAATACACTTCAGCTTCATCCTGACCCTGAGAAATAGCCAGCAAGGCTTTTTCTGCCTGAATTTCAAGATTGGGTTCCTCGTAAAGCAATCCGAGCGCCAGAAAAAACGCATCAATATTCGCCAATGCCGGATCTCCTGGCGCTAGCGAGAAAGCCCAATCCTGAGGGTCGCCCCGCAAAAAAGAAATAACAATTTTAACTTGCTGAGCAGAATCTCCAGATGAACGGGGTCTCAGAGAAAGAAACAATTTACAATTATTCTTGAAATTCCTAAACCTAAATCGATCTCCAGAAAACAATTCCGGAATAGGTATTTTAGGTTCAGACATAGGACTACTGGTAACAAAATCTTGTATACCCTGCACACGAGCTGCCAGCTGGTCAACACTTGTAATCAAGGTCTGCACATTCATGTCTGCAGCAAGCACACGCCACTCAAAGGTAAAGGGGAGGAAGAGAAGGAAGGAAAAAAAAAAAAAAACTCAGAATTTCCTTTCTTATTATCCCACTTCTGCAATGCTTTAAACATTCAATATTGGCCTGGCATACTGATATGACCCCAATGGCAGAGGGTCTCAGGAATAATGCTAAGTCAGTAAATACAGAAAACCAGTTCATAGGGCAGTGGTAACTGGGCTGACCATATAACTAATCCTAGCACCACAAATACCAGCAGCCGGAGAACGTTCCTACGTTGATCCTAGATGTCTCGCGCCAGCCGGAGAGCTAACTACCCCTAGAAGGGAAAAGAAAGACCTTTCTTGCCTCCAGAGGAAATACCCCAAAAAGTTGGATAGAAGCCCCCCACAAATAATAACGGTGAGGTAAGAGGAAAAGACAAACATAAGAATGAGCTAGGAATTTAGCAAAGAGAGGCCCACTAGCTAATAGCAGAATATAGAAAGATAACTTATATGGTCAGCAAAAAATCCTATCAAAAATATCCACACTGGAAATTCAAGAACCCCCGAACCGTCTAACAGCCCGGGGGGAGAACACCAGCCTCCTAGAGCTTCCAGCAAGGTCAGGAATCACATTTAGTACAGGCTGGACAAAAAAGATAGCAAACAAATAACCCAAAAAACAAAGAAGCAAGACTTAGCTTAATTTAGCACGAACCAGGACCAGCAAACAGGAGCAAACAGAATGTGTCTGATAACACCGATGCCAGGCACTGGACTAAGGTTCCAGGAGGTTTATATAGCAACACCCCTGAAGTAACGACCCAGCTGGGTGCAAACAGAGGGAAGGAAATCCCAGAGTCATATCACTAGTAACCACTAGAGGGAGCCAAAAAAGTCCAATTCACAACAGTCTAGGACGTGTTAGGTACATCCCACGGCTACTTCTAGTTGCGGTGTTAGTTTAGGGTTTGCGGTCAGTACAGGTACCACCTACTCCTGAGAAAGTCTCTCATGCGGCTCCAAGGTCACCAGATCATAACAGTACAACTGGCCAACAATGAGTTATATGCATCTCAGAAGAAGGGAAGAAAGAGCCATTTTTTTTTTGTAGCCTGCTTTGTCTTTTCTTCCCTCTTTTCCTCTGGGTGACTGAGGAGTCTTGTGCTAGCATGGATGTTCAGGGATTAGTTTCTCGTGTAGACCAGCTTGCTGCTAGAGTACAGGGTAATTCTGATTATATTGCTCAGACTCCGCTTTTAGAGCCTAGGATTCCTACTCCTGATTTGTTTTTTGGGGACAGGTCCAAATTTTTGAGTTTTAAAAATAACTGTAAACTGTTTTTTGCTCTGAAGCCTCGTTCCTCTGGTGATCCCATTCAGCAGATTAAAATTGTCATCTCCCTGCTGCGTGGCGACCCTCAGGATTGGGCATTTTCCCTGGAATCTGGGAATCCGGCCTTGCTTAATGTAGATGCCTTTTTTCAGGCTATAGGATTATTATATGATGAACCAAATTCTGTGGATCAAGCTGAGAAGACCTTGTTGGCCCTGTCTCAGGGTCAAGAAGCGGCAGAATTGTATTATCAGAAATTTAGAAAATTGTCTGTGCTGACTAAATGGAATGAGGATGCTTTGGCGGCAATTTTCAGAAAGGGTCTTTCTGAATCTGTTAAAGATGTTATGGTGGGGTTTCCCACGCCTGTTGGTCTGAGTGATTCTATGTCTCTGGCCATTCAGATCGATCGGCGCTTGCGGGAGCGCAGGGCTGTGCGCGCTGTGGCGTTGTCCTCGGAGCAGATGCCTGAGCCTATGCAGTGTGATGGGATTCTGTCTAGAACGGAACAACAAGGATTCAGACGTCAGAATAGGTTGTGTTTTTATTGTGGTGATGCTTGTCATGTCATTTCAGTCTGCCCAAAGCGTACAAAGAGAATCGCTAGTTCAGTTACCATCGGAACTGTACAACCTAAATTTCTGTTATCTGTGACCTTTATCTGCTCATTGTCGTCATTTTCTGTCATGGCGTTTGTGGATTCAGGCGCCGCTTTGAACTTAATGGACTTTGAATTTGCCAGGCATTGTGGCTTCCCCTCGCAGTCTCTGCAGAACCCTATTCCTTTAATGCTACACCTTTGGCTAAAAATAAACCCCAGTTCTGGACACAGGTGACCATGTGCATGGTGCCAGCCCATCAGGAAGATTGTCGATTTCTGGTGTTGCATAATTTACATGATGCTATCGTGCTGGGTTTTCCGTGGTTGCAGGCACATAATCCTGTGTTGGATTGGAAGTCTATGTCTGTGAGTAGTTGGGGATGTCAGGGGGTTCATAATGATGTTCCTTTGATGTCAATGTCCTCTTCTTCCACTTCTGAAATTCCAGAGATTTTGTCTGATTTTCAGGATGTATTCGATGAGCCCAAGTCCAGTTCCCTTCCACCGCATAGGAACTGTGATTGTGCGGTTGACTTGATTCCAGGCTGTAAGTTTCCTAAGGGCCGAGTTTTTAACCTGTCTGTGCCTGAACATACCGCCATGTGGAGTTATGTTAAGGAGTCTTTGGAGAAAGGACATATTCGGCCATCTTCTTCACCGTTGGGAGCAGGTTTTTTTTTTGTTGCTAAGAAGGATGGCTCCTTGAGACCCTGTATTGATTATCGCCTCTTGAATAAGATCACAGTCAAGTTTCAATACCCGTTACTAGGGTTGAGCGAAACGGATCGTTCATTTTCATAAGTCGCCGACTTTTGGCAAAGTCGGCGTCTCATGAAACCGAGCCGATCCCTTTGTGGGGTCTGCCATGCGGTACGCGACTTTCGTGCCAAAGTCGCGTTTCAATGACGCTAAAAGCGCCATTTCTCAGCCAATGAAGGTGGACGCAGAGTGTGGGCAGCGTGATGACATAGATCTCAGTCCCCACCATCTTAGAGAAGGGCATTGCAGTGATTGGCTTGCTTTCTGCGGCGTCACAGGGGCTATAAAGGGGCGTTCCCGCCGACCGCCATCTTACTGCTGCTGATCTGAGCGTAGGGAGAGGTTGCTGCAGCTTCTTCGGAAGCAGGGATAGTGATAGGCAGGGTACATAAAGCAACAAACCGCTTGTGCTGTAGCGATTTCCACTGTCCAACACCACCTTTTGATTGCAGGGACAGTGGAAGCTACATTTTTTTTTCCTCAGCGCTGTAGCTCATTGGGCTGCACTAGAAGGCTCCCTGACCCTGATAGCTGCGTTGCTGTGCCTGTGTGTACGCCGCTGTGCAAACCAACTGCTTTTTTCAAAGCACAAATCCTGTTTTTCCTTCCTTTCTGCACAGCTATCTTGTGTGTTTGTCCACACTTTTGTGTGCAGCAGTCCTTTTTATAGCTGCCTGCCATACTTTTCTGAGATAACTGCAGGGAGATAAATATTGGCAAGTCTGCCTCCGTGCCATTGCTGTGTGTGACATCTGTTTCTCATTGTGTGGCACCGAAAACACTGTGTAATACTTGGCCATTTTTTTTTTTGGGGGGTACATTCTCCCTTTTCAAAAAAACAAATTAGTGGGAGATAAATATTGGCAAGTCTGCCTCCGTGCCATTGCTGTGTGTGGCATCTGTCTCTCATTGTGTGGCACCGAAAACACTGTGTAATACTTGGCCCTTTTTTTTTTTTGTTGGGGTACATTCTCCCTTTTCAAAAAAAAAAAAATTAGTGGGAGATAAATATTGGCAAGTCTGCCTCCGTGCCATTGCTGTGTGTGGTATCTGTCTCTCATTGTGTGGCACCGAAAACACTGTGTAATACTTGGCCATTTTTTTTTTTTAGGGTAAATTCTCCCAGAAAAAAAAAAAAAATTGTGGGAGATTAAGATTGGGATTTCTGCTTGAGTGCTGGTCCTGTGTGTGCCATCTGTCTCAAATTATTGGGGCACAGAAAACCTAGTGTGTAACATTGGGCCTGATTTTCCTTTCAGTGTCAGGCACCTATAAAGGTATATATAAATCCTACAGAAGTTTGAGTTCACCTTATAAGTTGTTTTACAGTAACAAATAGCGTTACTTTGGTTACGTTTTGCAAACAATGAGGAAGTCTAGTGGAAGAGGTCGTGGCCGTGGGCGGTCATTGTCAGCTGGTAATGATGGTAGTGGTGGTGGAGCATCAGGTGGTCATGGTAAAAGCAGTACAGCACCTAAGTCTCGAGTTGTTGAGCCAGGTTCGTTGTCTGGCTACACAAGGCCTCGAACGCTCTCTTTTCTGGGAGTAGGAAAACCACTTTTGAAGCCGGAGCAGGAGGAACAAGTATTGGCTTTCATTGCTGACTCTGCCTCTAACTCTTTCGCCTCCTCCTCGGAAAGTGCCAAATGTCAGAGCAGTGCATTGTCAGTGGATGCTCCCGGTCAGGAACAAGTCGCTTCCTTGTGTCCTTCACTAAAAACAACAGTGAAGGATGCGTCAGTCGACACAACAGGTTACTCCATGGAGCTCTTTACACATACCGTTCCTGGGTTACACAGTGAAACAGTTAACAGGCTATGCCCATTAGAAGTTGAATCGGACATGGAGTGCACAGATGCACAGCCACAGCCAGATTACTATGCTGTTCCTTTGACTCAGACCAGAACATTGCCCTCGCAGTGTACTGAGGCAGAATCAAAACCAGCGGAGACTATGGTGCTCCGTCAGGAACGCAATACTACCGGCTTACACGGTGACACAGACGAAGTTGCACACAACATAGAAGAGGAGGTCATAGATGACCCAGTTGTGGACCCCGATTGGCAGCCATTGGGGGAACAGGGTGCAGGCGGCAGTAGTTCTGAAGCGGAGGAGGAGGAGCCGCAGCAGGCATCAACATCACAACAGGTTCCATCTACCGGGCCCGTTTCTGGCCAAAAACGCGTGGCAAAACCAAAACCAGTTGGAGGACAGCGTGGCCATCCGGTTAAAGAAGCTCAGTCTGCAATGCCTGAAAAGGTATCCGATAGTAGAAAGAGTGCAGTCTGGCATTTTTTTAAACAACATCCAAATGATCAGCGCAAAGTCATCTGTCAAAAATGTTCAACTACCTTAAGCAGAGGTCAGAATCTTAAAAGTCTAAATACAAGTGGCATGCATAGACATTTATCCACCATGCATTTGCAAGCCTGGACTAACTACCAAACGTCCCTAAAGGTTGCAGCACCCTCGGCCAATGAAGCTAGTCAGCAATGCTACATCCCTTCCCTCCCTGTAAGCCCACCATTTCCCGCGCCACCTGCAGTATCTGTGCAGCTTTCGTCGCCAGGCCAAAGCAGTCAGGGAATCACCAGGTTAGTAGTAGGAAACACTGCATGTAGGGCACCGGCAAGAATACCATCTCCAACCCTCTCTCACTCACCCATGTCCAACGGCACCACCGCTAGTTCCACGATCTCCAGCTCTCCAGTCCAGCTCACCCTACATGAGACTCTTGTTAGGAAAAGGAAGTACTCATCCTCGCATCCGCGTACACAGGGTTTGAACGCCCACATTGCTAGACTAATCTCATTAGAGATGATGCCCTACCGGTTAGTTGAAAGCGAAGCTTTCAAAGCGCTGATGGACTACGCTGTACCACGCTACGAGCTACCCAGTCGGCACTTCTTTTCTAGAAAAGCCATCCCAGCCCTCCAACAGCATGTTAAAGACCGCATCGTCCATGCACTCAGGCAGTCTGTGACTACAAAGGTGCACCTGACAACAGATGCATGGACCAGTAGGCATGGCCAGGGACGTTACGTGTCCATCACGGCACACTGGGTGAATGTGGTAGATGCAGGGTCCACAGGGGACAGCAATATTGGGACAGTTCTGCCTAGCCCACGGTCAAGGAAAGAGTTGGCTGTAGGCGTTCACCCCCCTTCCTCCTCTTCCTCCTCCTTCTCCTGCAGAAGCGAGAGCTCGTCCACAGACCGCAGTCGCACATCCACTCCATCCGCAGCTGCCACTGTTGCACACCAGGTGTGCCATTATGGGACAGCTAGTGGCAAGCGTCAGCAGGCTGTATTGGCAATGAAGTGTTTGGGCGACAACAGACACACCGCGGAAGTTCTGTCCGAGTTCTTGCAGAAAGAAACTCAGTCATGGCTGGGCACTGTACATCTTGAGGCAGGCAAGGTAGTGAGTGATAATGGAAGGAATTTAATTGCTGCCATTGCCCTTTCCCAACTGAAACACATTCCTTGCCTGGCTCACACCTTAAACCTGGTGGTGCAGTGCTTCCTGAAAAGTTATCCGGGGTTACCCGACCTGCTCCTCAAAGTGCGCAGACTTTGCTCGCATATCCGCCGTTCGCCTGTACACTCCAGCCGTATGCAGAACTATCAGCGTTCTTTGAACCTTCCTCAGCATCGCCTAATCATCGACGTTGCAACAAGGTGGAACTCCACACTGCACATGCTTCAGAGAGTGTGCGAACAGAGGCGTGCTGTTATGTATTTGTGGGAGGATACACGGGCAGGCAGTTGGATGGCAGACATGGAGTTGTCAGGTGTGCAGTGGTCGAAGCTACAAGACCTGTGTCAAGTCCTTCAGTGTTTTGAGGAATGCACACGGCTGGTTAGTGCAGACAATGCAATAATAAGCATAAGCATCCCCCTAATGCGTCTGCTGATGCAAAGTTTGACGCACATAAAGGAGCAGGCGTCTGCAGCCGAGGAAGAGGAAAGCCTTGATGACAGTCAGCCATTGTCTGGTCAGGGCCGTGTAGAGGACGCGGTAGCGGGCGAAGAGGAGGAGGAGGACGAGGAGAATGATGGGGATGAGTACTTTTTTAATGAGGAAGCTTCTCCTTGGCCAACAGAAATTAGTGGCGTTGCAAGGCCGGGTTCTGTTTTTGTAAGGGAGACAAGTGACGTAGATTTGCCTGTAACTGCCCCTCAAACCAGCACAACCGCAGATTTGCCAACTAGAACTTTGGCCCACATGGCGGATTATGCCTTACGTATCCTCAAAAAGGACCCACGCATTATTAAAATGATGAGCGATGACGATTACTGGTTGGCCTGCATCCTTGACCCTCGCTATAAAGGCAAATTGCAAAATATTATGCCACATGAGAACCTCGAACAAATATTAGCAACCAAACAAGCTACTCTTGTAGACCGTTTGATTCAGGCATTCCCAGCACACAGCGCCGGTGATGGTTCTCACACGAGCTGCAGGGGGCTACAGGGCAGATGTGTTAGAGGTGCACAGATCAGAAGTGGCGTTGGACAGAGGGGTTTTCTGACCAGGTTGTGGAGTGATTTCGCAATGACCGCAGACAGGACAGGTACTGCAGCATCTATTCAAAGTGACAGGAGACAACATTTGTCCAGTATGGTTACTAACTATTTTTCAGCCCTTATTGATGTTCTCCCTCAACCGTCATTCCCATTTGATTACTGGGCATCCAAATTAGACACCTGGCCTGAATTGGCAGAATATGCGTTGCAGGAGCTTGCTTGCCCAGCAGCTAGTGTGCTATCAGAAAGAGTATTCAGTGCTGCTGGTTCAATATTAACCGAAAAAAGGACTCGTCTGGCTATTCAAAATGTGGATGATCTCACCTTCATTAAAATGAACCACTCCTGGATTTCAAATTATTTTGCCCCACCTTTCCCGGCTGACACCTAGCTTTCCTATAAAAAGGTCTTGCTTGTGGACTGGTCTTACTGAGTATTCAAATCTCTTAATTTGCAGCAGCTGTTTGACCAGCATACGACATGTTTACACATCCCCCAATGGGAAAACTCCCCCCACGGGGCCGTTGTCTCACTCTCGACACTTGGCGCAAGCACCCGTTAGTTACAGTGCTGTTTGTCAGAAGAGGTGGGTGTGCTCGCTTTTGGTCGACGGCACTGCCACTGGGTCCCTCATAGTACAATGTAGTGTCTCTGGCGGTGGTGGTGCGCACCCAACGTCAGACACACCGTTGTAACATGAGGGGCCCTGGGGCGGTACCGCCGGCCACAAGAGAGTTCCCCCCCCAGCTCAAACTGTGCTCTACCACGTGCCAAATTATCTCGCACAGCTCCACCAATGTTTAGTCTATGCGCTGACATCATTCAATGCCTGGCACTGACAATCAATACCAATTTGTTGACATCTATGATGATAGTTACAGTAGTCTGGGTCAGTGTCCTATATTGACACGAGTAAATACTAATTTACTGCCAAATTACTTTGTCATAAACTCTGCAGATGAGCCCACCCCTGTACCTAAGCATGCCACCCTTTTTTTTATTTATAGTTGTTTTGCGAGACATTAACATCTATTTATTTTTTGGGAGTACTAACTGTGTCAGACACTTCTTGCTCCTCCACTGACCACAATGCTGCCTGCCTGTGTATCCATGTAACCGATTTTAAACTGCCATGCCTGCCTATTGTTTGTTATTTTAGGCCTTTGATAGCCTGTCTGCGGCCCCTACCTGCAATACTCCTCCACTGACCACAATGCTGCCTGCCTGTGTATCCATGTAACCGATTTAAAACTGCCATGCCTGCCTATTGTTTGTTATTTTAGGCCTTTGATAGCCTGTCTGCGGCCCCTACTTGCAATACTCCTCCACTGACCACAATGCTGCCTGGAGTGCCTGCCTGTGTATCCATGTAACCGATTTAAAACTGCCATGCCTGCCTATTGTTTGTTATTTTAGGCCTTTGATAGCCTGTCTGCGGCCCCTACTTGCAATACTCCTCCACTGACCACAAGGCTGCCTGGAGTGCCTGCCTGTGTATCCATGTAACCGATTTAAAACTGCCATGCCTGCCTATTGTTTGTTATTTTAGGCCTTTGATAGCCTGTCTGCGGCCCCTACTTGCACTACTCCTCCACTGACCACAATGCTGCCTGCCTGTGTATCCATGTAACCGATTTTAAACTGCCATGCCTGCCTATTGTTTGTTATTTTAGGCCTTTGATAGCCTGTCTGCGGCCCCTACTTGCAATACTCCTCCACTGACCACAATGCTGCCTGGAGTGCCTGCCTGTGTATCCATGTAACCGATTTAAAACTGCCATGCCTGCCTATTGTTTGTTATTTTAGGCCTTTGATAGCCTGTCTGCGGCCCCTACTTGCAATACTCCTCCACTGACCACAAGGCTGCCTGGAGTGCCTGCCTGTGTATCCATGTAACCGATTTTAAACTGCCATGCCTGCCTATTGTTTGTTATTTTAGGCCTTTGATAGCCTGTCTGCGGCCCCTACTTGCAATACTCCTCCACTGACCACAATGCTGCCTGGAGTGCCTGCCTGTGTATCCATGTAACCGATTTAAAACTGCCATGCCTGCCTATTGTTTGTTATTTTAGGCCTTTGATAGCCTGTCTGCGGCCCCTACTTGCAATACTCCTCCACTGACCACAAGGCTGCCTGGAGTGCCTGCCTGTGTATCCATGTAACCGATTTTAAACTGCCATGCCTGCCTATTGTTTGTTATTTTAGGCCTTTGATAGCCTGTCTGCGGCCCCTACTTGCGATACTCCTCCACTGACCACAATGCTGCCTGGAGTGCCTGCCTGGGTATCCATGTAACCGATTTTAAACTGCCATGCCTGCCTATTGTTTGTTATTTTAGGCCTTTGATAGCCTGTCTGCGGCCCCTACTTGCAATACTCCTCCACTGACCACAATGCTGCCTGCCTGTGTATCCATGTAACCGATTTAAAACTGCCATGCCTGCCTATTGTTTGTTATTTTAGGCCTTTGATAGCCTGTCTGCGGCCCCTACTTGCAATACTCCTCCACTGACCACAATGCTGCCTGGAGTGCCTGCCTGTGTATCCATGTAACCGATTTAAAACTGCCATGCCTGCCTATTGTTTGTTATTTTAGGCCTTTGACAGCCTGTCTGCGGCCCCTACTTGCAATACTCCTCCACTGACCACAATGCTGCCTGCCTGTGTATCCATGTAACCGATTTAAAACTGCCATGCCTGCCTATTGTTTGTTATTTTAGGCCTTTGTTAGCCTGTCTGCGGCCCCTACTTGAAATACTCCTCCACTGACCACACCAATGCTGCCCGTGTACCCCTGGAACCTATTTAAAAGTTCATAGAGCCTAGTTATATATTTTATTTACTATTAATAAGGCCATGATGGACTACGCTGTACCACGCTACAAGCTAACCAGTCGACACTTCTTTTGCGAGAAAAGCCATCCCAACCCTCCACCAGCATGTAAAAGACCGCATTGTCCATGCATTCTGGCAATCTGTGAGTACAAAGGTGCACCTGACAACAGACGCATGGACCTGTAGGCATGGCCACGGAAGATTACGTGTCCATTAAGGCGCAATGGGTTAATGTGGTGGATGCATGGTCCACAGGGGACAGCCTACTAAGTCTGTCTGCAGTCCCTAATTCAAATTGTCCTCCACTGTCTAAATCGGAGCTTCCACCTTCTGGCTTTCGGCCTATAGTATCAGATATTAAACTGCATTTGGCCTTCAACTTTGGTTAGGACCTACTAACGGTGTCTGCCCCTCCCTGGTGTTTGTCCTCAACTGAATAAAGCTGAGCTTCAACCTTCTGGCTCTCATTAAGTGCTGTGTTTTTAAAAATTGGTGGTGGTTAGGGCCTACTAACGGTGTCTGCCCCTCCCTGGTGTTTGCCCTCAACTGAATAAAGCTGAGCTTCCACCTTCTGGCTTTCGGCCTATAGTATCAGATATTAAACTGCATTTGGCCTTCAACTTTGGTTACGGCCTACTAACGGTGTCTGCCCCTCCCTGGTGTTTGTCCTCAACTGAATAAAGCTGAGCTTCCACCTTCTGGCTTTCGGCCTATAGTATCAGATATTAAACTGCATTTGGCCTTCAACTTTGCTTACGGCCTACTAACGGTGTCTGCCCCTCCCTGGTGTTTTTCCTCAACTGAATAAAGCTGAGCTTCAACCTTCTGGCTCTCATTAAGTGCTGTGTTTTTAAAAATTGGTGGTGGTTAGGGCCTACTAACGGTGTCTGCCCCTCCCTGGTGTTTGCCCTCAAGTGAATAAAGCTGAGCTTCCACCTTCTGGCTTTCGGCCTATAGTATCAAATATTAAACTGCATTTGGCCTTCAACTTTGGTTACGGCCTACTAACGGTGTCTGCCCCTCCCTGGTGTTTGTCCTCAACTGAATAAAGCTGAGCTTCAACCTTCTGGCTCTCATTAAGTGCTGTGTTTTTAAAAATTGGTGGTGGCTAGGGCCTACTAACGGTGTCTGCCCCTCCCTGGTGTTTGTCCTCAACTGAATAAAGCTGAGCTTCAACCTTCTGGCTCTCATTAAGTGCTGTGTTTTTAAAAATTGGTGGTGGTTAGGGCCTACTAACGGTGTCTGCCCCTCCCTGGTGTTTGCCCTCAACTGAATAAAGCTGAGCTTCAGTCTTAGGCTTTTGGCCTAAAGTATCAGATATTAAACTGCATTTGGCCTATTAGTGTGTTTGGGCCCTTAAAACAGTGTCTGCTGCTCCTGGGTTTGCTACTCCACTGAACAAAGCAATGCCGCCTGTTTAGTCCTGTTACCAATTTTGAACTGCATTTAGCCTACTTTATTCTTTGGCCCTATATCTGTTTCCTCCTCATCCTGCCCATTGCCCAGCCACTGCTAGATGAGTCTGCTGGTACATTGACCTAGACCACTACATTCCCCTTGCACTCTACACAGCCAGAATCTGACCCTGCTGAAAGTAAGGTTCCCCTTCCCGCATGTTATACCACCTTACACAGGAACAAAGAGGAAGGTGCAGATGAAAGTGCAGGTTCCTTCATCAGGTGGGGGGGGGGCATACTCGTTGGCGACGTCACTGGCACAGGGCCCCTCAGAGTACGCAAAAGTGTCGCTGCTGGTGGGAGGCGCCCCCGCCGTGCAAACACACCGCTGTACTTTGAGGGGCCCTGTGCCAGTGCCAATGCGAACAAGTGTGCCCCCCTGCTTGCTCAGGATCACAACACTTGCAACGTTGAAATACTTACCTCTCCCTGCTCCACCGCCGTGACGTAGTCCACGATTCCTGGGCCCATTAAAACCTTGAACCAGCCCTACCCCCCACAACTTTTGCCAAATGACCCCCAAGTTCCATTGAACAACTATTATTATAAAGTTAATTAAGATTGACAAGCTTCAGAAACAAGAATGGATGTTTTTGGCATTAAAATGGGCACTGTAGGTGTTTTCCTGGCCTCCATTCACTGCCGACTATGCTTCCCCATTGACTTGCATTGGGTTTCGTGTTTCGGTCGATCCCCGACTTTTAGCGATAATCGGCCGACTGCACTCGACTCGACTCTGGACAAAGTCGGGTTTCACAAAACCTGACTCGATCTTTAAAAAATGAAAGTCGCTCAACCCTACCCGTTACCTCTGCTTTCCGATTTGTTTGCTAGGATTAAGGGGGCTAGTTGGTTTACTAAGATTGACCTTCGGGGGGAATATAATCTTGTTCGTATTAAGCAGGGTGATGAATGGAAAACTGCGTTTAATATGCCTGAAGGCCATTTTGAATACCCTGTGATGCCATTCGGGCTCTCTAATGCTCCGTCTGTTTTTCAGTCCTTCATGCACGACATCTTCCGGACTTATCTTGATAAATTCATGATTGTATATTTGGACGACATTTTAATTTTTTCCGATGATTGGGAGTCTCATGTGAAACAGGTCAGGATGGTATTTCAGATCCTTCGTGATAATGCTTTGTTTGTGAAGGGGTCTAAGTGTCTCTTTGGAGTGCAGAAGGTTTCTTTTTTGGGCTTTATTTTTTCTCCCTCATCTATAGAGATGGATCCGGTTAAGGTTCAGGCCATTCATGATTGGATTCAACCCACATCTGTGAAGAGCCTTCAGAAATTTTTGGGCTTTGCTAATTTTTATCGCCGTTTCATTGCTAACTTCTCCAGTGTGGTTAAACCCTTGACCGATTTGACGAAGAAAGGCGCTGATGTGACGAATTGGTCCTCTGCGGCTGTCTCTGCCTTTCAGGAGCTTAAACGCCGATTTACTTCTGCCCCGGTGTTGCGTCAACCAGATGTTTCTCTTCCGTTTCAGGTTGAGGTTGACGCTTCTGAGATTGGGACAGGGGCCGTTTTGTCTCAGAGGGATCCTGTTGGTTCCTTGATGAAACCGTGTGCCTTCTTTTCCCGTACGTTTTCGCCTGCTGAACGCAATTATGATGTCGGCAATCGTGAGTTGTTGGCTATGAAGTGGGCATTTGAGGAGTGGCGACATTGGCTCGAGGGAGCTAAGCATCGTATTGTGGTCTTGACCGATCATAAAAATCTGATTTACCTCGAGTCTGCCAAGCGGCTGAATCCTAGATAGGCTCGATGGTCCTTGTTTTTTTCCCGTTTTGATTTTGTGGTCTCGTATCTTCCGGGTTCTAAGAATATTAAGGCTGATGCCCTCTCTAGGAGTTTTTTGCCTGATTCTCCTGAGGCCCTTGAACCGGTCGGCATTCTGAAAGAAGGGGTGGTCCTTTCTGCCATTTCCCCTGATTTACGACGGGTTCTTCAGGAATTTCAGGCTGACAAACCTGACCGCTGTCCAGTGGGGAAACTGTTTGTTCCTGATAGATGGACTAGTAGAGTGATTTCTGAGGTTCATTGTTCTGTGTTGGCTGGCCATCCTGGTATTTTTGGTACCAGAGATTTGGTTGGTAGGTCCTTTTGGTGGCCTTCTTTGTCGCGTGATGTGCGTTCTTTTGTGCAATCCTGTGGGACTTGTGCGCGGGCCAAGCCTTGTTGTTCTCATGCTAGTGGGTTGCTTTTGCCTTTGCCGATCCCTGAGAGGCCTTGGATGCATATTTCTATGGATTTTATTTCTTATCTTCCGGTTTCCCAGAAGATGTCTGTCATCTGGGTTGTTTGTGACCGGTTCTCTAAGATGGTCCATTTGGTGCCTTTGCCTAAATTGCCTTCCTCTTCTGATTTGGTTCCGTTGTTTTTTCAGCATGTGGTTCGTTTGCATGGTATTCCAGAGAATATTGTGTCCCACAGAGGGTCCCAGTTTGTTTCTCGGTTTTGGCGGGCCTTTAGTGCTAAGCTGGGCATTGATTTGTCTTTTTCTACCGCATTTCATCCTCAGACAAATGGCCAGACCGAGCGAACTAATCAGACTTTAGAAACTTATCTGAGATGCTTTGTGTCTGCTGATCAGGATGATTGGGTGGCTTTCTTGCCATTGGGCGAGTTTGCCCTTAATAATCGGGCTAGTTCGGCTACCTTGTTTTCGCCCTTCTTTTGTAATTTTGGTTTTCATCTTTTTTTTTCTTCGGGGCAGGTTGAGCCTTCTGACTGTCCTGGTATGGATTCTGTGGTTGACAGGTTGCAGCAGATTTGGGCTCATGTGGTGGACAATTTGGTATTGTCTCAGGAGGAGGCTCAACGTTTTGCTAACCGTCTTCGGTGTGTTGGTTCCCGGCTTCGGGTTGGGGATCTGGTCTGGTTGTCTTCCCGTCATGTTCCTATGAAGGTTTCTTCCCCTAAGTTTATGCCTCGCTTTATTGGTCCTTATAGGATTTTTGAGATTATTAATCCGGTGTCTTTTCGATTGGCCCTTCCGGCTTCTTTTGCTATCCATAATGTCTTCCATAGATCTTTATTGCGGAAATATGTGGTTCCCTCTGTTGATCCTCCGGCCCCTGTGTTGGTTGATGGGGAGTTGGAGTATGTGGTTGAGAAGATTTTGGATTCTCACTTTTCGAGGCGGAGGCTTCAGTACCTTGTTAAATGGAAGGGTTATGGCCAGGAGGATAATTCTTGAGTTTTTGCCTCTGATGTCCATGCTGCTGATTTGGTCCGTGCCTTTCATCTGGCTCGTCCTGATCGGCCTGGGGGCTCTGGTGAGGGTTCGGTGACCCCTCTTCAAGGAGGGGTACTGTTGTGAATTCTGCTCTTGGGTACCCTCCGGTGGTTGTTGGTAGTAATGCAGTTGACCCTGGGTTGCAATCCTGGGCAGGTGTCCCTGCTCATTGCAGCTCTGACTGAGATATTTAGGTGTGCAGGATTCATTAGCCCTTGCCAGTTGTCCATTGTTCTTGGAGGTTTTGCATCTCTGTCTGGTTCCTCCTGCCCTGCTGCCAAATCAGGAAAGATAAGTGTCTGGTTTTGTTTCTACAGCACACATGCTGTGTGCTTTACAATTCAGTACTATTCAATGTTTTTTCTTGTCCAGTTTAGACTTTGTTTGGATTTTTCAGTCATGCTGGATTCTCAGGAGATGCAGATATACTTTCTATGTCTTTAGTTAGATGTGGAATATTTGTATTATCTGCTGTGGATGTTTTTAGGATTTTAATACTGACCGCTTAGTATTCTGTCCTATCCTTTTCTATTTAGCTAGAAGTGCCTCTTTTGCTAAATCCTGTTTTTCTGCCTGCGTGTGTCTTTCCTCTTATACTCACAGTCAATGTTTGTGGGGGGCTGCCTATCCTTTGGGGTTCTGCTCTGAGGCAAGATAGAATTCCCATTTCCATCTATAGGGGTATTTAGTCCTCCGGCTGTGTCGAGGTGTCTAGGATGTGTTAGGTACACCCCACGGCTACTTCTAGTTGCGGTTACAGTTTAGGGTTTGCGGTCAGTACAGGTTCCACCTACTCCTGAGGAAGTCTCATGCAGCTCCAAGGTCACCGGATCATAACAGTCAGGTTAAATGAACTTTCAAACTTCAACAATTATAACAGTAATTTTAAACTCTCAGCAGCAGTTATTTAACTCTTTGCTTTCTCTAAAGCTTGCCTGGCCAGGGATGGTTGCCTTACCTGCTTCTCCCCACATCTACAGTGCTCCTGCCAGGTTACCATGGGGATTTCCCCTTGCAGCGCAATCATGTCCTCCTCCTCAGGTCCCTCTACGAATATCATGGGTTCCGGGGAGCTAATCTGGGGCCCACAGTGTCATGATTCCCAATGGCAGGGACTTAGGCAAAAAACGGACAAGCTCTAGGAAGGATGGTATCTTAGGTAACCGCGATACTGAACCTAACACGCAACTAAAAGTAGCCAGGGGGTGTGCCTACGTTGTCTCTAGACACCTCGCGCCAGCCGGAGATCTAACTACCCCTAATAGAGGAATACACAGACCTGACTTGCCTTCAGGGAAACCCCAAAGGTTATAGTAGCCCCCACATGTAATAACGGTTAGGTAAGAGGAAAACACAAACGCAGTATGAATATAGATTCAGCAAAGCGAGGCCCTCTGACTAGATAGCGGAATATACAAAAGAGGACTTCGCGGTCACCTCAAAACCCTGAACAGCCATCCTGGAATTACCTTAACTCCGTTGTCAACTCATGACACTGGAGTAGCAATTCCAGATCACTAGAGCTTCCAGCCGCACGAGATATGTAAATGCATGCTGGACAAAACAAACACAAAAAGCCAAAGATTCAACTTAGCTGACTTGCAGACTTGGAGCAGGAAGCAAGCAACAAGGTGCTCTGATAACATTGATTGCCGGCACTACAATGACTGGGAAGCCAGACTAAATAGGAGACTCCCAATTTCCTAATGGAAACAGGTGCACTGGAAAAAACAAGACACCAGTCAACCAGTACCACCAGTAACCACCAGAGGGAGCCCAAAAACAGAATTCACAACAGTACCCCCCCCTTAAGGAGGGGGCACCGAACCCTCATGAGAACCACCAGGGCGATCTGGATGCGCCCTATGAAAGGCGCGAACCAAATCAGAAGCATGAACATCAGAGGCAGTCACCCAAGAATTATCCTCCTGACCGTATCCCTTCCATTTAACCAAATACTGAAGTCTCCGTCTGGAAATGCGAGAGTCCAAAATCTTCTCCACAACATACTCCAATTCACCCTCCACCAGCACAGGAGCAGGAGGCTCAACAGAAGGAACAACTGGTAACTCATACCTCCGCAACAACGACCGATGGAAGACATTATGAATGGTGAAAGATGCTGGTAGATCCAAACGAAAAGATACAGGATTAAGAATCTCCAAAATCTTATAAGGACCTATAAACCGAGGCTTAAACTTAGGAGAGGAGACCTTCATAGGGACAAAACGAGAAGACAACCACACCAAGTCCCCAACACGGAGATGATGACCCACACGACGATGACGATTAGCAAACTGCTGAGTCCTCTCCTGAGACAGCTTCAAATTGTCCACCACATGACTCCAAATCTGGTGCAGTCTATCCACCACAGTGTCCACTCCAGGACAATCCGAAGATTCCACCTGGCCAGATGAAAAACGAGGGTGAAACCCTGAATTGCAAAAGAAAGGAGAAACCAGAGTGGCAGAACTGGCCCGATTATTGAGGGCAAACACTGCCAATGGCAAAAAGGCGACCCAATCATCCTGATCAGCAGACACAAAACACCTCAAATAAGTCTCCAAGGTCTGATTAGTTCGCTCCGTCTGGCCATTAGTCTGGGGATGGAACGCAGACGAAAAAGACAAATCAATGCCCATCCTGGCACAGAACGCTCGCCAGAACCTGGACACAAATTGAGATCCCCTGTCAGAAACGATGTTTTCCGGGATACCATGTAAACGAACCACATTCTGAAAAAACAAAGGAACCAACTCCGATGAAGAAGGCAATTTGGGCAAGGGTACCAAATGAACCATCTTAGAAAAACGGTCACACACCACCCAAATAACAGACATTTTCTGAGAAACCGGGAGATCCGAGATAAAGTCCATAGAGATGTGCGTCCACGGCCTCTTCGGAATAGGCAAGGACAACAACAATCCACTAGCCCGAGAACAGCAAGGCTTGGCCCGAGCACAAACATCACAAGACTGCACAAAAGTACGCACATCCCGAGACAAGGAAGGCCACCAGAAGGATCTGGCCACCAAATCTCTGGTACCAAAAATTCCAGGGTGGCCTGCCAACACAGAAGAATGAACCTCTGAGATGACTCTACTGGTCCACTCATCTGGAACGAACAATCTCCCAGGCGGACAACGATCAGGCCTATCAGTCTGAAACTCCTGCAAAGCACGCCGCAAGTCTGGGGAGACAGCAGACAAAATCACTCCATCCTTAAGGATACCCGTAGGCTCAGAATCACCAGAGGAGTCAGGCTCAAAACTCCTAGAAAGAGCATCTGTCTTCACATTTTTCGAGCCCGGCAAGTATGAAACCACAAAATTAAACCGGGAGAAAAACAAAGACCAGCGCGCCTGTCTAGGATTCAGACGCCTGGCAGACTCAAGGTAAATCAGATTCTTGTGATCAGTCAAGACCACCACCTGATGTCTAGCACCCTCAAGCCAATGACGCCACTCCTCAAATGCCCACTTCATAGCCAAGAGCTCCCGATTACCGACATCATAATTTCGCTCGGCGGGCGAAAACTTTCGAGAGAAGAATGCACATGGTCTCATCACTGAGCAATCGGGACCTTTCTGCGACAAAACCGCCCCTGCTCCAATCTCGGAAGCATCAACCTCAACCTGAAAAGGGAGCGAAACATCAGGCTGACGCAACACAGGGGCAGAAGAAAAGCGGCGCTTAAGCTCCCGAAAGGCCTCCACAGCCGCAGAGGACCAATTGGCAACATCAGCACCCTTCTTAGTCAAATCAGTCAGAGGTCTAACCACACTTGAAAACCCAGTTATAAATCGACGATAGAAATTAGCAAAGCCCAAGAACTTCTGAAGACTCTTCAGGGAAGTAGGCTGCGTCCAATCACAAATAGCCCGAACCTTGACAGGATCCATCTCAACAGAAGAAGGGGAAAAAATATACCCCAAAAAGGAGATCTTCTGAACCCCAAAAATGCACTTTGAACCCTTTACAAAAAAAGAATTGGACCGCAAAACCTGAAAAACCTTCCTAACCTGTTGAACATGCGACTCCCAGTCATCCGAAAAAATCAAAATATCATCCAAATACACAATCATAAATTTATCCAGGTATTTACGGAAAATATCGTGCATAAAGGACTGAAAGACTGAAGGAGCATTAGAAAGACCAAAAGGCATTACCAAATACTCAAAATGGCCCTCGGGCGTATTAAATGCAGTTTTCCACTCATCTCCCTGCTTAATCCGCACCAAATTATACGCACCCCGAAGATCAACCTTAGAGAACCACTTTGCCCCTTTAATACAAGCAAATAAATCAGTCAATAGTGGCAAAGGATACTGATATTTGACTGTAATCTTATTCAACAAGCGATAATCAATACAGGGCCTCAGGGAGCCATCTTTTTTACCCACGAAAAAAACCCTGCTCCTAAAGGGGATGAGGATGGATGGATATGTCCCTTTTCCAAGGACTCCTTAATATACTCTCACATAGCAGCATGCTCAGGCACAGACAGATTGAACAAACGACCCTTGGGAAACTTGCTGCCAGGAATCAATTCTATAGCGCAATCACAATCCCGGTGAGGGGGAAGAGAACCAAGTTTAGGCTCCTCAAAAACATCACAAAAATCAGACAAAAATGCTGGAATTTCAGAGGGAGTAGATGAAGCAATGGAAACCAAAGGTACTTCCCCATGAGCCCCCCGACATCCCCAGCTTAACACAGACATTGTTTTCCAGTCGAGGACTGGATTATGAGTTTGCAACCATGGCAATCCAAGCACTAAGACATCATGCAAGTTATGCAACACAAGGAAGCGAATCACCTCCCGATGGTCAGGAGTCATACACATAGTCACTTGTGTCCAGAATTGTGGTTTATTCCTAGCCAAAGGGGTGGAGTCGATACCCTTCAGAGGGATAGGAACTTCCAAAGGCTCTAGGCTAAACCCACAGCGTCTGGCAAAGGACCAATCCATAAGACTCAAGGAAGCGCCAGAATCCACATATGCATCCACAGTGATAGATGACAATGAACAAATCAAAGTTACAGACAAAATAAACTTAGATTGTAAGGTGCCAATTGAAAAAGACTTATCAACCTTTTTTGTGCGTTTAGAGCATGCTGATATAACATGAGCAGAATCACCACAGTAGAAGCACAACCCATTTTTGCGCCTATAATTCTGCCGTTCACCTCTGGACAGAATTCTATCACATTGCATAATCTCTGGTGCCTGCTCAGAAGACACCGCCAAATGGTGCACAGGTTTGCGCTCCCGTAAACGCCGATCAATCTGAATAGCCATAGTCATGGATTCATTCAGACCTGTGGGCGTAGGAAACCCCACCATGACATCTTTAATGGCGTCAGAGAGACCTTCTCTGAAATTCGCCGCCAGGGCGCACTCATTCCACTGAGTAAGCACAGACCATTTTCGAAATTTTTGACAATATATTTCAGCTTCATCATGCCCTTGAGAGAGGGCTATCAAGGCCTTTTCAGCCTGAATCTCCAAATTAGGCTCCTCATAGAGCAACCCCAGTGCCAGAAAAAACGCATCCACACTGAGCAGCGCAGGATCCCCTGGTGCCAATGCAAATGCCCAATTCTGGGGGTCACCCCGCAACAAGGAAATAACAATTTTAACCTGCTGAGCGGAATCTCCAGCGGAGCGAGATCTCAGAGAAAGATACAATTTACAATTGTGCTTAAAATTCAAAAAACGAGATCTATCTCCAGAAAAGAACTCGGGTATAGGAATCTTGGGTTCAGACACAGGAGCATGCATAACATAGTCTTGGATATTTTGAACCTTAGAAGCGAGAGCATTTAGGTTTGAAGCTAAACTCTGGATATCCATTTTTCAACAGCAGAGATCTGAGCCATTCAGGGGTTAAGAGGAGAGAAAAAAAAAAAAAAACAGCAGACTGCAATTATGGCTAGACAGAACTTCTGAGTAAAAAAAAAAAAAAAAAAAAAAGTGTCAGAAACTTCTCTTTTTTTTTTCCCTCTTTCTTCAGCCAATACTCTCAATACATTAGGCCGGCAATACTGTCATGATTCCCAATGGCAGGGACTTAGGCAAAAAACGGACAAGCTCTAGGAAGGATGGTATCTTAGGTAACCGCGATACTGAACCTAACACGCAACTAAAAGTAGCCAGGGGGTGTGCCTACGTTGTCTCTAGACACCTCGCGCCAGCCGGAGATCTAACTACCCCTAATAGAGGAATACACAGACCTGACTTGCCTCCAGGGAAACCCCAAAGGTTATAGTAGCCCCCCACATGTAATAACAGTTAGGTAAGAGGAAAACACAAACGCAGTATGAATATAGATTCAGCAAAGCGAGGCCCTCTGACTAGATAGCGGAATATACAAAAGAGGACTTCGCGGTCACCTCAAAACCCTGAACAGCCATCCTGGAATTACCTTAACTCCGTTGTCAACTCATGACACTGGAGTAGCAATTCCAGATCACTAGAGCTTCCAGCCGCACGAGATATGTAAATGCATGCTGGACAAAACAAACACAAAAAGCCAAAGATTCAACTTAGCTGACTTGCAGACTTGGAGCAGGAAGCAAGCAACAAGGTGCTCTGATAACATTGATTGCCGGCACTACAATGACTGGGAAGCCAGACTAAATAGGAGACTCCCAATTTCCTAATGGAAACAGGTGCACTGGAAAAAACAAGACACCAGTCAACCAGTACCACCAGTAACCACCAGAGGGAGCCCAAAAACAGAATTCACAACACCACAGGTTGAGATAAGTGGGGCTGCCATCTCACCCAGGCTGCTGTCCTCCCGGTCCCAGTACAGTTGCCGGTCTGCTCCTCTGGGCCTCAGCGTCGGTGGGGTCGGTAAGGGGCCCAGCAGGGTGTCATCGAGCTCTGGGATTGCTGTGGGGCTGGCGGCCTAATCGGGGATGTACAGCTGTGGTGGTGATTCGGGCCTAGCTGTCGGGCCTTCCGCTCTCGGGGTTAGGGTCATGCCCCTTACCTTCTCTTCCAGAGCGTCAGATCTTTTTTCCCATTCTGGACCAGACGAGGCTGCCAACAGGTGTCCAGTAAGGCTCACGATGAAGGACTCCTTCCACCCAGTCACAGTGCTCAGCTGCGTCCACAGGAGTTGGTCGCTGAGCTCTTCCACCTCTGACTTCAGGAACTCCAGAACCTCTGGTGATGGCTTGCCGCGGCTTCTATCCTGGTAGCTGGGGGAGTACTCAGCTTCCACCCCATGCTCTGGGTCCCGGCAGCTCGCAATCATACTCTCAGTGTCTCGGTCTGGTTCCTGCTCTCTCCTTCGGGGGCGGAGCTTCTTCTTCCTCCTTTTCCCGCCATTCAGGATCAGGAGGCGGATCTTGCTGGCTGATGGACATGTCCTCAGGGTGCAAAAGTATTTGCAGTGGGTGGCCATTATTTTTGCGCCGCACAGCTAGTCCCCGCCCACGATGGCACACCCTTCTTCCCCGGTGCTCCTTGTGGCACTGTAATGGCAGCAGTTTTGGTGCAATTTACAGTCCAATAGTCACACAGCTAAGCACAGTCTCAAAGGCGCACATGACCACTTTACTGGGTCGGTCCATCCTGTTTGTGATGCCAAGCTGAGTTGCCCGCCAGGGCCGTGGGGTACCCGGTAATGGGTCCGGTGTTCACAGAGGGATGCCACGGTGGTGACCCGGTCCGTGCCCCTGGGCGCCCATGTAAAAGGGGTATTGATTACAGTTTGTGTTCGTGATGCCACCTGTGGTATTCGGTCAGAAGGGACCAACGCTGCTTTAAAGGGGTCCTCTGGGATGATATTATGGCAGCTAGATGGTATAAATTCCCACAGGTGAAGTATATCCCCAGAGCTCCTGGTGTGTAGATGGAAGATGTGAATAGTACAGTAAACAACGAGGACACAGGTTTGCAGTCTCTTTAGCTGGTTTACTGAAGACTTCAGGCAGCCACAGTCCAGGGCACCAGATCACAAGACAGGCAGGGTCTGGCCGGCTTGGAAGCGAATCTAAAGTCTCCTTTACCAGGTGGAGTTAAATCTTTCCTCATAGCGCGGTGGTATTATTGTCCTTTACTGCCTATGGCTTCTGATAAGGTCCTCACAGTTCTCTCTGTCCTCCATAAAGGTGGGACACAAACCCATATGGCAAGTGACTCAAGCCTTTTTACAGGGTCTCTATCATGACCCGGGCTCTATGTGTCACTGTGCCTCCTGGGTATTGGGACAGAGAGGTGATGCGTAATCCAGCTGTCCTGCCGGTTTCTGCTGTCAGTCTTAGAGTCCCTCATATCCTCGGTGTCCGGCTACTGGTAATCTGCACCAGCCAGGGAGGTAGCTAATTCACTGCTCTGCTCCACTGGTATCACTCTCCTGTGCTTCGCACTCCTGCACGCTTTCCACAAGCTGTCCTTTCCTTCTTAATTCTCTTTCTTTAGGAGCTGTAGCAACTCTGGCTACACGGCTCCTTCAGTCCTTCCGACACTCAATGTCTGACTGCTCTCTTCCCTGTCCTCTGACAGACTGACTAGTTCCTAACTCTCCCTTTCCCTCCTGACCATGATGTAATTATAGGGCAGTTCACCCTTAGTCAGGTTTAGAGCGCCCCCTTCTGGCCTGGAGTGTGAACATGTTGTGCAAATTGTGGTTACCTGATAAAAGAGATCCTTTATCACTTCCACGCGTGACATCACTCTCCCCGCGAGGAAAGCAATGCCACTGTGATGACCAGGAACCTGGGACGTCACATTTGCCTTTTTAGCTGGTGCATCACACTGTTTACTCATGTGCAGTCTATGATATATTAGTATACCCAGGTCTTTTTCACATGTTTGCTGTTGCTTAGTTCTATTGCTCCCATTCTGTAGATGTAATTTTCCTTTTTCTTGTCCTTTTTCTTGCCCAGATGTAGAATCTTGCATTTCACCCTGTTAAATACCATTCTATTAGTCGCTGCTCATTATTCAAGCTTATCTAGATCCTTCTGAATCCTTTCTCTGTCTTTTCTAGTGTTAGCTATCCTAGATTTGAACCATCTGCAAATTTGATTAGTTTACCTTTAGTTCCCTTATTGAGATCATTTATAAATCTTGAACAACACTGGGAAGGACAGAGCCTTGTAGTACCCCACTTGAAACCCTCTTCCAATTGGATATGCAACCATTTCAAATGAAATGTTCCTTTTTTTCTGATGTATTTCCATGCACCCTTTCTCACTCCAAAAATAGTGTATGGTGCATGGTTTATTATTTTTCTTGTCTTCCTTCTACATATTAACAGGGTTATCATGTAGCCCTCTCCAATTTTTTGAGGGCCATCAGGTGGCCCGCATCCCCAAATTTAATTTCAGGACTACACATTTTATTAAAAAAAACACCATTCAGTTTAAAGGTGGAAGCATGACAAACACGGTCATCCATATGACCTAGCTTCCTGTCCCACTTTGCAGGGAGGCACGGGACAACAATCTTGAAGCCAGAACAGTGCAAACAGGTGGTCGGTTAGATGGCAGATATTTCCAGTATGTTTCCCAGCACCACCCTGTCTTCCACATGGTTCAGTCTCACTAGCCAAGAGTCTGGACCACATAATCCTCAAGCTAATTCTCCTTCTTCCCACCAGGGTGAGCACAGAAGACAAGTGATCCCACACTCGGACATTCCGAGGAATGAGTTTTTACATTTCCGTTTATTGATTTCAGCCTCTTGCCCTGCATGTTTCAAGAGGGGCATGAGGAGATCATGTGTAGTGATGCACACATATTTGAGCAGCCACAGTCAGAAGAAGACTACGGTGTGCAATGGTATCTAGTGTCTCAAACGCTCGATGATGATGATTGGCGCTCTAAAAAGCACCATAATTAAAAGGAGGAGACCCGAGCTCCTGCCAAATAAGCCCAGAAATACTCAGTGCTCACTGAGTACACCGAGCATAATGATACTCGGGCGAGTACCGAGTAGTGGTGAACACGTTCGCTCATCACTAGTTATTATTACTAGTAGATTGAAGATGGTGAAATTCAAGATGTTTACTTTGCTATGTGTGGGAGTAAAGAATCTTTTAGGTGAGCACAACTGCACAAACGAGGGTTTGCTGCTGTGCCGACACAGGGTGGAGTAGAGTGAACATAACAAGCTGCTGGACTATAAGAGAGGTGCAGGTAGGGATGTTATGTTGGATTGAGAAAGATGGGATGTGCTTGGTATGTAAGATCAGTCAAAACAGCAGGCATGTCCAATTCTGTATCAGCTAACAGGCTCTGAATCACCCCAACTGTAGGGGGCAAACAAAATGGAGGTTCTTCGGCCTGTGTGACAACACTTGCCATGGTGAGGGAGGAGGAAGAATCAGAAGATGCGGTTGATGGGGTGGAGGGTGGTTGGTGAGACCCGTTAGTCTGCATTTTAGCACAATGACATTCCCAGATTAACGCATGTTGATCGAGCATGTGCCAGTTCATGCATGTAGTACTGAAATTATTTAACTTTTTTTACTCTACTAGGTCTTTTTTAAATTTTACATCTAATATCTTTTATTTTTGACGGTCTGAAAAAAAGACCCAAGATAGCCAACTGCAGAACCTCGAACGCTGCTGTCCAATGCCAGAGTTAGGCCTCAGGATGCATTGGTTGTCGTGGTTGAATAACTGAGTCTACGTAACCTCCTTGTCTTCCTCCTCTAGTGAGCTACTTAGCTGCATGCCTCTGGGTTTAAACCAAGTGTGACCTACTACCTCATCATCATCCTCTCTGTTCTCCCAATCCTCCCCCTGAGAGTCACCCTCCTCCTCTTCCTGCCTTGACAGCACAGTACAGTCTGCGGGCAACTCAAATATGTGAGTCTCATCACAAATGGATCACCTTCACCCAACGGGGTTAACATCTGTTGAAAAGGGTTTGGTTTATGCTCAGACAAAACTTCGTCTGGCCATGGATGAAAGTGAGGAAAAAATGAAGCCATCGGTGCAGATGATTTCCTCCTCTTGCATCTTTAGAGTACACTTCCTATGCCCATGGCATACAATGTATGGAGAGATCTGCAGACATCTTTGGTTCCCAACAGTCTGTTGGGCACTTGGAGAGTTGTGATGTGGGGAAAAAAAGGTTAATTGGGGTGCCAACACTGAGGACTGTATTGTGTGTGATGTTCAGGTGGAGGAAGAGGAGCAGAGGCCATTTGATGCAGCGCTTGCCATCTACTGGAGCACATGTTCTTTCTGGCCCTCATCTACAAAGTGTACCTTTGTACAGCTGCCAAAGAAAGGGAGCAGAGTTGCCCATCCAGTAACTGAAGTTGTAAAAACACTTTGCAAATTATGACTGCAGCAAAACAAATTGACTTCTCATCCCTCATATCATACCAGTATCACAACCCTAAACAGCTATTCAGTACTTTCAATTCTTTCCTGCGTCCACCAGTTCCCTCTCCCTCTCCTCTCATCTCAGCTGAATACCTTCCTCACCACCTGTGAACTTGACACAATAACATCCCACCTCATTCCAAACTTTACTACAGTCTTCATCAGAAGCATAACCCACCTCTTCAACCTGTCACTAACAACTGGTGTCTTCCATCCTGATTGAAACATACCTTGATCACACCCATCCTCAAAAATCCCACCCTTCACTCATCCTCTGTGTCTACCTACCGCCCCATATCATTTCTCCCTTATGCCACCAAACTACTGGAGCAACATGTTCATTTTGAACTGTCCTCCCACCTCTCCTCTTGCTCCCTCTTTGACCACGTACAATCTGACTTCTGACCACACCATTCCAGTGAAACTACCCTGACTAATGTCACCAATGACCTACTAACCGCCAAACGAAAATGATGTGAGTTTGTCTTCTTCCTTCTCCTGGACCTGGCATCTGTCTTTGACACAGTGGACCATTCCCTCTTACTACAGACTTTCTGGTCTGTTGACATTACAAACTTGGCCCTCTGTTGGATCTCCTCGTACCTAACAGACAGGACATTCAGTGTCTCCCACTCACACACCACCTCCTCATCTTGCCCCCTATGTGTCAGTGTCCACCAAGGTTCAGTTGTAGGACCGGGAAATATGCTTAGAGGGTGCACTTGCGCTCTCACTCCCTCTTAAATGGGCTGCCCGCATCAGCCTAAGGTATTCCCAACCTATAGCTGGGTGACACCTTCTATTTAAGATTTCTCCTCCAATATGGAGGTGCCTGAGCTACGTTGTTAGTTTGCATGCGTGCTGGTTGTCAGGTTCCCCAGGTCCGCCTGTCTGCTTGTCTACCCTGTACCTGTCTGCTCTTACCTGTCTGTGCCCATCTGCTTGTACCTGTCTGTACTCTGTCCATCAGCCGGTCCAAATTGCATCTGCCAGCGCCCATCTGTCTAACATCAGGTCCAACCCGCACCTGTCAGTGCTTTTCTGTTCTGCCGCTGGTCCCATCTGCACCTGTGGTTCCAGAGTCCCTACAGTGCCTGCCTGCATTTTTCAGCCCTTCTTTGGGCCATAGCAGCTTAGCCACTGTAGGGGGTCAGCTGCCACATTCTGTAGGTCAGCCATGGAGTAGCACCTGGTGCCACCTCTTTGTACCTCCTTGGGTCGCAGTTTTCGCCTGCTGCCACTTGTCTGAGTAGGGATTTTGGTAGGCCACCTTTCTACACCCCTTCCATGCTTTCAGAAGGATATGGAACAGTGATTCTACCACCTTGCCCATTACAGTCTCCATCTGCTGGGTTGGCTGTAGAGGAAGAGGTGTCGGTCCCTGCTATACTAATTCTACTTTATTGCAATTGATTCCACTTTGTTGGTGTCTGCCACTAATTTTTACAAATGTGTAGACTCCTGGTTGGGTCTCCTTCATGTGTGTTTCCTGTAGCAGTAGGCCTCCATGACCATCAGGCCTCCACTTCCTTGGACTCAACTACCCATGGTACTATTCTTAAATTTTTCTGAAAATGGTGGTCAACAAAAATGATATTTGTGCCACCTGAGTGTGGATCAGCATGAAAGCAGGTAAAAGTGTTGCATATGTGTTAGGATCTGGTGGCCTAGGAGCAGCATAGACAAGCTCTGGAGTAGGTGGCCTCTATACTGACCGCAGACCCTGAACTTAACACCGCAACTATAAGTAGCCGTGGGATGTTCCTGTCACTCCCTCGACACCTCGTCACAGCCGGAGGACTAATTACCCCTAATGAAAGAAACAGGAAAACTATCTTGCCTAAGAGAAAATCCCCAAAGGAAAAACAGCCCCCCACAAATATTGACTGTGAGAGGAGAGGGAAATTACAAACGCAGACTGAAAACAGAATTTAGCAAAGGAGGCCACGCTACCTAGAAAGAAAAGACAGGACAGAGTACTGTGCGGTCAGTATTAAAATACTACAAAAATCCACCACAGAGAATACAAAAATCTCCATGTCCAACGGCACCACCGCTAGTTCCACGATCTCCAGCTCTCCAGTCCAGCTCACCCTACATGAGACTCTTGTTAGGAAAAGGAAGTACTCATCCTCACATCCGCGTACACAGGGTTTGAACGCCCACATTGCTAGACTAATCTCATTAGAGATGATGCCCTACCGGTTAGTTGAAAGCGAAGCTTTCAAAGCGCTGATGGACTACGCTGTACCACGCTACGAGCTACCCAGTCGGCACTTCTTTTCTAGAAAAGCCATCCCAGCCCTCCAACAGCATGTTAAAGACCGCATCGTCCATGCACTCAGGCAGTCTGTGACTACAAAGGTGCACCTGACAACAGATGCATGGACCAGTAGGCATGGCCAGGGACGTTACGTGTCCATCACGGCACACTGGGTGAATGTGGTAGATGCAGGGTCCACAGGGGACAGCAATATTGGGACAGTTCTGCCTAGCCCACGGTCAAGGAAAGAGTTGGCTTTAGGCGTTCGCCCCCCTTCCTCCTCTTCCTCCTCCTTCTCCTGCAGAAGCGAGAGCTCGTCCACAGACCGCAGTCGCACATCCACTCCATCCGCAGCTGCCACTGTTGCACACCAGGTGTGCCATTATGGGACAGCTAGTGGCAAGCGTCAGCAGGCTGTATTGGCAATGAAGTGTTTGGGCGACAACAGACACACCGCGGAAGTTCTGTCCGAGCTCTTGCAGAAAGAAACTCAGTCATGGCTGGGCACTGTACATCTTGAGGCAGGCAAGGTAGTGAGTGATAACGGAAGGAATTTAATTGCTGCCATTGCCCTTTCCCAAATGAAACACATTCCTTGCCTGGCTCACACCTTAAACCTGGTGGTGCAGTGCTTCCTGAAAAGTTATCCGGGGTTACCCGACCTGCTCCTCAAAGTGCGCAGACTTTGCTCGCATATCCGCCGTTCGCCTGTACACTCCAGCCGTATGCAGAACTATCAGCGTTCTTTGAACCTTCCTCAGCATTGCCTAATCATCGACGTTGCAACAAGGTGGAACTCCACACTGCACATGCTTCAGAGAGTGTGCGAACAGAGGCGTGCTGTTATGTATTTGTGGGAGGATACACGGGCAGGCAGTTGGATGGCAGACATGGAGTTGTCAGGTGTGCAGTGGTCGAAGCTACAAGACCTGTGTCAAGTCCTTCAGTGTTTTGAGGAATGCACACGGCTGGTTAGTGCAGACAATGCAATAATAAGCATAAGCATCCCCCTAATGCGTCTGCTGATGCAAAGTTTGACGCACATAAAGGAGCAGGCGTCTGCAGCCGAGGAAGAGGAAAGCCTTGATGACAGTCAGCCATTGTCTGGTCAGGGCCGTGTAGAGGACGCGGTAGCGGGCGAAGAGGAGGAGGAGGACGAGGAGAATGATGGGGATGAGTACTTTTTTAATGAGGAAGCTTCTCCTGGGCCAACAGAAATTAGTGGCATTGCAAGGCCGGGTTCTGTTTTTGTAAGGGAGACAAGTGACGTAGATTTGCCTGTAACTGCCCCTCAAACCAGCACAACCGCAGATTTGCCAACTGGAACTTTGGCCCACATGGCGGATTATGCCTTACGTATCCTCAAAAAGGACCCACGCATTATTAAAATGATGAGCGATGACGATTACTGGTTGGCCTGCATCCTTGACCCTCGCTATAAAGGCAAATTGCAAAATATTATGCCACATGAGAACCTCGAACAAATATTAGCAACCAAACAAGCTACTCTTGTAGACCGTTTGATTCAGGCATTCCCAGCACACAGCGTCGGTGATGGTTCTCACACGAGCTGCAGGGGGCTACAGGGCAGATGTGTTAGAGGTGCACAGATCAGAAGTGGCGTTGGACAGAGGGGTTTTCTGACCAGGTTGTGGAGTGATTTCGCAATGACCGCAGACAGGACAGGTACTGCAGCATCTATTCAAAGTGACAGGAGACAACATTTGTCCAGTATGGTTACTAACTATTTTTCAGCCCTTATTGATGTTCTCCCTCAACCGTCATTCCCATTTGATCACTGAGCATCCAAATTAGACACCTGGCCTGAATTGGCAGAATATGCGTTGCAGGAGCTTGCTTGCCCAGCAGCTAGTGTGCTATCAGAAAGAGTATTCAGTGCTGCTGGTTCAATATTAACCGAAAAAAGGACTCGTCTGGCTATTCAAAATGTGGATGATCTCACCTTCATTAAAATGAACCACTCCTGGATTTCAAATTATTTTGCCCCACCTTTCCCGGCTGACACCTAGCTTTCCTATAAAAAGGTCTTGCTTGTGGACTGGTCTTACTGAGTATTTAAATCTCTTAATTTGCAGCAGCTGTTTGACCAGCATACGACATGTTTACACATCCCCCAATGGGAAAACTCCCCCCACGGGGCCGTTGTCTCACTCTCGACACTTGGCGCAAGCACCCGTTAGTTACAGTGCTGTTTGTCAGAAGAGGTGGGTGTGCTCGCTTTTGGTCGACGGCACTGCCACTGGGTCCCTCATAGTACAATGTAGTGTCTCTGGCGGTGGTGGTGCGCACCCAACGTCAGACACACCGTTGTAACATGAGGGGCCCTGGGGCGGTACCGCCGGCCACAAGAGAGTTCCCCCCCCAGCTCAAACTGTGCTCTACCACGTGCCAAATTATCTCGCACAGCTCCACCAATGTTTAGTCTATGCGCTGACATCATTCAATGCCTGGCACTGACAATCAATACCAATTTGTTGACATCTATGATGATAGTTACAGTAGTCTGGGTCAGTGTCCTATATTGACACCAGTAAATACTAATTTACTGCCAAATTACTTTGTCATAAACTCTGCAGATGAGCCCACCCCTGTACCTAAGCATGCCACCCTTTTTTTTATTTATAGTTGTTTTGCGAGACATTAACATCTATTTATTTTTTGGGAGCACTAACTGTGTCAGACACTTCTTGCTCCTCCACTGACCACAATGCTGCCTGTCATGAATCCCCAATGGCTAGGGATAGCACAGGACAAGCAAAGTACAAAGAGATAACAGACGAGCTCTAGGGTGATGGAACCTGGGCTGACCGCTGCCCTACGCCTGACAAACGCAACTAGAGATAGCCAGGGAGCGTGCCTACGTTGGTTCTAGACGCCACACACCAGCCTAAGAGCTAACTAGTACTGCAGAGAAAATAAAGACCTCACTTGCCTCCAGAGGAATGAACCCCAAAAGATATAGTTGCCCCCTCACATGTATTGACGGTGAAATGAGAGGAAGGCACACACATAGAGATGATATATATAGTTTTAGCAAATTGAGGCCCGCTGTAAACTAGAAAGCAGAACGATACAAAAGGGGACTGAGCGGTCAGCAAAAAACCCTAATCAAAAAAACCATCCTGAGATTACAAGAACCCATGTGCCAACTCATGGCACATGGGGAGAACCTCAGTCCACTAGAGCTACCAGCTAGCATAGAGACATAATAAGCAAGCTGGACAAAAAACCAAACAACTGAAAATCAGCACTTAGCTTATCCTGAAAGATCTGGGAGCAGGTAGGCAGGAACCAAACAGAGCACATCTGAATACATTGATAGCCGGCAAGGGAATGACAGAAAGGCCAGGTAAAATAGGAAACACCCAGCCTCTGATGGACAGGTGGAAACCAAAGGCCGCAACCCACCAAAGTCACCCAGTACCAGCAGTAACCACCAGAGGGAGCCCACAAACAGAATCCACAACAGTACCCCCCCCTTGAGGAGGGGTCACCGAACCCTCACGAGAACCCCCAGGGCGATCAGGGTGAGCTCTATGGAAGGCGCGGACCAAATCAGTCGCATGAACATCGGAGGCGACCACCCAGGAATTATCCTCCTGACCATAACCCTTCCACTTAACCAAATACTGGAGTTTGCGTCTGGATACACGAGAATCCAAGATCTTCTCAACAACATACTCCAACTCTCCCTCCACCAGCACCGGAGCAGGAGGCTCAACCGAAGGAACAACGGGCACCTCATACCTCCGCAACAATGACCGATGGAACACATTATGAATAGCAAACGATGCTGGGAGATCCAAACGAAAAGATACAGGGTTAAGAATCTCCGAGATCCTATAAGGACCGATGAACCGAGGCTTGAACTTAGGAGAAGAGACCTTCATAGGGACAAAACGAGAAGACAACCACACCAAATCCCCAACAAGAAGTCGGGGACCCACGCGGCGACGGCGATTAGCAAACCGCTGAGTCCTCTCCTGAGATAACTTCAAATTGTCCACCACCTGATTCCAAATCTGATGTAGCCTGTCCACCACCACGTCCACTCCAGGACAATCCGAAGACTCCACCTGACCAGAGGAAAAACGAGGATGAAACCCCGAATTACAAAAAAAAGGAGAGACCAACGTGGCAGAACTAGCCCGATTATTAAGAGCAAATTCGGCCAGTGGCAAAAAAGCAACCCAGTCATCTTGATCAGCAGAAACAAAACACCTCAAATAAGTTTCCAAGGTCTGATTAGTTCGCTCCGTCTGGCCATTCGTCTGAGGATGGAATGCAGACGAGAAAGACAAATCAATGCCCATCTTGGCACAAAACGTCCGCCAAAATCTAGACACAAACTGGGATCCCCTGTCAGAAACGATATTCTCCGGAATCCCATGCAAACGGACCACGTTCTGAAAAAACAAAGGGACCAACTCAGAGGAGGAGGGCAACTTAGGCAAAGGCACCAAATGAACCATCTTAGAAAAGCGGTCACACACAACCCAGATAACGGACATTTTCTGTGAAACCGGAAGATCAGAAATAAAATCCATGGAAATGTGCGTCCAAGGCCTCTTCGGGATGGGCAAGGATAACAACAACCCACTGGCCCGAGAACAGCAAGGCTTAGCTCGAGCACGCACTTCACAAGACTGCACAAAGGTACGCACATCCCTTGACAAGGAAGGCCACCAAAAAGACCTGGCCACCAAGTCTCTAGTACCAAATATTCCAGGATGACCAGCCAACACAGAAGAATGGACCTCGGAGATGACTCTACTGGTCCAATCATCCGGAACAAACAGTCTTTCTGGTGGACAACGATCCGGTTTATCCACCTGAAACTCCTGCAATGCACGTCGCAAGTCTGGGGATACGGCAGACAATATTACCCCATCCCTAAGGATACCAGTAGGCCCAGAGTCTCCAGGAGAGTCAGGCACAAAACTCCTGGAAAGAGCATCTGCCTTCACATTCTTTGAACCTGGCAGGTATGAAACCACGAAATTGAAACGAGAAAAAAACAACGACCAACGAGCCTGTCTAGGATTCAAACGCCTGGCAGACTCAAGGTAAATGAGATTCTTGTGATCAGTCAAGACCACCACACGATGTTTAGCACCCTCAAGCCAATGACGCCACTCCTCAAATGCCCACTTCATGGCCAAAAGCTCCCGATTACCCACATCATAATTGCGCTCGGCGGGCGAGAATTTTCTAGAGAAGAATGCACATGGCTTCATCACCGAGCCATTAGAACTTCTCTGTGACAAAACCGCCCCCGCTCCAATCTCGGAAGCATCAACCTCAACCTGAAAAGGAAGTGAAACATCTGGTTGACACAACACAGGAGCAGAAGAAAACCGGCGCTTAAGTTCCTGAAAGGCCTCCACGGCCGCAGGAGACCAATCAGCAACATCAGCACCCTTTTTAGTCAAATCAGTCAAAGGTTTGACAATACTGGAAAAATTAGCAATGAACCGACGATAAAAATTAGCAAACCCCAAGAACTTCTGAAGGCTCTTAACAGATGTAGGTTGTGTCCAGTCACAAATAGCCTGAACCTTGACGGGATCCATCTCAATAGTAGAAGGAGAAAAAATGTACCCCAAAAAAGAAATCTTCTGGACTCCGAAGAGACACTTTGAACCCTTCACAAACAAAGAATTGGCCCGCAGAACCTGAAACACCTTCCTGACCTGTAGAACATGAGACTCCCAGTCATCAGAAAACACCAAAATATCATCCAAATACACAATCATAAACTTATCCAGATATTCACGGAAAATATTGTGCATAAAGGACTGAAAAACTGACGGAGCATTGGAGAGTCCAAAAGGCATTACCAAATACTCAAAATGGCCCTCAGGCGTATTAAATGCGGTTTTCCACTCATCACCCTGTTTTATCCGTACCAGATTATACGCACCGCGAAGATCTATCTTAGTGAACCACCTAGCCCCCTTAATGCGAGCAAACAAATCAGTTAATAATGGCAATGGATACTGGTATTTGACTGTAATCTTATTCAGAAGGCGATAATCTATACAAGGCCTCAGGGAACCATCTTTTTTTGCCATGAAAAAGAAACCTGCTCCCAGAGGGGACGAAGATGGACGAATATGTCCCTTTTCCAAGGACTCCTTAATATAATTCCGCATAGCAGTATGCTCTGGCAGTGACAGATTAAATAAACGACTCTTAGGGAACTTACTGCCAGGAATCAATTCTATAGCACAGTCACACTCTCTATGAGGAGGGAGCGAATTGAGCTTAGGCTCCTCAAAAACATCCCTATAGTCAGACAAAAACGCAGGGATCTCAGAAGGAGTAGATGAAGCGATTGAAATCGAAGGTGCATCATCATGAACCCCCTGACATCCCCAGCTTAACACAGACATTGTTTTCCAGTCCAGGACAGGATTATGAGTTTGTAACCATGGCAGACCAAGCACTAGTACATCATGTAAATTATACAATACAAGGAAGCGAATCACCTCCTGATGAACGGGAGTCATGCGCATGGTCACTTGTGTCCAATACTGCGGTTTATTCATAGCCAATGGTGTAGAGTCAATTCCCTTCAGAGGAATAGGAACTTCCAGAGGCTCCAGACTAAAACCGCAGCGTTTAGCAAATGACCAATCCATAAGACTCAGGGCAGCGCCCGAATCCACATAGGCATCGACGGAAATGGAAGACAGTGAAAAAATCAGAGTCACAGACAAAATGAACTTAGGCTGCAGAGTACCAATGGCAAAAGATTTATCAACCCTTTTTGTGCGTTTAGAGCATGCTGATATAACATGAGCTGAATCCCCACAATAAAAACACAATCCATTTTTCCGCCTATAATTTTGCCGTTCACTTCTGGACTGAATTCTATCACATTGCATAGTCTCAGGTGCCTGTTCAGAAGACACCGCCAACTGGTGCACGGGTTTGCGCTCCCGTAAACGCCGATCAATCTGAATGGCCATAGCCATAGACTCATTCAGACCTGTAGGCATAGGGAACCCGACCATAATATCCTTAATGGCCTCAGAAAGACCATTTCTGAAGTTTGCAGCCAGGGCGCACTCATTCCACTGAGTAAGCACCGACCATTTCCGAAATTTTTGACAATATATTTCCGCTTCATCATGCCCCTGAGAGAGGGCTAATAAAGCCTTTTCAGCCTGAATCTCTAGGTTAGGTTCCTCATAGAGCAATCCCAATGCCAGAAAAAACGCATCCACACTGAGCAACGCAGGATCCCCTGGTGCCAATGCAAATGCCCAATTCTGAGGGTCGCCCCGCAGGAAAGATATTACAATCTTGACCTGTTGAGCAGGGTCTCCAGAGGAGCGAGATTTTAAAGAAAGAAACAATTTACAATTGTTCCTGAAATTCAGGAAGGTAGATCTATCTCCAGAAAAGAACTCTGGAATAGGAATTCTAGGTTCAGACATGGGAGTGTGAACAACAAAATCCTGTATGTTTTGAACTTTTGCCGCGAGATTACTCAGGCTGGAAGCCAAACTCTGGACATCCATGTTAAACAGCAAAGATCAGAGCCATTCAAGGGTTAAGAGGAGGTAAGAAGCAGCTAGACAGCAATTAAGGGCTAGGCAGCAAAACTCTGAAGGGAAAAAAAAAAAATTTCCCTTAAACACTTCTATTTCTCCTGCTTCAGCCCAAACAATTAACACTTTGTGGGCCGGCTATACTGTCATGAATCCCCAATGGCTAGGGATAGCACAGGACAAGCAAAGTACAAAGAGATAACGGACGAGCTCTAGGGTGATGGAACCTGGGCTGACCGCTGCCCTACGCCTGACAAACGCAACTAGAGATAGCCAGGGAGCGTGCCTACGTTGGTTCTAGACGCCACGCACCAGCCTAAGAGCTAACTAGTACTGCAGAGAAAATAAAGACCTCACTTGCCTCCAGAGGAATGAACCCCAAAAGATATAGTTGCCCCCTCACATGTATTGACGGTGAAATGAGAGGAAGGCACACACATAGAGATGATATATATAGTTTTAGCAAATTGAGGCCCGCTGTAAACTAGAAAGCAGAACGATACAAAAGGGGACTGAGCGGTCAGCAAAAAACCCTAATCAAAAAAACCATCCTGAGATTACAAGAACCCATGTGCCAACTCATGGCACATGGGGAGAACCTCAGTCCACTAGAGCTACCAGCTAGCATAGAGACATAATAAGCAAGCTGGACAAAAAACCAAACAACTGAAAATCAGCACTTAGCTTATCCTGAAAGATCTGGGAGCAGGTAGGCAGGAACCAAACAGAGCACATCTGAATACATTGATAGCCGGCAAGGGAATGACAGAAAGGCCAGGTAAAATAGGAAACACCCAGCCTCTGATGGACAGGTGGAAACCAAAGGCCGCAACCCACCAAAGTCACCCAGTACCAGCAGTAACCACCAGAGGGAGCCCACAAACAGAATCCACAACAGCTGCCTGCCTGTGTATCCATGTAACCGATTTTAAACTGCCATGCCTGCCTATTGTTTGTTATTTTAGGCCTTTGATAGCCTGTCTGCGGCCCCTACCTGCAATACTCCTCCACTGACCACAATGCTGCCTGCCTGTGTATCCATGTAACCGATTTAAAACTGCCATGCCTGCCTATTGTTTGTTATTTTAGGCCTTTGATAGCCTGTCTGCGGCCCCTACTTGCAATACTCCTCCACTGACCACAATGCTGCCTGGAGTGCCTGCCTGTGTATCCATGTAACCGATTTTAAACTGCCATGCCTGCCTATTGTTTGTTATTTTAGGCCTTTGATAGCCTGTCTGCGGCCCCTACTTGCAATACTCCTCCACTGACCACAATGCTGCCTGGAGTGCCTGCCTGTGTATCCATGTAACCGATTTAAAACTGCCATGCCTGCCTATTGTTTGTTATTTTAGGCCTTTGATAGCCTGTCTGCGGCCCCTACTTGCAATACTCCTCCACTGACCACAAGGCTGCCTGGAGTGCCTGCCTGTGTATCCATGTAACCGATTTTAAACTGCCATGCCTGCCTATTGTTTGTTATTTTAGGCCTTTGATAGCCTGTCTGCGGCCCCTACTTGCAATACTCCTCCACTGACCACAATGCTGCCTGGAGTGCCTGCCTGTGTATCCATGTAACCGATTTAAAACTGCCATGCCTGCCTATTGTTTGTTATTTTAGGCCTTTGATAGCCTGTCTGCGGCCCCTACTTGCAATACTCCTCCACTGACCACAAGGCTGCCTGGAGTGCCTGCCTGTGTATCCATGTAACCGATTTTAAACTGCCATGCCTGCCTATTGTTTGTTATTTTAGGCCTTTGATAGCCTGTCTGCGGCCCCTACTTGCGATACTCCTCCACTGACCACAATGCTGCCTGGAGTGCCTGCCTGGGTATCCATGTAACCGATTTAAAACTGCCATGCCTGCCTATTGTTTGTTATTTTAGGCCTTTGATAGCCTGTCTGTGGCCCCTACTTGCAATACTCCTCCACTGACCACAATGCTGCCTGGAGTGCCTGCCTGTGTATCCATGTAACCGATTTAAAACTGCCATGCCTGCCTATTGTTTGTTATTTTAGGCCTTTGACAGCCTGTCTGCGGCCCCTACTTGCAATACTCCTCCACTGACCACAATGCTGCCTGCCTGTGTATCCATGTAACCGATTTAAAACTGCCATGCCTGCCTATTGTTTGTTATTTTAGGCCTTTGTTAGCCTGTCTGCGGCCCCTACTTGCAATACTCCTCCACTGACCACACCAATGCTGCCCGTGTACCCCTGGAACCTATTTAAAAGTTCATAGAGCCTAGTTATATATTTTATTTACCTATTAATAAGGCCATGATGGACTACGCTGTACCACGCTACAAGCTAACCAGTCGACACTTCTTTTGCGAGAAAAGCCATCCCAACCCTCCACCAGCATGTAAAAGACCGCATTGTCCATGCATTCTGGCAATCTGTGAGTACAAAGGTGCACCTGACAACAGACGCATGGACCTGTAGGCATGGCCACGGAAGATTACGTGTCCATTAAGGCGCAATGGGTTAATGTGGTGGATGCATGGTCCACAGGGGACAGCCTACTAAGTCTGTCTGCAGTCCCTAATTCAAATTGTCCTCCACTGTCTAAATCGGAGCTTCCACCTTCTGGCTTTCGGCCTATAGTATCAGATATTAAACTGCATTTGGCCTTCAACATTGGTTACGGCCTACTAACGGTGTCTGCCCCTCCCTGGTGTTTGTCCTCAACTGAATAAAGCTGAGCTTCAACCTTCTGGCTCTCATTAAGTGCTGTGTTTTTAAAAAATTTTGGTGGTTAGGACCTACTAACGGTGTCTGCCCCTCCCTGGTGTTTGTCCTCAACTGAATAAAGCTGAGCTTCAACCTTCTGGCTCTCATTAAGTGCTGTGTTTTTAAAAATTGGTGGTGGTTAGGGCCTACTAACGGTGTCTGCCCCTCCCTGGTGTTTGCCCTCAACTGAATAAAGCTGAGCTTCCACCTTCTGGCTTTCGGCCTATAGTATCAGATATTAAACTGCATTTGGCCTTCAACTTTGGTTACGGCCTACTAACGGTGTCTGCCCCTCCCTGGTGTTTGTCCTCAACTGAATAAAGCTGAGCTTCCACCTTCTGGTTTTCGGCCTATAGTATCAGATATTAAACTGCATTTGGCCTTCAACTTTGCTTACGGCCTACTAATGGTGTCTGCCCCTCCCTGGTGTTTGTCCTCAACTGAATAAAGCTGAGCTTCAACCTTCTGGCTCTCATTAAGTGCTGTGTTTTTAAAAATTGGTGGTGGTTAGGGCCTACTAACGGTGTCTGCCCCTCCCTGGTGTTTGTCCTCAGCTGAATAAAGCTGAGCTTCAACCTTCTGGCTCTCATTAAGTGCTGTGTTTTTAAAAATTGGTGGTGGTTAGGGCCTACTAACGGTGTCTGCCCCTCCCTGGTGTTTGCCCTCAACTGAATAAAGCTGAGCTTCCACCTTCTGGCTTTCGGCCTAAAGTATCAAATATTAAACTGCATTTGGCCTTCAACTTTGGTTACGGCCTACTAACGGTGTCTGCCCCTCCCTGGTGTTTGTCCTCAACTGAATAAAGCTGAGCTTCAACCTTCTGGCTCTCATTAAGTGCTGTGTTTTTAAAAATTGGTGGTGGCTAGGGCCTACTAACGGTGTCTGCCCCTCACTGGTGTTTGTCCTCAACTGAATAAAGCTGAGCTTCAACCTTCTGGCTCTCATTAAGTGCTGTGTTTTTAAAAATTGGTGGTGGTTAGGGCCTACTAACGGTGTCTGCCCCTCCCTGGTGTTTGCCCTCAACTGAATAAAGCTGAGCTTCAGTCTTAGGCTTTTGGCCTAAAGTATCAGATATTAAACTGCATTTGGCCTATTAGTGTGTTTGGGCCCTTAAAACAGTGTCTGCTGCTCCTGGGTTTGCTACTCCACTGAACAAAGCAATGCCGCCTGTTTAGTCCTGTTACCAATTTTGAACTGCATTTAGCCTACTTTATTCTTTGGCCCTATATCTGTTTCCTCCTCATCCTGCCCATTGCCCAGCCACTGCTAGATGAGTCTGCTGGTACATTGACCTAGACCACTACATTCCCCTTGCACTCTACACAGCCAGAATCTGACCCTGCTGAAAGTAAGGTTCCCCTTCCCGCATGTTATACCACCTTACACAGGGACAAAGAGGAAGGTGCAGATGAAAGTGCAGGTTCCTTCATCAGGTGGGGGGGCATACTCGTTGGCGACGTCACTGGCACAGGGCCCCTCAGAGTACGCAAAAGTGTCGCTGCTGGTGGGAGGCGCCCCCGCCGTGCAAACACACCGCTGTACTTTGAGGGGCCCTGTGCCAGTGCCAATGCGAACAAGTGTGCCCCCCTGCTTGCTCAGGATCACAACACTTGCAACGTTGAAATACTTACCTCTCCCTGCTCCACCGCCGTGACGTAGTCCACGATTCCTGGGCCCATTAAAACCTTGAACCAGCCCTACCCCCCACAACTTTTGCCAAATGACCCCCAAGTTCCATTGAACAACTATTATTATAAAGTTAATTAAGATTGACAAGCTTCAGAAACAAGAATGGATGTTTTTGGCATTAAAATGGGCACTGTAGGTGTTTTCCTGGCCTCCATTCACTGCCGACTATGCTTCCCCATTGACTTGCATTGGGTTTCGTGTTTCGGTCGATCCCCGACTTTTAGCGATAATCGGCCGACTGCACTCGACTCGACTCTGGACAAAGTCGGGTTTCACAAAACCCGACTCGATCTTTAAAAAATGAAAGTCGCTCAACCCTACCCGTTACCTCTGCTTTCCGATTTGTTTGCTAGGATTAAGGGGGCTAGTTGGTTTACTAAGATTGACCTTCGGGGGGAATATAATCTTGTTCGTATTAAGCAGGGTCATGAATGGAAAACTGCGTTTAATATGCCCGAAGGCCATTTTGAATACCCTGTGATGCCATTCGGGCTCTCTAATGCTCCGTCTGTTTTTCAGTCCTTCATGCACGACATCTTCCGGACTTATCTTGATAAATTCATGATTGTATATTTGGACGACATTTTAATTTTTTCCGATGATTGGGAGTCTCATGTGAAACAGGTCAGGATGGTATTTCAGATCCTTCGTGATAATGCTTTGTTTGTGAAGGGGTCTAAGTGTCTCTTTGGAGTGCAGAAGGTTTCTTTTTTGGGCTTTATTTTTTCTCCCTCATCTATAGAGATGGATCCGGTTAAGGTTCAGGCCATTCATGATTGAATTCAACCCACATCTGTGAAGAGCCTTCAGAAATTTTTGGGCTTTGCTAATTTTTATCGCCGTTTCATTGCTAACTTCTCCAGTGTGGTTAAACCCTTGACCGATTTGACGAAGAAAGGCGCTGATGTGACGAATTGGTCCTCTGTGGCTGTCTCTGTCTTTCAGGAGCTTAAACGCCGATTTACTTCTGCCCCGGTGTTGCGTCAACCAGATGTTTCTCTTCCGTTTCAGGTTGAGGTTGACGCTTCTGAGATTGGGGCAGGGGCCGTTTTGTCTCAGAGGGATCCTGTTGGTTCCTTGATGAAACCGTGTGCCTTCTTTTCCCGTACGTTTTCGCCTGCTGAACGCAATTATGATGTCGGCAATCATGAGTTGTTGGCTATGAAGTGGGCATTTGAGGAGTGGCGACATTGGCTCGAGGGAGCTAAGCATCGTATTGTGGTCTTGACCGATCATAAAAATCTGATTTACCTCGAGTCTGCCAGGCGGCTGAATCCTAGACAGGCTCGATGGTCCTTGTTTTTTTCCCGTTTTGATTTTGTGGTCTCGTATCTTCCGGGTTCTAAGAATATTAAGGCTGATGCCCTCTCTAGGAGTTTTTTGCCTGATTCTCCTGAGGCCCTTGAACCTGTCGGCATTCTGAAAGAAGGGGTGGTCCTTTCTGCCATTTCCCCTGATTTACGACGGGTTCTTCAGGAATTTCAGGCTGACAACCCCGACCGCTGTCCAGTGGGGAAACTGTTTGTTCCTGATAGATGGACTAGTAGAGTGATTTCTGAGGTTCATTGTTCTGTGTTGGCTGGCCATCCTGGTATTTTTGGTACCAGAGATTTGGTTGGTAGGTCCTTTTGGTGGCCTTCTTTGTCGCGTGATGTGCGTTCTTTTGTGCAATCCTGTGGGACTTGTGCGTGGGCCAAGCCTTGTTGTTCTCATGCTAGTGGGTTGCTTTTGCCTTTGCCGATCCCTGAGAGGCCTTGGATGCATATTTCTATGGATTTTATTTCTTATCTTCCGGTTTCCCAGAAGATGTCTGTCATCTGGGTTGTTTGTGACCGGTTCTCTAAGATGGTCCATTTGGTGCCTTTGCCTAAATTGCCTTCCTCTTCTGATTTGGTTCCGTTGTTTTTTCAGCATGTGGTTTGTTTGCATGGTATTCCAGAGAATATTGTGTCCCACAGAGGGTCCCAGTTTGTTTCTCGGTTTTGGCGGGCCTTTAGTGCTAAGCTGGGCATTGATTTGTCTTTTTCTACCGCATTTCATCCTCAGACAAATGGCCAGACCGAGCGAACTAATCAGACTTTAGAAACTTATCTGAGATGCTTTGTGTCTGCTGATCAGGATGATTGGGTGGCTTTCTTGCCATTGGGCGAGTTTGCCCTTAATAATCGGGCTAGTTTGGCTACCTTGGTTTCGCCCTTCTTTTGTAATTTTGGTTTTCATCTTTTTTTTTCTTCGGGGCAGGTTGAGCCTTCTGACTGTCCTGGTATGGATTCTGTGGTTGACAGGTTGCAGCAGATTTGGGCTCATGTGGTGTTGGTTCCCGGCTTCGGGTTGGGGATCTGGTCTGGTTGTCTTCCCGTCATGTTCCTATGAAGGTTTCTTCCCCTAAGTTTATGCCTCGCTTTATTGGTCCTTATAGGATTTCTGAGATTATTAATCCGGTGTCTTTTCAATTGGCCCTTCCGGCTTCTTTTGCTATCCATAATGTCTTCCATAGATCTTTATTGCGGAAATATGTGGTTCCCTCTGTTGATCCTCCGGCCCCTGTGTTGGTTGATGGGGAGTTGGAGTATGTGGTTGAGAAGATTTTGGATTCTCGCTTTTCGAGGCGGAGGCTTCAGTACCTTGTTAAATGGAAGGGTTATGGCCAGGAGGATAATTCTTGAGTTTTTGCCTCTGATGTCCATGCTGCTGATTTGGTCCGTGCCAGTCATCTGGCTCGTCCTGATCGGCCTGGGGGCTCTGGTGAGGGTTCGGTGACCCCTCTTCAAGGAGGGGTACTGTTGTGAATTCTGCTCTTGGGTACCCTCCGGTGGTTGTTGGTAGTAATGCAGTTGACCCTGGGTTGCAATCCTGGGCAGGTGTCCCTGCTCATTGCAGCTCTGACTGGGATATTTAGGTGTGCAGGATTCATTAGCCCTTGCCAGTTGTCCATTGTTCTTGGAGGTTTTGCATCTCTGTCTGGTTCCTCCTGCCCTGCTGCCAAATCAGGAAAGATAAGTGTCTGGTTTTGTTTCTACAGCACACATGCTGTGTGCTTTACAATTCAGTACTATTCAATGTTTTTTCTTGTCCAGTTTAGACTTTGTTTGGATTTTTCAGTCATGCTGGATTCTCAGGAGATGCAGATATACTTTCTATGTCTTTAGTTAGATGTGGAATATTTGTATTATCTGCTGTGGATGTTTTTAGGATTTTAATACTGACCGCTTAGTATTCTGTCCTATCCTTTTCTATTTAGCTAGAAGTGCCTCTTTTGCTAAATCCTGTTTTTCTGCCTGCGTGTGTCTTTCCTCTTATACTCACAGTCAATGTTTGTGGGGGGCTGCCTATCCTTTGGGGTTCTGCTCTGAGGCAAGATAGAATTCCCATTTCCATCTATAGGGGTATTTAGTCCTCCGGCTGTGTCGAGGTGTCTAGGATGTGTTAGGTACACCCCACGGCTACTTCTAGTTGCGGTTACAGTTTAGGGTTTGCGGTCAGTACAGGTTCCACCTTCTCCTGAGGAAGTCTCATGCGGCTCCAAGGTCACCGGATCATAACAGTCAGGTTAAATGAACTTTCAAACTTCAACAATTATAACAGTAATTTTAAACTCTCAGCAGCAGTTATTTAACTCTTTGCTTTCTCTAAAGCTTGCCTGGCCAGGGATGGTTGCCTTACCTGCTCCTCCCCACATCTACAGTGCTCCTGCCAGGTTACCATGGGGATTTCCCCTTGCAGCGCAATCATGTCCTCCTCCTCAGGTCCCTCTACGAATATCATGGGTTCCGGGGAGCTAATCTGGGGCCCACAGGTTGAGATAAGTGGGGCTGCCATCTCACCCAGGCTGCTGTCCTCCCGGTCCCAGTACAGTTGCCGGTCTGCTCCTCTGGGCCTCAGCGTCGGTGGGGTCGGTAAGGGGCCCAGCAGGGTGTCATCGAGCTCTGGGATTGCTGCGGGGCTGGCTGCCTAATCGGGGATGTACAGCTGTGGTGGTGATTCGGGCCTAGCTGTCGGGCCTTCCGCTCTCGGGGTTAGGGTCATGCCCCTTACCTTCTCTTCCAGAGCGTCAGATCTTTTTTCCCATTCTGGACCAGACGAGGCTGCCAACAGGTGTCCAGTAAGGCTCACGATGAAGGACTCCTTCCACCCAGTCACAGTGCTCAGCTGCGTCCACAGGAGTTGGTCGCTGAGCTCTTCCACCTCTGACTTCAGGAACTCCAGAACCTCTGGTGATGGCTTGCCGCGGCTTCTATCCTGGTAGCTGGGGGAGTACTCAGCTTCCACCCCATGCTCTGGGTCCCGGCAGCTCGCAATCATACTCTCAGTGTCTCGGTCTGGTTCCTGCTCTCTCCTTCGGGGGAGGAGCTTCTTCTTCCTCCTTTTCCTGCCATTCAGGATCAGGAGGCGGATCTTGCTGGCTGATGGACATGTCCTCAGGGTGCAAAAGTATTTGCAGTGGGTGGCCATTATTTTTGCGCCGCACAGCTAGTCCCCGCCCACGATGGCACACCCTTCTTCCCCGGCGCTCCTTGTGGCACTGTAATGGCAGCAGTTTTGGTGCAATTTACAGTCCAATAGTCACACAGCTAAGCACAGTCTCAAAGGCGCACATGACCACTTTACTGGGTCGGTCCATCCTGTTTGTGATGCCAAGCTGAGTTGCCCGCCAGGGCCGTGGGGTACCAGGTAATGGGTCCGGTGTTCACAGAGGGATGCCACGGTGGTGACCCGGTCCGTGCCCCTGGGCGCCCATGTAAAAGGGGTATTGATTACAGTTTGTGTTCGTGATGCCACCTGTGGTATTCAGTCAGAAGGGACCAACGCTGCTTTAAAGGGGTCCTCTGGGATGATATTATGGCAGCTAGATGGTATAAATTCCCACAGGTGAAGTATATCCCCAGAGCTCCTGGTGTGTAGATGGAAGATGTGAATAGTACAGTAAACAACGAGGACACAGGTTTGCAGTCTCTTTAGCTGGTTTACTGAAGACTTCAGGCAGCCACAGTCCAGGGCACCAGGTCACAAGACAGGCAGGGTCTGGCCGGCTTGGAAGCGAATCTAAAGTCTCCTTTACCAGGTGGAGTTAAATCTTTCCTCATAGCGCGGTGGTATTATTGTCCTTTACTGCCTATGGCTTCTGATAAGGTCCTCACAGTTCTCTCTGTCCTCCATAAAGGTGGGACACAAACCCATATGGCAAGTGACTCAAGCCTTTTTACAGGGTCTCTATCATGACCCGGGCTCTATGTGTCACTGTGCCTCCTGGGTATTGGGACAGAGAGGTGATGCGTAATCCAGCTGTCCTGCCGGTTTCTGCTGTCAGTCTTAGAGTCCCTCATAACCTCGGTGTCCGGCTACCGGTAATCTGCACCAGCCAGGGAGGTAGCTAATTCACTGCTCTGCTCCACTGGTATCACTCTCCTGTGCTTCGCACTCCTGCACGCTTTCCACAAGCTGTCCTTTCCTTCTTAATTCTCTTTCTTTAGGAGCTGTAGCAACTCTGGCTACACGGCTCCTTCAGTCCTTCCGACACTCAATGTCTGACTGCTCTCTTCCCTGTCCTCTGACAGACTGACTAGTTCCTAACTCTCCCTTTCCCTCCTGACCAGGATGTAATTATAGGGCAGTTCACCCTTAGTCAGGTTTAGAGCGCCCCCTTCTGGCCTGGAGTGTGAACATGTTGTGCAAATTGTGGTTACCTGATAAAAGAGATCCTTTATCACTTCCACGCGTGACATCACTCTCCCCGCGAGGAAAGCAATGCCACTGTGATGACCAGGAACCTGGGACGTCGCATTTGCCTTTTTAGCTGGTGCATCACACTGTTTACTCATGTGCAGTCTATGATATATTAGTATACCCAGGTCTTTTTCACATGTTTGCTGTTGCTTAGTTCTATTGCTCCCATTCTGTAGATGTAATTTTCCTTTTTCTTGTCCTTTTTCTTGCCCAGATGTAGAATCTTGCATTTCACCCTGTTAAATACCATTCTATTAGTCGCTGCTCATTATTCAAGCTTATCTAGATCCTTCTGAATCCTTTCTCTGTCTTTTCTAGTGTTAGCTATCCTAGATTTGAACCATCTGCAAATTTGATTAGTTTACCTTTAGTTCCCTTATTGAGATCATTTATAAAAAATCTTGAACAACACTGGGAAGGACAGAGCCTTGTAGTACCCCACTTGAAACCCTCTTCCAATTGGATATGCAACCATTTCAAATGAAATGTTCCTTTTTTTCTGATGTATTTCCATGCACCCTTTCTCACTCCAAAAATAGTGTATGGTGCATGGTTTATTATTTTTCTTGTCTTCCTTCTACATATTAACAGGGTTATCATGTAGCCCTCTCCAATTTTTTGAGGGCCATCAGGTGGCCCGCATCCCCAAATTTAATTTCAGGACTACACATTTTATTAAAAAAAACACCATTCAGTTTAAAGGTGGAAGCATGACAAACACGGTCATCCATATGACCTAGCTTCCTGTCCCACTTTGCAGGGAGGCACGGGACAACAATCTTGAAGCCAGAACAGTGCAAACAGGTGGTCGGTTAGATGGCAGATATTTCCAGTATGTTTCCCAGCACCACCCTGTCTTCCACATGGTTCAGTCTCACTAGCCAAGAGTCTGGACCACATAATCCTCAAGCTAATTCTCCTTCTTCCCACCAGGGTGAGCACAGAAGACAAGTGATCCCACACTCGGACATTCCGAGGAATGAGTTTTTACATTTCCGTTTATTGATTTCAGCCTCTTGCCCTGCATGTTTCAAGAGGGGCATGAGGAGATCATGTGTAGTGATGCACACATATTTGAGCAGCCACAGTCAGAAGAAGACTACGGTGTGCAATGGTATCTAGTGTCTCAAACGCTCGATGATGATGATTGGCGCTCTAAAAAGCACCATAATTAAAAGGAGGAGACCCGAGCTCCTGCCAAATAAGCCCAGAAATACTCAGTGCTCACTGAGTACACCGAGCATAATGATACTCGGGCGAGTACCGAGTAGTGGTGAACACGTTCGCTCATCACTAGTTATTATTACTAGTAGATTGAAGATGGTGAAATTCAAGATGTTTACTTTGCTATGTGTGGGAGTAAAGAATCTTTTAGGTGAGCACAACTGCACAAACGAGGGTTTGCTGCTGTGCCGACACAGGGTGGAGTAGAGTGAACATAACAAGCTGCTGGACTATAAGAGAGGTGCAGGTAGGGATGTTATGTTGGATTGAGAAAGATGGGATGTGCTTGGTATGTAAGATCAGTCAAAACAGCAGGCATGTCCAATTCTGTATCAGCTAACAGGCTCTGAATCACCCCAACTGTAGGGGGCAAACAAAATGGAGGTTCTTCGGCCTGTGTGACAACACTTGCCATGGTGAGGGAGGAGGAAGAATCAGAAGATGCGGTTGATGGGGTGGAGGGTGGTTGGTGAGACCCGTTAGTCTGCATTTTAGCACAATGACATTCCCAGATTAACGCATGTTGATCGAGCATGTGCCAGTTCATGCATGTAGTACTGAAATTATTTAACTTTTTTTACTCTACTAGGTCTTTTTTAAATTTTACATCTAATATCTTTTATTTTTGACGGTCTGAAAAAAAGACCCAAGATAGCCAACTGCAGAACCTCGAACGCTGCTGTCCAATGCCAGAGTTAGGCCTCAGGATGCATTGGTTGTCGTGGTTGAATAACTGAGTCTACGTAACCTCCTTGTCTTCCTCCTCTAGTGAGCTACTTAGCTGCATGCCTCTGGGTTTAAACCAAGTGTGACCTACTACCTCATCATCATCCTCTCTGTTCTCCCAATCCTCCCCCTGAGAGTCACCCTCCTCCTCTTCCTGCCTTGACAGCACAGTACAGTCTGCGGGCAACTCAAATATGTGAGTCTCATCACAAATGGATCACCTTCACCCAACGGGGTTAACATCTGTTGAAAAGGGTTTGGTTTATGCTCAGACAAAACTTCGTCTGGCCATGGATGAAAGTGAGGAAAAAATGAAGCCATCGGTGCAGATGATTTCCTCCTCTTGCATCTTTAGAGTACACTTCCTATGCCCATGGCATACAATGTATGGAGAGATCTGCAGACATCTTTGGTTCCCAACAGTCTGTTGGGCACTTGGAGAGTTGTGATGTGGGGAAAAAAAGGTTAATTGGGGTGCCAACACTGAGGACTGTATTGTGTGTGATGTTCAGGTGGAGGAAGAGGAGCAGAGGCCATTTGATGCAGCGCTTGCCATCTACTGGAGCACATGTTCTTTCTGGCCCTCATCTACAAAGTGTACCTTTGTACAGCTGCCAAAGAAAGGGAGCAGAGTTGCCCATCCAGTAACTGAAGTTGTAAAAACACTTTGCAAATTATGACTGCAGCAAAACAAATTGACTTCTCATCCCTCATATCATACCAGTATCACAACCCTAAACAGCTATTCAGTACTTTCAATTCTTTCCTGCGTCCACCAGTTCCCTCTCCCTCTCCTCTCATCTCAGCTGAATACCTTCCTCACCACCTGTGAACTTGACACAATAACATCCCACCTCATTCCAAACTTTACTACAGTCTTCATCAGAAGCATAACCCACCTCTTCAACCTGTCACTAACAACTGGTGTCTTCCATCCTGATTGAAACATACCTTGATCACACCCATCCTCAAAAATCCCACCCTTCACTCATCCTCTGTGTCTACCTACCGCCCCATATCATTTCTCCCTTATGCCACCAAACTACTGGAGCAACATGTTCATTTTGAACTGTCCTCCCACCTCTCCTCTTGCTCCCTCTTTGACCACGTACAATCTGACTTCTGACCACACCATTCCAGTGAAACTACCCTGACTAATGTCACCAATGACCTACTAACCGCCAAACGAAAATGATGTGAGTTTGTCTTCTTCCTTCTCCTGGACCTGGCATCTGTCTTTGACACAGTGGACCATTCCCTCTTACTACAGACTTTCTGGTCTGTTGACATTACAAACTTGGCCCTCTGTTGGATCTCCTCGTACCTAACAGACAGGACATTCAGTGTCTCCCACTCACACACCACCTCCTCATCTTGCCCCCTATGTGTCAGTGTCCACCAAGGTTCAGTTGTAGGACCGGGAAATATGCTTAGAGGGTGCACTTGCGCTCTCCCTCCCTCTTAAATGGGCTGCCCGCATCAGCCTAAGGTATTCCCAACCTATAGCTGGGTGACACCTTCTATTTAAGATTTCTCCTCCAATATGGAGGTGCCTGAGCTACGTTGTTAGTTTGCATGCGTGCTGGTTGTCAGGTTCCCCAGGTCCGCCTGTCTGCTTGTCTACCCTGTACCTGTCTGCTCTTACCTGTCTGTGCCCATCTGCTTGTACCTGTCTGTACTCTGTCCATCAGCCGGTCCAAATTGCATCTGCCAGCGCCCATCTGTCTAACATCAGGTCCAACCCGCACCTGTCAGTGCTTTTCTGTTCTGCCGCTGGTCCCATCTGCACCTGTGGTTCCAGAGTCCCTACAGTGCCTGCCTGCATTTTTCAGCCCTTCTTTGGGCCATAGCAGCTTAGCCACTGTAGGGGGTCAGCTGCCACATTCTGTAGGTCAGCCATGGAGTAGCACCTGGTGCCACCTCTTTGTACCTCCTTGGGTCGCAGTTTTCGCCTGCTGCCACTTGTCTGAGTAGGGATTTTGGTAGGCCACCTTTCTACACCCCTTCCAGGCTTTCAGAAGGATATGGAACAGTGATTCTACCACCTTGCCCATTACAGTCTCCATCTGCTGGGTTGGCTGTAGAGGAAGAGGTGTCGGTCCCTGCTATACTAATTCTACTTTATTGCAATTGATTCCACTTTGTTGGTGTCTGCCACTAATTTTTACAAATGTGTAGACTCCTGGTTGGGTCTCCTTCATGTGTGTTTCCTGTAGCAGTAGGCCTCCATGACCATCAGGCCTCCACTTCCTTGGACTCAACTACCCATGGTACTATTCTTAAATTTTTCTGAAAATGGTGGTCAACAAAAATGATATTTGTGCCACCTGAGTGTGGATCAGCATGAAAGCAGGTAAAAGTGTTGCATATGTGTTAGGATCTGGTGGCCTAGGAGCAGCATGGACAAGCTCTGGAGTAGGTGGCCTCTATACTGACCGCAGACCCTGAACTTAACACCGCAACTATAAGTAGCCGTGGGATGTTCCTGTCACTCCCTCGACACCTCGTCACAGCCGGAGGACTAATTACCCCTAAAGAAAGAAACAGGAAAACTATCTTGCCTAAGAGAAAATCCCCAAAGGAAAAACAGCCCCCCACAAATATTGACTGTGAGAGGAGAGGGAAATTACAAACACAGACTGAAAACAGAATTTAGCAAAGGAGGCCACGCTACCTAGAAAGAAAAGACAGGACAGAGTACTGTGCGGTCAGTATTAAAATACTACAAAAATCCACCACAGAGAATACAAAAATCTCCACACCTAACTAAAGGCATGGAGGGTAACTCTGCGACTCCAGAGCTTACAGCTTGGCTGAATAAATCCTTACACAGACAAAGCTGGACAAGAAAAAAACATAGCAATTCACTGAACTATAAAGTCCACCGCATGTGGACTGCAAAAACAAAGCCAGGACTTATCTTTGATGATTTGGACAATCCAGTAGGAGAAACCAAGCAGAGATGAGTATCCTCCAGAAAACAATGGACAACTGGCACTCACTAAAGGGTGAAGCCAGACTAAATAGCCCCGTCCAAAGTGGAAGCACCTGATGACTGCTGTGAAGGACCAACGGCAGCACTACCACTTATAACCACCTGAGGGAGCCCAAGAGCAGAACCCACAACAGAATTCACAACAGTACCCCCCCCTTGAGGAGGGGTCACCGAACCCTCACCAGAGCCCCCAGGCCAATCCGGATGAGCCAAATGGAAGGCACAAACCAAATCGTCAGCATGAACATCAAAGGCAACAACCCAAGAATTATCCTCCTGGCCATAACCCTTCCACTTGACAAGACACTGAAGCCTCCGTCTTGAAAAACAAGAATCCAAGATCTTCTCAACAACATACTCCAACTCCCCATCAATCAACACCGGGGAAGGAGGATCAACAGAGGGAACCACGGGCACCACATATTTCCGCAACAAAGATCTATGAAAAACATTATGGATGGAAAAAGAGGCTGGAAGGGCCAAACGAAAAGATACCGGATTGATAATCTCAGAAATCCTATAAGGACCAATAAACCGAGGCTTGAACTTCGGGGAAGAAACCTTCATAGGAATATGACGAGAAGACAACCAGACCAAATCCCCAACCCGAAGCCGGGAACCCACATGCCGACGACGGTTGGCAAAACGCTGAGCCTCCTCCTGAGACAACACCAAATTGTCCACAACATGAGCCCAAATCTGCTGCAACCTGTCAACCACAGAGTCCACCCCAGGACAATCAGAAGACTCAACCTGCCCGGAAGAAAAACGAGGATGAAACCCAGAATTACAAAAGAATGGTGAAACCAAGGTAGCAGAACTAGCCCGATTATTAAGGGCAAACTCGGCCAATGGCAAGAAAGCCACCCAATCATCCTGATCGGCAGACACAAAGCATCTCAAATAAGTTTCCAAAGTCTGGTTAGTTCGCTCGGTTTGGCCGTTTGTCTGAGGATGAAATGCGGAAGAAAAAGACAAATCAATGCCCAGCTTAGCACAAAAGGACCGCCAAAACCTAGAAACAAACTGGGAACCTCTATCGGACACAATATTCTCCGGAATGCCATGCAAACGAACCACGTGCTGAAAAAACAACGGAACCAACTCAGAAGAGGAAGGCAATTTAGGCAAAGGTACCAAATGAACCATCTTAGAAAACCGGTCACAGACCACCCAGATAACAGACATCCTCTGGGAAACAGGAAGATCCGAAATAAAATCCATAGAAATATGCATCCAAGGCCTCTCAGGGATCGGCAAAGGCAAAAGCAACCCACTGGCGTGGGAGCAGCAAGGTTTGGCCCGCGCACAAGTCCCACAGGACTGCACAAAAGAACGCACATCCCGTGACAAAGAAGGCCACCAAAAGGACCCACTAACCAAATCTCTGGTACCAAAAATCCCAGGATGGCCAGCCAACACAGAACAGGGAACCTCAGAAATAACTTTACTAGTCCATCTGTCAGGAACAAACAGTTTCCCCGCTGGACAGCGATCAGGTTTATCAGCCTGAAACTCCTGAAGAACCCGTCGCAAATCAGGGGAGATGGCAGAAAGAATCACCACCTCCTTCAGAATACCAACCGGCTCAAGAATCCCAGGGGAATCAGGCAAAAAACTCCTAGAGAGGGCATCAGCCTTAACATTCTTAGAACCCGGAAGATACGAGACAACAAAATCAAAACGGGAGAAAAACAGGGACCATCGGGCCTGTCTAGGATTCAGCCGTTTGGCAGACTCGAGGTAAATCAGATTCTTATGAACGGTCAAGACCACAATACGTTGCTTGGCCCCCTCAAGCCAATATCGCCACTCCTCAAATGCCCACTTCATAGCCAACAACTCACGATTGCCGACATCATAATTGCGTTCCGCAGGCGAAAACTTTCGAGAAAAGAAGGCACACAGTTTCATCAAGGAACCATCAGAATTCCTCTGAGACAAAACGGCCCCTGCCCCAATCTCAGAAGCGTCAACCTCAACCTGAAAAGGAAGAGAAACATCCGGCTGACGCAACACAGGGGCAGAAGTAAATCGGCGCTTAAGCTCCTGAAAGGCAGAAACAGCCTCAGAGGACCAATTCGCTACATCAGCGCCCTTCCTCGTCAAATCGGTCAGGGGTTTAACCACACTGGAGAAGTTGGCAATGAAACGGCGATAAAAATTAGCAAAGCCCAAAAATTTCTGAAGGCTCTTCACGGATGTGGGCTGGATCCAATCATGAATGGCCTGAACCTTAACAGGATCCATTTCTATAGATGATGGAGAAAAAATGAAGCCCAAAAAAGAAACCTTCTGTACTCCAAAGAGGCACTTAGACCCCTTCACAAACAAGGCATTATCACGAAGGACCTGAAATACCATCCTGACTTGTTTCACATGAGACTCCCAATCATCTGAAAAAATCAAAATATCATCCAAATATACAATCATGAATTTATCAAGATAATTCCGAAAAATATCATGCATGAAGGACTGAAACACAGATGGGGCATTAGAGAGCCTGAATGGCATCACAAGATATTCAAAATGGCCCTCGGGCGTATTAAACGCAGTTTTCCATTCGTCACCCTGCTTAATATGAACAAGATTATATGCCCCTCGAAGGTCAATCTTAGTAAACCAACTAGCCCCCTTAATCCTGGCAAACAAATCAGAAAGCGAAGGCAAAGGGTATTGGAATTTGACCGTGATCTTATTCAAGAGGCGATAATCAATACAGGGTCTCAAGGAGCCATCCTTCTTGGCAACAAAAAAAAAACCTGCTCCCAATGGAGAAGAAGATGGCCGAATATGCCCCTTCTCCAAAGACTCCTTTACATAGCTCCGCATGGCGGCATGTTCAGGCACAGACAGGTTGAAAAGTCGGCCCTTAGGAAACTTACAGCCTGGAATCAAGTCAATAGCACAATCACAGTCCCTATGCAGTGGAAGGGAACTGGACTTGGGCTCATCGAAAACATCCTGGAAATCTGACAGAAACTCAGGAATTTCGGAAGAGGGGGAGGAGGAAATTGACATCAGAGGAACGTCATCATGAACCCCCTGACAACCGCAACTAGTCACAGACATAGATTTCCAATCCAACACCGGATTATGTACCTGTAACCATGGAAACCCCAGCACAATAGCATCATGCAAATTATGCAACACCAGGAAACGACAATCTTCCTGATGGGCTGGCGCCATGCACATGGTTAACTGTGTCCAAAACTGAGGTATATTTTTAGCCAATGGTGTAGCATCAATACCCCTCAAAGGGATAGGACTCCGCAAAGGCTGTAAGGGAAAACCACAACGTCTGGCAAATTCTAAGTCCATCAAATTTAAAGCGGCGCCTGAATCCACAAATGCCATGACAGAGAATGACGATAATGAGCAGATCAGGGTCACAGATAACAGAAATTTAGGTTGTACAGTACTGATGGTAACAGAATTAGCGATTCTCTTGGCACGCTTAGGGCAATCAGAAATAACATGAGCAGAATCGCCGCAGTAAAAGCACAACCTATTCTGACATCTGAATCCTTGGCGTTCAGCTCTAGACACAATCCTATCACACTGCATTGGCTCAGGACTCCGCTCGGAAGGCAATGCCATAGTGTGCACAACTCTGCGCTCACGCAAGCGCCGATCAATTTGAATGGCCAGAGACATAGAATCACTCAGACCTGCAGGCGTGGGGAAGCCACCATAACATCTTTAACAGATTCAGAAAGACCCTTTCTGAAAATTGCCGCCAAAGCATCCTCATTCCACTTAGTAAGCACAGACCATTTTCTAAATTTCTGGCAATATGATTCTGCCATTTCTTGACCCTGACACAGGGCCAACAAGGTTTGCTCAGCATGATCCACAGAATTAGGTTCATCATACAATAACCCAAGCGCCTGAAAAAAGGTGTCTACATTAAGCAAGGCCGGATTCCCAGATTCCAGGGAAAATGCCCAATCCTGCGGGTCGCCACGCAACAGAGAAATGACAATTTTTACCTGCTGGATGGAATCACCAGAGGAACGGGGCTTCAGAGCAAAAAACAGTTTACAGTTATTTTTAAAGCTCAAAAATTTGGACCTGTCCCCAAAAAACATATCGGGGGTAGGAATTCTAGGCTCTAAAACAGGAGTCTGCACGATATAATCAGAAATACCCTGTACTCTAGCAGCAAGTTGATCCACCCGAGAAGCAAGTCCCTGAACATCCATGTCAGCGCCTAACTCCTGAGCCACCCAGAGGTGAAGAGGGAAAAAAACCACAACAGAGTACAGAAAAAAAAATGGCTCAGCACTTTCTTTCCCTTCTTTTGAGGTGCGGTTAACTCATTGTTGGCCAGTTGTACTGTTAGGATCTGGTGGCCTAGGAGCAGCATGGACGAGCTCTGGAGTAGGTGGCCTCTATACTGACCGCAGACCCTGAACTTAACACCGCAACTATAAGTAGCCGTGGGATGTTCCTGTCACTCCCTCGACACCTCGTCACAGCCGGAGGACTAATTACCCCTAAAGAAAGAAACAGGAAAACTATCTTGCCTAAGAGAAAATCCCCAAAGGAAAGACAGCCCCCCACAAATATTGACTGTGAGAGGAGAGGGAAATTACAAACACAGACTGAAAACAGAATTTAGCAAAGGAGGCCACGCTACCTAGAAAGAAAAGACAGGACAGAGTACTGTGTGGTCAGTATTAAAATACTACAAAAATCCACCACAGAGAATACAAAAATCTCCACACCTAACTAAAGGCATGGAGGGTAACTCTGCGACTCCAGAGCTTACAGCTTGGCTGAATAAATCCTTACACAGACAAAGCTGGACAAGAAAAAAACATAGCAATTCACTGAACTATAAAGTCCACCGCATGTGGACTGCAAAAACAAAGCCAGGACTTATCTTTGATGATTTGGACAATCCAGTAGGAGAAACCAAGCAGAGATGAGTATCCTCCAGAAAACAATGGACAACTGGCACTCACTAAAGGGTGAAGCCAGACTAAATAGCCCCGTCCAAAGTGGAAGCACCTGATGACTGCAGTGAAGGACCAACGGCACCACTACCACTTATAACCACTGGAGGGAGCCCAAGATCAGAACCCACAACAGAATTCACAACACATATGGTATCAGGGCTCCCAGCACAGGAGGCCTACACCCATCCTTCACCTACCTCTTCTTACTGTGATGCTAAATTGAAAGCTGCAAATGTTGTCCCAGACCCCGATATCTCATGCCTGGCTGATTGCTGCAGTGCCATGCTAAAATTTGTACTGTAGGTGAATTGAGGTCACTTTCCTTGTGTCTCTGCCTAATTTGATATGTTTTGGCAGCATCAGCATTTGGGGCCGTTATAAGGTGCTGTGCATGCATTTGTTTTTGCCTCCCATTGACGTGAATGGCGTTTGGAAATGTTTGGTGAATAGTTGACTAATTAATTGGAGAATATTGCAAATTAGGCAAACGTAATCTGAACTGAACATTGAAATATTCTCTCATCTCTACTACTCATCATCATCCTCTATGTTATTACATTCCTCGCCCTTGGAGGCACCCTCCTCCTCTTCCTGCCCTGACAGCACAGTACAGTCCGTGTGAGCCTCAGATATCTGAGTCTCATCAGGCTCTTCTCCTCCAGGGGTTAATGTCAGGATGCTGCTCAGACCCTACTTCGTCTTACCCCGGATCCAAGCTAAAGAAAAATTTGGTCATCGGTGCAGATTTCCTCCTCGTGGACGTCGGGGGTAGCAAGGGGAATTTGGGTGCCACCTCTGTGGACTGTTGTGCTGGGTATGATGTTGAGGTGGAGGAAGAGGAGGAGAGGCCACTTGTAACTGCGCTTGCCATCCACTCGAGCACATGCTCTTTCTGGGCCTCATCAACGAGACATACCGCTGTGTGTCTGCCAAAGAAAGGTAGTGGAGTAGCCCATCCAGTAACAGAAGATGTCAGATGTCTTTGCATAAGACGTGACGTTGTGGGTTCACTAGTGCTTTCACTAATCTGTTCACCTACTCCATGTACACCTTGAACACCAAGCCTAATTACCCTTCCACTACAGCCTCGCTTTTTCCCAGGCATCTTGCTCAGATAGTGTGGTAGGAGCACAGTATTAGCAACAAAAAATTAGATTTTAAACTTTGCAGCACCTCTACAAACAGCTGAACTTCAGCGGCAGTAAATTCCAAGGTGAAATATGACATCCTGTATCGCGTTAGTCACAGAAGAAAGAATTGCTTGAGTGTGGATGAGGCCTGTATGAGAAAAAAAGATATGCTAAAAACAATTTGAAAGACAGATGTCCCCTACTGTATGACATTAGGAACACAAGAATTTTTTGTGGCCTCTGAATCAGGCCTCTATAGCACACTAGATGCTACAAGCTATTTGAATGTGAGATGTCCCCTACTGTATGACACTAGGAACAGAAGAATTTTTTTGTGGCCTCTGAATCAGGCCTCTAACACACTGGATGCTACAAACTATTTGAAAGTCAGGTCCCCTACTGTATGACACTAAGAACAAAATAATTTTTTTTGGTGTCCTCTGTATCAGGCCTCTAGAACACACTAGATGCTACAAACTATTTGAATGTGAGAGTCCCCTACTGTATAACACTAGGATCAGAAGAATTTTTTGGTGGCTCCTGGATCAGACCTCTTTAACACAATAGATGCTACAAACTATGTAAAAGTCAGGTCCCCTACTGTATGTCATTTAGCAACAGAAATCATTTTTGGTTATGTGTGTGAGATCTGTAGACCCAACCCAACAAAATGACAAAGTGTGATACGGTGGGCTGTCTAACTTTTTGCAACTGAAAAACTAGAATTTTTTTTTGTGCGCTAGGTCTCCAGACAGTTTCATATCACCACAGGTGAGGATATAGCAGGCTGTTTCACATTTAGCTAGTGAAAAAATATTATTTAGAATGCTATACTCGTGCATGTAGCACAATAGAAACAGTGCACAACACACTTGTAGGACATGTGACCTGCTGGATTTGTTTGTGGACAAAAAACCCCCCAACAATTCTGGAAGGTAAATTTAACCGCCACACCGGATACTAGCTAGTTACACTATCTGACTGATATACAACCGCCTAGCTAACTCTCTAAAATCTTGATGCTAACAGTGCCAGCATCAGCAGCAGCCTCTTTGTGCTGTCACAGTGTCAAAATGGCGCTAAAACAAGATGTCCGCTCTTTATATGGAAAGGGCAGGTGATTTCAGCAGCCAATGACACAAGCTGTTGTGTCAGGACACTGTGGATGTTTCCTGCTCCCTGATTGGCTAGCTGCAATGTGGACAAATACAGTTAGGAAAATAAAAAAATTAGTTTGGTAGAGGATCATTGATGATCTGGGGATGCTTCAGTAAGGTTGAAATTGGGCAGGTTTTTCTTTATGAAGAAAGTATGAATGAAGCCACATACAAGGTTATCCTGGAAAAAACGTTGATTCCTTCTGCTCATGCAATGTTCCCCCAACTCTGAGGACTGGTTTTTCCAGCAGAACAATGTGCCATGCCACACAGCGAGGTAAATCAAGGTGTGGATGAAGGACCACCACATCAAATCCCTATCATGGCCAGCCCAATTTCCAGACCTGAGCCTGTTATGATCTGGTGACCACGGAGCCGCTTGAAAACTTTCTCTGGAGTTGGTGGAACCTGTACTGACCGCAAATCCTGAACTAACACCGCAACTAGAAGTAGCCGTGGGGTGTGCCTAACAAACCCTAGACACCTCGACACAGCCGGAGGACTAAATACCCCTATAGATGGAAATAGGAATGCTATCTTGCCTCAGAACAGACCCCCAAAGGATAGGCAGCCCCCCACGAATAATGGCTGTGAGTAGGAGAAGAATAGACACACGCAGGTAGAAAACAGGATTTAGCAAAAGAGGCCACTCTAGCTAAATAGGAAAGGATAGGACAGATTACTAGGCGGTCAGTATTAAAACCCTTCCAAAAATATCCACAACAGATAATACAAAAAGTTCCACACTCTAACTAAAGACATGGAATGTATATCTGCCACTCCAGAGAATCCAACAAGACTGAGAAAATACTGACACAATCTAAGCTGGACAAGAAAACACAAAGAATAGCACTGAATTGTGAAGCACACAGCATGTGTGCCACAGGAAAAAAACAGACACTTATCTTTGCTGATTTGGCAGAAAGGCAGGAGGAACCAGGCAGAGGTCCTACACCTCCCAACAACAATTGACAACTGGCAAGGACTAATGAATCCTGCACACCTAAATACCCCAGTCAGAACTGCAATCAGCAGACACACCTGACCAGGACTGCAACCCAGGGACTACGCATTACCACCTACTACCACCGGAGGGAACCCAAAAGCAGAATTCACAACATGAACCCCATTGAAAACCTCTGGAATGTAATCAAGAGGAAGATGGATAGTCACAAGCCATCAAACAAAGAACAACTGCTTACATTTGTTTTCCAGGAGTGGCATAAGGTCACCCAAAAGCAGTGTGAAAGACTGGTAGAAAGCATGCCAAGACGCATGAAAGTTGTGATTACAAATCATGGTTATTCCACAAAATATTGATTTCTGAACTCTTCCTGAGTTAAAACATTAGTATTGTTGTTTCTAAATGATTATGAAATTGCTTTCTTTGCTTTATTTGAGGTCTGAAAGCACTGTTTTGCTTTTTACTTATTTTGACCATTTCTCCTTTTTGGAAAAAAATAAAAAATTTATTGCTTGGAAATTCGGAGACATGTTGTCAGAAGTTTATAGAATAAAAGAACAATTTACATTTTACTCAAAAATATACCTATGAAGAGAAAAATCAGACAAACTGAACATTTTGCAGTGGTCTTTTAATTTTTGCCATAGCTGTATGTCAACTGTTTTGTCTAAAATGGCAAAATTCACAAAATGTAGATACTTCTGAGTGTCACAAACATTTTGTGACTTATTAACCCCTTCTCGACCTATGACTTGTAAGTACATCATAGGTCGTTTTTCCCCATTTTATGCAGGCTCCGACACTGAGCCCACAGCTTTCCCAGCACATGACAGCTGATTTGATCAGCTGTCATGTGCACCTAACAGTGAAATCAATATCCACCCGTGGCTTTAACATGTTAAATGCTGCTGTCAATGTCTGACAGTGGCATTTAACATGATTACACTGGAAGTGCATCACAAACCCCCTCCCATCAGTGCCTTTGTCACGTGATTACGAAGCGCAGATGGATTGGCATGGCATCCGTGGATCTGTAGAAGAGCCCCGTACTTGTCATAGCACATGATCATTTTTGGTACACATAGCTGTGCTGAAGCTCTCTTATGTGTATCACAAGTCATCAGATGAGCACAGCTTCAAGTCTACTAAGGAGATTATTGAAGCAAGTAAAAAGTAGAAAAAAAAGTTTTTCAAAACATTTCTAAAATTTAGAAAAATATAAAAGTTCAAATCACTCTCCTTTTGCCCCAATTAAAATAAAACAAAGAAAAAAATACTCATATTTGGTATCGCTGCATCCAGAAACACCTGATCTATCAAAATATAAAAAGACTTAATCTGATTGGTAAATGGAGTAACGAGAACAAAGTTAAACACGCCAGAATATTTTTTTTGCAATAACAGGCAATCAAAACATTGTACAGTGTTAGGCGTCAAGTTCCTGCTGCTGTTCAGGGGAATCTTGAGCCATGTCCCCGGCAGTCTCCCATTCTTCTCCAGCCGCAGTGGAGCCTGCTCAGCGGAGACATCGGTCCCAGCACCTGGCCAGGACAGATACTGCATGTTTGGTTACTGCTGCTCTTCCAGGTTCAGCCATTATAACTAGTGCTGTTCGGCGGCAAGCAGGCACTCCGGAGACTAAGTCCTGCTTTTCCCCTCCTGAGAATGCCCAGGGGAAGACCTCTCACTGGAGGTCTGGGTCACATGCTCAGGTCCTGTAGCAGCTCCTATTGGTCCACTAGGAAGGTCCTGAACTGCTACAGCTATAAAAGGTTTGCATGGCCGCACGGCCATGCGCTAGTATCATTTGTGTTTGGCAGTTGCCAGTGGATACTCTGCCACACTGTATATAAGTGGTGTGAGTCTGTTTAGCCTTGGGGCTGTACACTCAGGCAGACAGCTAGCGTCAGTGGGGGCAAATAGTCACTTGGCATAGCATCTGGTTCCTTCATGTGTGCGGTTAGCACAGAAGAGTTCCAGAGCAAGTACAACTTTTAGTTAGGGTTTTAGTCCCTGTGTACAGCACGACTCTGTAAGGCAGCAGAGCTCACTTTCATTTCGCACGGGGTGAAGTTTAACACACGTGTGAGCTCAGTGTCCATCCACCATTACTTGCAGCAGGTATCTCTGCACAGTGGACCCCGGGTTGCGAACGCACCTCGTATCTATCACCCTATTACTTGGTGCGTTCCGCTAGCCCTAACATACAGTATCTACCCCAAAATGATATCAATAAAAATGTCAGCTCGGGGTGCAGAAAATAAGCCCTCACCCAGCCCCAAATCCATAAAAATGGAGATGCTGTAGGGAGATGGACCATTTGCAGTGTTCCCCCTAAAAACATCAATGCTACTGAGGTGTAGAATGTGAATAATGTTTTGTTCCTGATATGTTTCTTTGTCACAACAATTGTAATTTCCTTGTGGACTGCAGTGAATTGTCGAAAATACCCTTCTGTGCCATTCTGGCTAATGGCCTGTGGGAACTTCGAGATTGATGTCGGGGCCTTGGGCACATTCAGCCTGTAAAGCTATAGGGAAAGATGGACTCATGGGGGGAAAGTATTGCAGTCTGAATATAATGCTACAAGTAGAGAAGAATATCTTGTACTAGAAAAGATTGCAAGAAGGATACTGTATTCATACCGAGAACCAGGGCTAAAGTTGTGTCTGATATCTGTGGGAAAGATGACAACCTGTTGGGCTTTATACTCTATGCCTGTTTGTAAAGACTGTGATTTGTAAAGTAAAAGTTTGATTGTTTTTATGGAATCTGTGTCCCATGGCGTTATTACTGCTGAGGTTCCAGAATTGGAAAATCTGGTGCCAACGGAGGCCCATGGGCTGAAGTAAGTGTGATGTACTTAATACACAGCAGTACACCAGGACAGGAACACATGTTGTCTGTAGCATACCAGAGTGAGTTGGAACAGAAGCTCGTCCACGTCTACTTCGCTTGCGCATCTTACAACGCAATGGATCTTTTTTTATTTTTCAAAACTTTGGCTTTTTTACCACTATATGGTAAAATCAAAGGTGTCTTTCAAAAGTACAACTCGTCCTGCAAAAAACAACCCCTCACATGGCCATATTGATGGAAAAGTGAAAGTTATGACTCTGGCAAGAAGGGGAGCAAAAAACGAAAAAGCAAAAATGGAAAATCCCAAAGTTGTGAAGGGGTTAAGGTGTATGACACCAGAGGAAGAAAAAAAATAACCACTCTTTAATAAGAACCCAAATTCAGCACTGAATATGAAACTGAATAAAAAAAGCAAATAATGTTGCTCTAATGTAATTTGTGCCAAATTCATCACTAAGGAGCAACAATTTATAAATATGGAGTCATGGGGTTTCGAGCCTTTTTAACACCACTATGACCTGCTTAGAATTTTTTATGACTATATAGAAAAGCATTCATAAATATGTTGTACTTCACAACAAAAGATTAGTCATGCTCTGTTTTTTTGTCACTTCAAAACATTTATAAATTTGGTGTAGTTATTTACAAGAAGGATATATTTAAAATTGCTGAAAATTCCAGGTAAAAATGCAACATAAATAAACCTCAGTGACATGTAATTTATCGGACTTTTCACAACTTCATGTGTTATTTGCCGTGTCAAAGAAAAATTCATTGAGACATGTCCATTTTTTACCACAATCATAATAGAAAATAATTTATACAAGCAAGGCCATACTTTACATTACGGTGCCTAGGGTGGCGGGCTGCAGGGGGCGGCACTGGCTTGTTGTGAAAAAAATCTTAAAAATTCCCCCTCCTGTGCATTATACTACATAGAGTCTGCCTAGGGGGAATATGTTATACTATATAGAGTCTGCCTATGGGGCGTGCATTATACTATATAGAGACTGCTTATAGGGAGTGCATTATACTATATAAAGTCTTTTAATGGTGAGTGCATTATGCTGTATAGAGTTTGCCTATGGTGAATGCATTATACTATATAGAGTCTGCCTATGGAAAGTGCATTATACTATATAGTGTCTGCCTATGGGGAGTGCATTATACAATATAGAGTCTGCCTATGGGGAGTGCTTTATAGTACATAGAATCTGCTTATGGGGAGTACATTATGGTATATAAACTCTGCCTATGGGGAGTGCAATATAATATAGAGTTTGCCAATGGAGCGTGCATTATACTATATAGTCTGCTTATAGGGAGTGCATTATACTATATAGAGTCTGCCTATGGGGAGTGCATTTTAATACTATGGGGATTGCACTATACTATGCAGAGTATGCCTATGGTGAGTGCATTATACAATATAGAGTCTTCCTTTGGGGAGTGCATTATATTATATAGAGTCTGACTATGGGGAGTGCATCAAAGTTAAATGGTGAATTTATGAATGAAAAGTGCAAGAAGAGAATGCCTCACTTAAGAAGTAAATGTTACAATAAAGTAAAGTGTTACAATAAAGTAAGTTCACCATTTAACTTTGGTGCATTTTAGTGTTATTAACATCTATGTACAAGATGGCTTATTTTACATAGTCCAGGTCTTCGAGGGGTTGAAATAATATTTATTATTTGTTGGCCTCTATTGAAAATATATTTACCCTTAGATCTCCCGGTTTATTTATTTAATTACCTACTCATCAATTTGTATATAACCTATATTTACAAATTCCATCAATAGGTCAATAGATTTACCTTACTATCATTTTTTGCATTGATACTTGTCATTCTGTGTTTGCAGTTTTTTGCCTGTATCCCCCTTTTTAGTATGTGATGTACTTATTTTTTGTCTAATAAAAATTACATATTTATTTTTAATACTTTGGCATTTACTTCCATATGTTTGTAGGATGTAAGAACCTATACATGTTTGGTGTCTATGAACTCGTAAAGACCTGGAGAATCATAATGCCAGGTCAGTTTTAGCATTTAGTGAACCTAGTAGAAAAGCAAAACAAAAAACAATTTCACTGCACTTGGAATTTTTTTCACGTTTTCCAGTGCACGATAAGTTAAAACCAATGGTGTCGTTCAAAAGTAGAACTCGTCCCACAAAAAGCAAGCCTCACATGGCCATATTGACGGAAAAATAAAAACGATATGGCTGTGGGAAGAAGGGTAGCAAAAAATTAAAATGCAAAGCCGAAAATACCTTCCGTCATGAAGGGGTTAAAGGGGTTGATCCTACTGACAGATTCCTTTTAAGTCAGATGTTCGTAAGTTGGAGACTAAATCATGAAGGGGTTAAAGGGGTTGATCCTACTGACAGATTCCTTTTAATAATTATAATAATCTTTATTTATATAGCGCCAACGTATTCCGCAGCGCTTTACAGTTTAACAGTTTCAAACACAACATTCATAGGTAACAATGTTAACAATACAGTAATAAAGCAAAATAAGACAAAATAAGTCTTTTAAGTCAGATATTCATAAGTTGGGGACTAAATCATGCTGTTTGATAAATTTGGTGCATCTTTAAACAGCTTAGGCCTCATTCAGACTTCTGTGATTTTTCACTTATGCCAAAAATAGTATAAGTGACATCAGGGCTTTGGATCTGAGCTTCATCAGTGCTTTTTTCAATGTGTCAGTTTTTACCATCAGTAATTTTCATGTATGAATAAGTGAATTAAAAAGCTTGTCCTATCATTTGCATTGTTAATCACGGACTGCATTTGGACTGCACAATGAGTCACTGATGTGCAGAATTCCAGCGCGATTGCCGAAAGTGCATGTTAAATGCCGCTGTCAGCTGACATATGCCGGGAAAGATGTGGGCTCCCCGCCGGAGCCCACATCAAAGGGAGGGTGTCTGACATCAGCATACTATTATGCCCGATGTTGGAAAGAGGTTAAGCAGTCTATGTGTGAATGTAGGTCATAAGAAGCTAACTAATGTGATATGTTGATATCTTCAATATGATATCATATTCCAGTGAAATCCATGTTTTTCTTACATATAAATGAGCTCTTCAGGGCTATGGGTTGGACACTGATCTGCATGAGAGTTTGCCTCCAGAGTTATTTTTAATAAAAGAGAGAGTTACCAGTGTGAGACAAGTAAGTAACACAATCGAGTAAAACAGAACTTTCTTTTTCTTGCAAGCACAATTGCTGTAGCTTTCACACCTCTGTTGTATTGCAACAATATTGCAACTCTGTCTGCCTGTGAGATGGAAGTTGAAGCTAAAGCTCACAGGAACCTCAAGATGTGTCAGATATAATCACACACAACTATGCAGTGAGATCTGGACAACAGAGAGTGGCCATTACACATCATATGTGTAACTCGCCTTTTCTTTAAAATAATTGCTGAAGTCGGATTCTCATAAAGATCAGTGTTCCACCCATAAATCTTAACAGATCATATACATATAAGAAAAATATGGATTTCACTGAAATAAGATATTGGATTACAGACATTAATCTATCATTTTATTCACCTTTCTATGACATGCATGCCAATATTCATGGCTTAGGAGGGTTGATCCTACTCATAGATGCCCTTTAACTATGACCCATAGATAGAAATGTCCCATGTAAAAAAAAAGGAAAAAACTATTACCTCATCGCTCACTTCTTCGGCTCACCTGCTGCCCTTCACCTGCTGTCTTGTCTTTTTTTCCTGCCCTCTTACCAACAAGCCAGGACTTTTGACTGTGTCCAGGCCAAAGCTCACTGCGCATTAAGGTCCCAACGTCAGCTTATGATGCAATGTGACCTCTGAGGCCTGGATGCAGCCAGAAGCTATGGCATATTGTGAAAAGGCCAACGATGTGGGGTGCGGCAGTCGAAAGAAGACGATCAGATCTGGGGCAGCTGTAGATGTGAGTATTGATAAAAAAAACCCCTAATACCTGTCTGGCTGCCTCTCTGCTCAGCATCCATTCCCTTTCTTTCCACTGGCAGTGAGCAGTGACGCAGCTGGAAAGGTCAGCAGTGAAGTTAGTATTATTTTTCTTCCCCATCCCTCTTCCAACTTACAAATAAATTTGGGTTATGAGACTACTTAAACTATTTAGTTCGTAACCCGGGGGCTGAGTTTATTGAAAATTATAATGGTTGTCCAGGCTTACAAGGTTCTGCTTTTCTCTAGAAACAGGGTCAACGTTGTTCAGTGGCCATCTGCTTTTACAGTTGAGCTTTATTCACTTGACAATTCCAGACACAAGCAGAGAACAAGTGTGGAGTTTTTCTTAGAATAAAAAACCTGCCTATTTCACAGATTCTATACCATTTTAAAGCATTTATAAGTATTTTATTCATTTGTTTTAAGTTTAACGTAAATGATTGTACACAGACAGCATGAACTAAAAAAAAATCAATTTATTATATATATATATATTTATATTCTCTAGTAAATCATAATACCTTCATAGATGTGAAACATATTTCATCATTTTCAGAGCTTAAAAATTATAATTTAAAATATTAAATACTGTTTATTTACATTATGCTATCGCTAATGTGATTGAGCAGGAAGGAAAAGAGGAAGATGCAGCAAGGGTTAACTGCTAACGTAGTAAGCCTGCAGATAATGCAAGATAAGTAATTGAGGTTCATTAGGCTCTTAGATGCTAAATTTTTACAAGCGACTGCATCACATCAGCATTTTTGCTAATGAATAATGCCATTCTCTCATATGGTGTCTGGAGGAGGGACAGATGTGTTGCGTTGGATAGGAGATACAAGGGAGTAATGCAATTTACATTGGTCTATACATATATAAAGAAAAAAGGTTATGTATGGCTTTATTAAGGTAGTTTATGAAGTGACTATCTTAGCTTATTTGTTCAAAAGCATTTTAAGAGAACGGGTTAGTGTGCTTACAACGGCAGCCATAGTACTAGAGTGTCGAGCCATAAGTTTAACACTGGGATCACTGAACATCTTTGCAGATGTAGACTCTGCAGCCCTCAACAAACAAATGTAGTTCAATACCACCTCATCTATTTTTGCTACAATTTCTTGTTGTTGTGATTCAGAATTCACCGCTTTTACTAATCTCATGCATGCTTCTGTTAAACAACAGAGAATTTGAAAACTTGAGGTCATGGCTGATAACATTTCTTCTTGGCCCTTGTCTGCGGTGGCCATCTTCCTGCAGGCACTTCCTAGCTGTCTAGATTCAACAGACAGTTGTTGTTTATATTGAGATAGTTCCTGGTCATAGGTATCTAAGCTTACATCTCCCCCCTTTCCAGCGTGGTTTGATCTTATTAGGCTGAGTAACTCATTCGCATCTCTTTGAGCAGCATGAAACCCATCAGGTATTGCATAAACTTTTTCTTTTAGTGCATTAATTCTGGTAATCTTTTCATCAAAATCCATGTTTTCAACACTCAACTCAGTTTGCCCAGGAACATGTTCCTCCTCAGTATGTTTTGTAGCCATTACTATACTGGCTCTGGGAGATTCTATATCTCTGTTTCCACTTGGTGTGAATGAAGGCTCTACTTTTTGAGCTTCCACTGATAATTTTGGTAGATACACACATGATACGTCTTTATTTTCATTATTGTTACCATGGTTTACTTCTTCAAACTCATCTTCTTCATCTTCAGCATTCTTTCCCCTGTTTTGGAAGCAGTAACTAAAGGGGCCCCGACATCTCCAGTTGCTTGCATCTATTTTCAACAAAGGCAGTGACCTAGACTGTTTTTGTACCTTTTGCATAGATCCAGTTAAAGCTGACCTTTTATTATCTTTGCCGTCACTGAGTGAATTCACAGAACTATGGGAGCAACTTTTGGATATTTTTTTCCCTAAAGGAAGCTCAAGTCTCTTTTCAGACCTGGACGTTCCTGTGTCCACCCCATCCAAGCACAAGCTGATTGAGGAGATTTTCTTGTCTGTTACCTCCGTGCCTGAGGATCTCGTTATGACACTGCTGCTTCTTCTTAGTACCTTTCTATTATGTGGCATTTTCAAACTTCCTCCCAATATGTCATACTGGTATGAACTGATTTCTGCTGCACAGGCCTGGTTCCTTTGGTGAAGATGGAGAGAATCTTGGTTCTGAGTTGGCACATTTGATTCTGAGCAAATGCTGGAGGATGCAAAAGGGTCACCTTTTGGGTGTTTAATAGTAGCTGTAGGCATGCCATCTCTTCTTCCTTTTGCAGGCTCTGTCAAAGCTACACTAGGGGTAGTAGAAAAACAGAGATATTTGTTAAGCATTTCTGAAAAAAGACATACGATACAAGAACAATAAATACAGGATATAAAATATCTCTATCTATCTATCTATCTATCTATCTATCTATCTATCTATCTATCTATCTATCTATCTATCTATCTATACAGTGGGTACGGAAAGTATTCAGACCCCTTTAAATTTCTCACTCTTTATATCATTGCAGCCATTTGGTAAATTCAAAAAGTTCATTTTTTTATCATTAATGTACACTCTGTATCCCATCTTGACTGGAAGATGACAGGTATTTTTTTTCACAAAGTCTGATTGAAATTTTGTAAGTTGAAATGATACTGTGTGAAGTGTGCAACTTGCATATAATATGGAGTTCTACTTCTTCCTAGCCAGCGTCATTTGGAAAAATATGGTAACCATCAGCAGTAAATGACAAAACACAAGTCACTGTTTTCACTCTTAATATTGCTGAAACACAAATTGTAAGTACAGTATGTAAAGTTTCGAAATTTAAATAACTATAACCTTCTTATACATTATGCTTTCATTTAATATTTTTACAGATGGCTCAATAGTAGAAGAAAAGGGAAAGGGCAGTTTATGATGTTTAGATACATTTCTATAGAGGAATTTCAAAAAAGGACCTGACTGCTTGGATCTCCACCAGGAGTGGACATATCATTGGTGGAAACTGTGCAGCTGCACAAGAGCCCAATAGGTAAGGAGCCCACTTCTACCTCCAAAGCAGGTAGAATATGCCTTTGGGTGAGCTATTGGACAGCTAAGGTCTCATATACTGTACAGGGGTCCTCTTCTGTCTGTGTCCACCAGTGACCCCCCACAGTGGCCAGAGAGAAAACTTACTTAGTGCTATCTTTTTTCCAGCACAGCAATGTTACCAACTATTCAATGTGCTGGAAATTACAGCCCAGTTCCATTTCCTGGAAGGCAATTTCCTGTACAGCAAGTGGCCAGGAAAAATTCAGAATGGACCATGATCATTATGATTCCTACAACACTGTCTCATCACCTCATTATAATGATGTTATGGCATTTCCTAGATGTTATTGCATATGATAAGAGAGATTGGTGTTTATTTGGATAGAAGTGCTCTAATAAATGCATGATTTTGATTTTGGACATCCACCAATCAGTATACAGAGATTCCATCAAATAGCTTGAATTTAATTAAATAAGTGGTCTATGAAGGATCCATTCACGTCTTTTAAGGATCCAGTGTTTATTTAGGATCAGCAATGGCCTACAAAATCTCCTGTATTTCATGTAGCTATATTTTAAGATATTACTACCCATGTAGTTGTTGTTGCACTAAGTGAGATGTTACAATTTGCAAATGTCATCCAATGTCAATGCAAGCAGTCCTTTAGGGAAAAAAATGAATTTCTGACATTACTATGTAACACCAGGATCAATCAGATGTCAATAAACCAAAAAATTGTCCAGTAGTGGACAAATAAGGGTCCTTTTGTACGGAGAGATAAACTGCCCATAACAAGTGCAAAAACTGATCAGCACTTGTTTGCTTTTATTTTTATGTAATAATGGTCATGAATTGTTCACTCGATTGTTTACTAGCTTTCACTATTATCTCCAGCACATCCCCTGTGTATGCCAGGAAATGTGCTGCCAACCAATAATATTTGTCATGCCTATATAAAAGATTATGATCAACAGCGAATAAGTGTTTTGCTCAGGAGCATGTTGACACTGGGCTATAATGGGCATTGAAGGCTTGTACTGGGGATCATGCCCCATGTAAAATGTTTTTAATTTAAGCTAAAAGTAAGAATAGTCAACTTGTTAAAGAGGTTTAACCCCATGGAATACTTTAAAAATAGCTTGTGATGGTGCAAAATAACTAAAGGAGAGATACTCACCTTAGCAATCCAATGCCGCTGTTGTGACAGCACCTCCATGGTCCTTTGATGGTTCACCCATCTCTGATGATGGCTACAGCAGTGATCTCAGTGTCATAATGTCAACACTACAGCCACATCATCATTGAAACCAGGTAAGCGGAGTATGATAGAGGGCCAGGGCAAAATTCAGCTGGTGATGTCACACCATTGTGAGGGTTTTTTTAAAAACACATTATGGGGTTGGACATTTAGCTAACACAAATTAAAATGGATACTGGGTTTCATTACAATTCAGAAAAAAATAATGTAAAAAAGTAGCTTTTTTCAATAGTAACCACTGGTGTCTGCCTCTCATGACTTAACCCATGGTCTTTAATCTGAGCACAAAATGGAGATGCAGACACCATTTCAAGTAAAAAAAAACCCAGCCTTTTCTTTATTCACCTCACAATGATTTAACCTCCTTGAGCCTTCTGTGATCCTAGAGAAAAGTACAGGAGCTGAAACTTTGCAAAAGTGAATAAACAAAAATATATATTTTTTCACTTGAAGTGCCGTCTCTATCTACCGGATTTCAGAGCTAAATATTCCAACCAAAAAAATCAGGTTACCATATAATGGCAAATTCTCTATATAAGCATCATACAAGGTTCTGTCATATGATAAACATAACGCACCAGCCCATTTCCTTTAGACTGAGGATGGGCAACACTCCAAACTTGATTTTAACATACTGACTGTAAAGTTATTAAACCATACTTAGTCACGAAATGTTCATAAATTTAACATATAAACAATCCACACAATTAAAATCAGTGTCTCAGAACCAGACCAAGAATTCATAATAGAAATAAGCGAAGGAAACAGCAGATATCCAAACAAGATCAAACACTTTCACTGCTGCGCATATGTCCGTGGACATTCATGAAAATTCCTTTAGTCATTAGAAACAATTTTCTATTTTTTACAACATGTACCCCGAATTTTAAAGTGACAGTGCAGAATAATTGCTATTAGGCCATACTATATCAAGGTGCAAATACACAATATTTATAAATAATCATTACTTTAGTAATACAAGGATTCATTCTCAGAGAAAAAGTACATTTCTCCACCATATAGGGCAATTGCCCACCATTAAATATTCCACGTGGGACCGCCAGGAATTATACACCTATCTGCCTTATAAGTGCCCTGTGTATTAGTATGCTGACAACATCTCCAGAGCACAGGGCAAAGACACCACCATCAAATTGTAACCCGTGGGGTCACGCAGCCTCATAAACATCACATACAAAGAGTAACCCAAAGCTGCACACACTCTACTCGGTACATATTACCTGGATACACCTGCTGTTCAACTGCCTCGTGGCGCGCTAAACCTCAGCTACCCCTTCGCTTACCTCTATTATCAATTCTTGGTCTGGTTCTGAGACACTGATTTTAATTGTGTGGATTGTTTATGTGTTAATAAAGGTTTTGTCTTAAATTTATGAACACTTCATGACTAAGTATGGTTTAATAACTTTACAGTCAGTAAGGTTCTGTCATAGAGGGCTTCACAGTAACCAAATATTCTCAACGCAAAGATATTGTGTATGACAACATTAACTTTTTTTTTTATCCCTAAAAGTGTATATGTGTATTTGCTATGATGTGAATGTAGTAATATATTCAGCTACTTGCTTTCTGCAGAATCCAGCACCATTCTGCTCCTCTTCTAAATGACGTCACCACTCTTCAGACTATGCGGCTCACTCTGTTCTCTATGAGTGAGCTGAAAGCCTCTTTTACAATGTAAACCTATAGAGTCTCGTTCTGATGCTCCATAGACTTACATTGTAAAAGCCACATCCAAGTTACCCAGAACGTGTGATTCGGAGAGTCTGAAGAGCAGTAACATCACTCAAAAGAGGCCCGAAATGGTGCTGGATACCAAAGAAGACATTGATTGGTATTGTAACACATACACATTACAGTACATAAACATATGCACATGTTAAAGGGAAAACGTTTTAATGGGAGGGCTTTTTTAAATATGCTATTAGCTTTGATCTGTAGTTACTAATGCTTTCATCAATGCTTATTTTTTTTGTACCCTAATAGTTTTTATTGATAGCTGACCCCCTCCTTGAGCATGTTGATGCCATAGAGCTCTTACTGTGACTTTACACCAATACAGTAAAAGTCTAATACAATAGCTAAAGCTGTCTGAGTGTCGATGACCTCCAAATGATATGTTATCCCAGTTACCAATAGAAATGCGTAAAATATGTTATTATAAGGTGTTTGAGGTTATAGCAATTAAGTATGCAATTATTTAATCCTGGACACATGGCTACATAGAGTACAGCATATTGATTCCCATTAATATGTGGAATGTAACCAGTGGAAAACAAAAAGTGATGTACCTGTGGTTTCTTTAATTTTAGATATCCGATGACATCCCTCTCTTAAGGTTCCAAACAATGGGTCTGCATTCACTGTTGTATGTGCAACTGGCACATTCAGCCTGTGACAAGCGGCATCACCTTGTTGGTGCAGTTCAGGATATGTTGCACTATGATTTGGGAGTATTGATTGTCTTTCGTCAGGGGTCATGTAATTTCCACTCTTTACTGATGCATCACCGACAATATGTTTAGCATCTGAAGTACACAGAGGAGACTCTACAGGAGTTGCACATGAACTGCTACCAGTACTACAACCTGCATCCACAGAAGAACACTGGGAACCTTGGAGAGAAAAATGTCCCTCATTTTGAAATGAGGACATGTTCTTGGTGATGTGGTACTCACAGATCCGATTAATGTTCTGATCCGTATCTGCTATCTTAGAAATGTGCTCAGTAGACATACCATCAGCTTCAGAGTCGACAAGTTCTTTGGAAGAAGAAATAAAAGTTGCATTGGAAAGAAATATATCCTCTTGTTCTGAAAGAGAGGTTTCCACATTTGGGTCATCCTTAGTATCGGTTTCATTTTTTCCAACCCCAGAAAGCCTTGGCAATGTCTTTACATATGCTGAACCTGCTGGCAATTTCTCTATTGCTCCCTTCTCAGTGGTATTATACCATCGTTGATTGTCTTTCCGAAATGCAGTTCTTTCCAAGTTAAAATTACTCAAGAGCTGACATTCTTTAGAATGGAGCGTTTCAAACTTTTTTAGATCACCGTCATTTTCTGTTCTTTTACCTATTTGCTTTTTGACTGTAACATTTACATCAAAATGTGTTTTTAATTCCGCATCTGGTTTATTTTTTCTTTTACAAGCATACACCAAAGAACCCATTTGCATCTTGCTAAAGTATTCAGTAACAGATTTTGTCTCCATGGTTTCTGGCTCCATTTCTATGTTATCAGAATGAAGTATCTGCTTTGAAGGCACAGCTTTTGACTGGAGTTCCACAGCCTGCCGATTCGCTATGGAAGAAGTAGACTTCAGAGACATAGATCCAGATTGATTCTTTGCTACAGAAATATCCATCTGCTCTGGCATCAGAATTTGGTACCCATCGTTGTTCTGCAATATTGCACGTGCAGGATTTTCTATTTGCTTCAGTGCTGATGCTAATTCAGAACTCTCAGTCATTTCTGAGGAATTGGTTTCATTTCCAGAATCTGAAGATGATTCAGGACTATATGCTCTTAAAATTGTTACGCCTGAGAAACAGAGAAAAGAAAGTTAGTAAAAAAAATGAATGAACCAAATATTTTTGTTATCCGCTCTGTATCACACCATAACCATACCTTTATAAACTAACATGAGTGTTTCATATAAAATGTTTAAAAAAAGTAAAAAATAACAGCAGGTCCAATGGGTAAAAGGAAAAGATGGTTTGATTATGAGGAACTGTAATACAAATATAAAAATAATGTGATGGTTTAAGGGGATGATATGATGGATTTTGTACACTAATGAATGAATGTCACAATGGTGAAAGAACCTGAGGTGTCATCTGCTTGGCTGTCTTCTGACACAGCCAATTCTTGCATTGCTTGAAGATTTGAAACCATAGTTTCTTCTAGGATTGTCTCACATTTTTCATCTGCACTTGTTGGTACGGCATCAATAAGTGACACTGGGATGTCATCATTAGACGCACTAATAGCTGAAGCAGACTGATTCGGACAGTCTTCTTCATCAGAGCTGTCTCTAAATCCAGGAGGAGGAGCAGCAATTGCCATGTTTAAGGAATGCAACAAGAAGTCATCTTCATTGTCGTCTCCTTCGGGTGGGGGAAGTGAGGTCAAGTCTATGATGTCATCGCTGGAACCTGACATGCTAAGAATATTTGTTCTGGTGTCCTCTGGCACCATTATATCTTCTTCACAACTGGCCTCATCTTCATCTTCGACATCATCAGTGTTTTCAGAATAACATATATCATGTAAAAGCGGTTCTTCAATTCCTTCTGCAGCGCCGAACATTTTACTTTCAGATATATTTGCATAAACAGCATTAGCAGCGAAATGGATGCTTTCAACATCTGATGTCAAGTCTAGGTCTTTAATGTCATTGGCATTATTTAAGTAAATTACATTTTGTTTATCCAACATTTCAGGACTTTCATCCAACAATCTTTCATAGCCAAGTGTCTGTGGGTTTATGGTGTCAAGGTTATGATCACCAAATATGAAAGACACTTTTGCGCTCCTTGGAGAATCTTGTGCTGTATTAGAGTGTTCCAGTCCTGACAGAGACAGTAATGTCGTCTGGTTTACACTGAGGCTATTTTCTAAATCTATATGGTCACATTGTTTGGTTAGTTGCTGATCAAGTTCTCCTGAATTAAATGTAGTCTCTATATATAAACTCCGGTGGTCTTTTTGACACAGTTGACTTTCTGAAACGTCAATGTTTCGTTGTTTCAAGTCTGTGAATATTTGTTGAGCTTCCTGATTTTCTTCGTAAGTAATGATAGTTGATTTTGGTAAATAGTTCCAATCACAATCATGATAATTAATTTTACTGCGAATTTCATTTCCTAAAGAAAAAAAAAAGAAAAATTTTAATGATGATACTTTACTTAACAAAACACACATGAGTATTTAATATTAAGTTACCTGTCAGGTCCTGAAGCCTCAGAAATGGCCTCCAGTACAATTTAAAACAAATTCAGCTTTCCATTAATGTCTCTGACACATGAGACAGTAGTCGCGCAAGGCCTTTCTTCACTAACAGCAGTCTGGCTTTACAAGATATAGTCATGCAACAAACTTATGGCTTGCTGCATCTTCTCTTCTAAGCCTAAGAGGAAGGATATTGCATTTATGTGTGGGACTTCATGCACTGAAGACAAGATACAAAGAGCAGAGAATGTCTATCATGCCCACCTGGGTATGAGCACAGAATGTAGAGCAGGTCTGCTGTAAGTGAAGTTGTGCCACTGAGTCACTTCTCAAGAACAAACCGTAAGACGGGGAAGTCAAAGAGTTCGAAGTCAATTGACAGAAGAGTACGTCAAAGATAAAAGGGTTTAGTCAAAGGAATAGTCAAAGACAAAGTTCAGGGTCAGGCTACTAAGGTCAGAGTACGTCAAAGGAAAAAGGGTAATACAAGCGAGTGATCAAAAAGGCAAATCCGAGGTCTGGCAAATAAAGGTCAGAATATACACAGAGTACAGAGCAACACACCACTAAGCAAGGATACGACTGGCAATGGTCTGACCATTGCCAGCTAGCAGCTAACTACCTGAATACTTGAATACGTGACCCCAGGAGGAAACCCCATAGGCCCGGACAGATTGGCGAGTCCAGCATGCCCCTGATATAGGGCGGATGAGCTGTCATTCAAAGCATCATTTGGACACCATGAGTGGTGTAATTGTGACAGAAGTGATGGAATTCTGGATTGGTCACTTACATTTTCAAATGCTGAGGAGGGCATTCAAACTTTATTTTTCTGATGAAATATACTATTGTCTGAAAGACTGACTGAACTTTGAACATGTTTTTTTCACATTTGGCAAGCACTTTATTTACCTGCAGATCAGTGCAGTTCTGGGTCCTGAGACCCCATCATTCCATCACTTATTCAATAAACCTCTGAATAGTGCGGAGCTCAACAGATAAGAGCACAATTTTTCAGAAAACAAGATCAAAGTTTACTTACTTTTTAAGTATCAGATACATAATTGGGAAGCTATATGGTATAAGTGCTTCTAGGGGCGGTTTCTGAGGTTTCAGGGACCAGACAGTTTCCATTTAAAATAGCAAGTAATATACACTATGTGAATCCATATTCACTTTCTTACCTGATTCTCGATTGGCTGTGTTTTTATTTGCAACATTAAAAATTGATCGTCTTGAATCAACTAATAGTCTGTAATAACCTGCTGTTAAGCAGGCAAGATTCATGGCATCAGATGATTCCATAAGTAGTGTGATAGGCTGCAAAAATTAGAAATTTATTAAGACAAAGAAGATAGATAATGAAATAATAAACTACATTAATGCCTTAGATCTAATACTGTGAAAGCAAAACAATCTAAATGTATGTGGAATGTAGTCTAATATAGTCCAAATGTATTAACTCAGGCTCAGACTTTCCTCTAATAGCCTTTAGGTATGTGCACATGACATCTTTTAGATGTGTGCAAACCCACCATGTTTTTTGAGAGGAAGAGCTTAAAGACACAGCGGCGTTTTTTGTCGTGAGGCTCCTTTTTTTGGTGTCTGTTTGGTCATTTCATTGTGACATCTTTGGCATTTTTTTAAACTTAGGTATATTAAACAAACTAGTGAGCGGCTTCTAAGCAGAAGAAGCTCGAAGAATGGTTAGGTCACTTCTTGTAACCACTTTATGTTTTTGGAATCTTGAAGCAGTTAAAAGAAACTGAAAGGATAGAACATTTGCACACAAGTAATTTTTACATTGCAGTGCATGTTCATTATTTTTATCATCTAATGCTTTTCTATGTGGGTAATGAAACATATCCATGATATATCATATTTAAGTCCTTAATGCATCCATTATATACCGTAATAGATTTTACTGGTACCTTGTTCCTAATAACATTTTTTTCATCAAATTTATTTTCTTTTTTTTTTTTCTTTTTTGCATTTCGAAAAACTAACATATCAGTTTAAAGAAATAGCGCTTAGGCAAAGGGAACTTCTGTTTATAAAACGAAGATGCTGTGATACACCTACAAACCTTTACAATATATGGATAAAAGTATTAGCCCACCTACACCTTACACCCATTGGAGCTTTTCTGACATCACATTCTAGCTTCATAGGCATGAATTTAGAGTTGATGACTCAGTCATGTTTAAAAAGAAAAGGGGCTTCCCAAAAATGTTCCACAGAGTTTGAAACAGGATTGTCCAGAATATCTTGGTATACTGAAGCATGAAAGGGTTATCCGGGACTTTTTTTTCCAATGGATTTAAGCACTTGCTAACTACCTGCCTGTTCTTCTGTGCGACAATCTTTTCTAGCTCAGTCATAACTGAGTGGAAGAGAAGGAGTTTCTCTGTCAATAAGACATCACAGGAAGCAGGAGAATTGTCAGCAGGAGAGGTCTGTGACCACATTTAGCCAGGAGAGATCGTTACATGGTAGAATGGGCAGGTAGTTAACAGCTATCAGGTGATAAGTTGTTAGATCTATAGGAAAAGAAAATCCTGGATAACCCCTTTAAGATTTCTGCTTAGTGGAACAAAGGGGCCTGAAAAAATGACCCCATAGCTTTATGCCTCCTCCATCAATCTTTACATATGGCACAATGAGGTCAGGCAAGTACTGTTATTTCGGCATTTGACAAACCCAGAATAATCTTGGAAACCCTTGCCAGGGATCTCCTTATGCACAATTTTATGCTGATGTTAATTCCAAAGTAGATTTAGAACTCTGAAGTTATTGAGTGAGCGCAGCAAATTTTATAAATTATGCGCCTCAGCACTTGATGACCCCACTCTTTAATTTTACTTGACCTGACATGCTGTGATTCCTAAAAGCTTCCACTTTTCAAGTCCCAAATGGTAGAAGTAGGGATGACAACACTCACCACATTGAGAAAAACAATCTTCTTTATTATCTCACAGCAAACAATAATAATCAGGTGGGGCACGTACAGGCAAACAACAGCAGGCTACGGCAGTTTTGAGTCTACTGACATTCCCAAAGGCCTGTAACCACCCCACCTGATTTTTATTGCTTACTATGAGATAATAAAGATTTTTTTTTCTCAAAGTAGTGAGTCTTGTCATCGCCACTTCTACTATTTGGGACTCTCAGAGACTTTTGCATTATGACAAAGCACCATTGATTACAGCATAGCTACAGGTGCTTCTCACAAACATTAGCAGAAATAAACACTTGAAATAGGTCACTCTGTTTGTAATGACTCTACATAATATGTGAGTGTCACTTTTTGTATTGAAGTACTGAAATAAATTAACTTTTTGAAGGTATTCTAATTTTGTGAAAAGCACCTGTATGTGTATAGACTACATATGATTATATCAGTGTGCATTTATGGGAGGAAGATGGTAGTGCAAAGCAGTTTCCTTGGTGCTTGTTCAGTCTGCTTTCGCTTTCCAATAATACCATTCACCGTTATTCATGGAATATTTAAAAAGAAAGAAATTTCTCTTGTTACAATGGTGGCAACACAATACAGTACCTTTCAATGAGCACTTTAGATGACCCATTCTTTCACAAATGTTAGTACAGGCAAACTACATGGCTAGGGGCTGGATTTAATACAACTTTGGTAATAGGACTGAATGAAAAGCCTAAATTTGATGCTTGATTAAGGTTTGTCCTAATACTTTTGTCCATCTAGTATACAAGTTTTGCGTCAAAATAAAAAAAAATGAAATAAATTGCACTTACCTTCACATCAAGAACATGAAGCTCTACTCTAACGGTTACATCGTCCTCTGTATACATTTCAATCCTATTGACATGGCTGAAGTCTGCAAGCAGGGCAACTAGGTTTGTTTTTGTGTTGATTACATGACTGATGCCATATCGTGGGCCAACTAACAAGGTCACATCTGAATGTTTTTCTCCCTGCTGTAGGTACAAGGACATGAAAGAGTTATGTTTTTCTAGGTCTTCGCGGGCCAATCTTTCAAGGAAAAGCTAAAAATAAATGACATAATGTTGTAAGCATTATAAATGCATTTGTTGATTAAATGAATATGGATAGGAAAATGTATTTAAATTTAAAGCAAGGAGGCAACATCTATATTTGTGCAGCTGGCAAAATGAATTTCATAATTTGTTCTGAAAGATAAAGTAATATTGCCCTGGAAATATAGATGACCCTTTTACTAGCTTTTAAAATTATTTCATACTGAATGATGACATGAGACTTTTATTGAAGTCATAATTAATGACAGAAAATCCAGAAATCTGAATATATTTAGCTAATTGTTGCTTAAAAAGCACTTACAATCAATTTTGCTTTAAATACACGTCCACCATATAAGCGTAAATCACTAAGAAACTTCAGATAGTGCACTTTGGCTTGGAGAGCAGACAGCTGTGAAGAGAAGAGATAAAATACATTTCTGCTTAAATCCACATTATTTAAATAAAAAAGGTTGTTAAAATAGGAAAAAAAAGTACCCACCAGCATAAGTATTTAGGTTAGCCACTTTGGCTGTATTGTAAAAAATATGAAATTGGGTGACAACCTAAATGTCCTCTACAGTATTCTATATGATACAACCGTTGTTGAAGAGTTATTACAAAAAAAACAACAAGTTATTTTCTGTTCTATGGATCCCAAGAATAGCGCTCTGGAACCCTGAGAACAGGGCTCTGCAGCCATGTCTTGAATACAGTGGAAAAGCACATATACCTCCTCTAATTCATTCATAGTCTATGGGACTTACGGGACAAAGCAGAACATTGTACTTGGTTGTTTCATAGACAATTGATAGAGTGGAGGTTAAGTATGTGCACCGCCACTCCATTCAGGGCAGGATCTGCAACCCCATCCTTGAGGTTTAATAGCTCCTATCTCAGAACCCCAACCAACCAGCAGGATATATTTTTTGTTAACCCTTTAATGACTTTTTCTAATATCCACATATGCAGTGATACAAGAAAGAAGAAGGGAATGTATCACTAGATAATTAGGTTTAGTTTTCAACCCAATCAGTGTTAAGGATATGTATACTGATTGAAGATATCCAAACTGAACACTTGCAGACAAAATGGACACTTTGCTGATTATACAGTGTGTCTGTAAAGTCATGGTGCACTTTTGACCAGTCACTGAAAAGCAACATAAAACGATAGAAATGTGAAATCTGCTCCAAATAAAAGATACAGGAAAGAAATATATCTTGGTTTCCGTGTTAGCCAGTAGATAGAAAAATATTTAGAATTGAGAGTCCTCAGTGGTTGATACCTTTTAATGGCTAACTGAAAAGATGGTAACAAACTGCAAGCTTTCGAGACTACATACATACAGAGAAAAAAGAATGGATATACCTGTGGCAATACATTTCTGTCTCCCAAATCATAACATTATGGACATGAAATTACTTGTACTAAAAGGTAACTTCAAATCGCAGAAAGACAGGAGAGTCTGGGAATATAAACTGATGACGACCTTTGACACTCTAACTGCAGGAATGAATGTGTTACACGGATTTATGTCTTTTTACATCAACTAAGGAACTTGCCCATCAGACCATGTGGGGTCATCACAACAGAGACCCTAATCACAGGACAATAAAACAATCCTTATCTAAGAATTGGCCCAATATTTATGGACATAACTGTTTATCACCCATGGTAATTCTGCTTCATGTCACCTGGCTTATCCATGGTTTTTTTCCCCTTTTTTTTTTTTCTATACTATGTTGTGCATAAATATGTGATTCTTCAGAATTTGTTTTAAGGTACCGTCACATTAAGCGACGCTGCAGCGATAGCGACAACGATGCCGATCGCTGCAGCGTCGCTGTTTGATCGCTGGAGAGCTGTCACACAGACCGCTCTCCAGCGACCAACGATGCCGAGGTCCCCGGGTAACCAGGGTAAACATCGGGTTGCTAAGCGCAGGGCCGTGCTTAGTAACCCGATGTTTACCCTGGTTACCAGCGTAAAAGTAAAAAAAACAAACAGTACATACTCACCTTCGCGTCCCCCAGCATCTGCTTCCTGACACTGACTGAGCTCCGGCCCTAACAGCACAGCGGTGACGTCACCGCTGTGCTTTCACTTTCACTTTAGGGCCGGATCTCAGTCAGAGCAGGAAGCAGACGCTGGGGGACGCGCAGGTCAGTATGTACTGTTTGTTTTTTTTACTTTTACGCTGGTAACCAGGGTAAACATCGGGTTACTAAGCGCGGCCCTGCGCTTAGTAACCCGATGTTTACCCTGGTTACCAGAGTAAAACATCGCTGGTATCGTTGCTTTTGGTGTCAAACACAACGATACACGGCGATCGGACGACCAAATAAAGTTCTGGACTTTATTCAGCGACCAGCGACATCACAGCAGGATCCTGATCGCTGCTGCGTGTCAAACTAAACGATATCGCTAGCGAGGACGCTGCAACGTCACGGATCGCTAGCGATATCGTTTAGTGTGATGGTACCTTTAGTCTTTGCCTGATGAAGAGACGTATCCAGAAACTCACAAACAATGGTGGCGTAGTGTGATGGACCGCCGTCCTGTTGAAAGATGACACCTTCTGGAAATTGTGGCACTGCATACAATTCCAACATGTCAAGAAACGTGCTTGCCGTCACAGACCGCTCCGCGAAAAAAAAGTAGGCCTATCATTTTATCATGCATCAGGCCACACCACATGTTCACTTTAGGGGTGTTATGTTCATACTCAACATAGGCATGAGGATGTCCAGCAGCCCATATTCAGAAGTTATGGCGATGAACATGTCCACAGATATGGAAGGTTGCCTCATCGCTAAACACAATCTTCTGTAAAAATCTTGCATCATTGTCGATCTCATCAATTTGTACCCCGTAAAACAAAGATGTTTCTTTAGCACCTTATGAACTGTAGTCTTACTTAGGTGTAATTGACGAGCACACACACGCACAGATTTTTTAGGGCTCCTTAGGTAGCTATCCCATATAGCCTCTACAGACTCATCACTGACTGATGGCCTACCAGAACGGGGTTTCTCCACCAAACTGCCAGTTTCCTTCAACTGCTTATCCCTATGTGGTGGCGCTTTGTTATAAACGCGCCGATATTCACGTAGCACTTTGGTCACGGATCTGAATTTAGCGAGCCACAGAACACACTGAACTTTCCTCTGTATCATCCACATCTCGACTGGCATGGAAAACCACATAACTGTCATAAGCTTGTGGTTGCATGATGTCACAGACCTGGCAGTATATTAATCAGAGTTCAGTTTATCAGGGGCTAATCTGATTGGGTGCTCAGCAACAGCTGAAATTAGTTTTCGTTGTTTCATTGGTTCTTGTTATCTCTTCTCATGAACAGATCTGATATGACTGGGTCAGAGAAAGGGCGCCAAAATGTAAACTATAAATAGATCCTGTGACTGTTCAAAAGTGCACCATGACTTTAAGGACACACTGTATATAAGAATCACAGATACTGATTAATGTGTGTACGTGCTATAAGTCACACCTGTCAGCAGGTTTTAGAACACTTAGGTGGACTTTGGTATGACAACCTGTCCACTGAGATAATCAAGAATGAGATAATACTTAGGAGAAAAACAGAATCATAAAACTAATGAAAATTGATTAAAGTCCTGCTATTGGAGGAGAACTTATGGGTTTAATTACAGATTACATTGATAAGTGATAAGCTATAAAAGGATGTACCCTCTGATCGATGAAACAGATTTGCTACTAGTGACTGAGTGTGTTTAACCCCTTTATCCCTAAGGGTGGTTTGCATGTTAATGACCAGGCCAATTTTTACAATCTTGACCACTGTCACTTTATGAGGTTATAACTCTGGAACGCTTCAATGAATCCCGGTAATTCTGACAATGTTTTCTTGTGACATATTGTACTTCATGATAGTGGTAAAATTTATTTGATATGACTTTCGTTTATTTGTGAAAAAAATGGAAATTTGTCGAAAAGTTTGAAAATTTAGCAATTTTCCAACTTTGAATTTTCATGCCCTTAAATCACACAGATATGTCACACAAAATACTTAATTAGTAACATTTCTCACATGTCTACTTAAATCAGCATAATTTTTTGAACCCACATTTTTTTTGTTAGGAGTTATAAGGGTTAAAATTGACCAGCAATTTCTCATTTTTACAACACCATTTTTTTAAGGGACCACATCACATTTGAAGTCATTTTGAGGGGTCTATATGATAGAAAATGAACAAAAGTGACACCATTCTAAAAACTGCACCCCTCAAGGTGCGTAAGACCACATTCAAGAAGTTAACCCTTCTGGTGCTTCACAGGATTTTTTGGAATGTTTAAAAAAAAAATGAACATTTAACTTTTTTTCACAAAAAAATTACTTCAGATCCAATTTTTTTTATTTTCCCAAGGGTAGCAGGAGACATTGGACCCCAAAAGTTATTGTGCAATTTGTCCTGAGTACACTGATACCCCATATGTGGCAGTGGGCACATGGCAGAGCTTGGTAAGGAAGGAGTTCCGTTTGACTTTTTCAATGCAAAATTGTCTGGAATTCACATCGGACGCCATGTCGCATTTAGAGAGCCCCTGATGTGCCTAAACAGTAGAAACCCCCCACAAGTGACACCATTTTGGAAACTAGACCCCCCAAAGAACTTATCTAGATGTGTGGTGAGAGCTTTGAACACCCAAGTGTTTCACTACAGTTTATAACGAAGAGCCGTGAAAATAAAAATTATTTTTTTTCCACAAAAATTATATTTTAGCCCCCAGTTTTGTATTTTTCCAAGGGTAAAAGGAGAAATTGGACCCTAAAAGTTGTTGTCCAATTTGTTCTGAGTACGCCGATACCCCATATGTGGGGGTAAACCACTGTTTGGGCACATGTCAGTGCTCAGAAGGGAAGGAGCGCCAGATTTTACTGTTATGGTTTGCAGGTGCCATGACACACTGGGAGAACCCATGAGGTGCCAAAACAGCAGAAACCCCCAAAAGTGACCCCATTTTATGAATTACACCTCTCAGTGAATTCATCTAGGGTTGCAGTGATCATATTGACACCATGGGTGTGTCACAGAATTTTATACCATTGGGCAGCCATGTGGAGAGACTTGGGAGGAACGTAGCGCTATTTGCCTATTCAAGTGAATAGGTCTGTCCACGGACCATGAGTCCATGGGCCTAACACGCTGACATGTCCATTTTCTATGTCAGAACGGACCACAAAACATCCAGCACACATGCATACACATAACACACATTGATGTCATGCATGTGACACGCATTGGCGCTGGGGAAGAAGCGTTACAGTAAGCGCTGTTCCCAGGCATTGGGTGCTGAACACGGCTCTCATCATTCTCCCCTGCTCTGCCAGTGATCGGAACAAGCATGGGAGAATGGAATAAAATGCAAATAAATTATGTAAAAATCATACAATGGGATTTTTTTTTAGATTCAGACTCTCACAGTTGAAGTGTACCTATGATAAAAATTGCAGACCTCTCCATTCTTGTAGATGGTAAAAATTGCAAATTCGGCAGAGTATCAAATACTTATTTTCACCACTGTATATAAAAATTGACTGAACATTCATTGTGAAACTTTATTGGAAATTAGTTCTTGAATCTTTTCTTATCGTTTCCTCTTCAAAGCTGATCTTGATATCTTTTCTCTTATAGAAGGCCTGTGGATCTTCTCTCTGAAGCATCCAGCAGTAGTCCCCCCATCAGGTTCATGTTCCATCTACCGTGGTATCATCATTCCATCTCCTTAATATGCTGATGAAATCTTTCTCATTTCTCTACTCTAACAGCACCAAGATTTTTAGAAATAGTCCAAGTGGGAATGTAAAAAATGTAACTCCAAATTCATCAGACAACCCAAGGTTCCTTCAGTTTTGCTTCGGACAGTCCCTGAAGCTTGGTACACAAGTATTTTTTAAGTCTCTCATTCTTTCGGTAGAGCATTCACAAACTGCTTTAGTCCAAGATTATGTTCTTGAGTCCAGGTTGCAAAGATGTACTTGTTGGCCAATGTTTTTTGGCTCCAGTGATGAGTCCTGTCCTGGCTGTCCCATTTACACAAAAAGAATTGGTACTTCATGTATCCTACTTGCTGCACAAGGAGCAAAGAAAGAACTTTAAGGCTACTTTCACACTAGCGTTTTTTGCGATACGTCGCAATGCGTCATTTTGGCGAAAAAACGCATCCTGCAAAAGTGCTTGCAGGATGCGTTTTTTCACCATTGACTAACATTAGCGACGCATTTGCGACACATTGCGCGACGGTTGCGCCGTGTTGTGGCGGACCGACGGATGCAAAAAACATGTAACGTTTTTTGCTGCCGATGGACCGCCATTTCCGACCACGCATGCGCGGCCGGAACTCCGCCCCCACCTCCTCGCACCTCACAATGGGGCGGCGGATGCGCTGGAAAAATGCATCCGCTGCCCCCGTTGTGCGGCGTATACAACGCTAGCGTCGGTAACCTCGGCCTGACGCACTGCGACGGGCCGAGCCCGACGCTAGTGTGAAAGAAGCCTAAGATGACCACATATCGACCATCCTCAATCTTCGTAGTTAAGTTTCTTGAGAATAAAGTCTAAAGTGTCATAGTTTTCCTTCAAGTGCACAGAATGCCCTACAGGTACTGAAGCATACTTGCTGCCGTGTGCAGTAACACAGCTTTCAGGATTTCTTTGTATACCACCACACTCTCATGAACAATATCTAAAAAACAATGTCTTTACTGCCCATAACAACCAATCACAGCACAATGCAGCTTTCACTTCTTATACTGCTGAGGTAAAATGAAATATATTCTATGATTGGATGCTAAGGACATCACCACACCACACTCTTTGGAAGATGGGGTAAGAAAATCTCTGCCCACGGCAGCCAATCGCAGAACAGTGTCCATGAATTTCTAACCAATCTAATGACACCATAATCATTCACTAAAAGTCACACAAAGGGGTTAAAGTATGGTGCAAGAAAAAGTGGAGTCAGTGCTTGTGAAAAAACTGAATGTTATGGAATTTTTTCTATATTTTTACTGATTTCAGCTATCAAAAGCACATAAAAATCACCTCTTACTTTTCAAACAAATTTACCTTGCACATCTATGTTATTATAGTATTATGGACATTTCACAATATAGATTTAGTGGAGCTTTGGAGAATTTACATATTAATAGCATATCCTTAGGATATGCATCAAGATTCATACTGAGCATCCCAAATGATTGGTTTCAGTGCTACTGTGAGCCTGACAATCACATAGGTATAGCAGATCATCTGTATACATGATGCCCAATAGCCTTTTGTCTGCAAGATAATGTTTGTGATAGTTCCCTGGTGGTTACCAAAGACCTTTAGGCCATGTGCACACGTTAAGTATTTTTCGCGTTTTTTTCGCGTTTTTTCGCTATAAAAACGTGATAAAAACGCGAAAAAAATGCTTACATATGCCTCCCATTATTTTAAGTGTATTCCGCATTTTTTGTGCAAATGTAGCCTTTTTTTCCGCGAAAAAATCGCATCGCGGAAAAAAAAGCAACATGTTCATTAAAATGCGGAATTGCAGGGGATTCCGCACACCTAGGGGTCCATTGATCTGCTTACTTCCCGCACGGGGCTGTGCCCACGATGCGGGAAGTAAGCAGATTATGTGCGGTTGGTACCCAGGGTGGAGGAGAGGAGACTCTCCTCCACGCACTGGGCACCATATAAGTGGTCAAAAAATAAGAATTAAAATAAAAAATAGTCCTATACTCACCCTCGATGTCTTCCCGCCTCCACTGCACGCTGTCGCTTCGGTTCCTGTAGCTGATGTGCGGCGAAGGACCTTGCCGATGACGTCACTGTCCTGTGATTGGTCGTGAGCGGTCATGTGACCGCTCACGTGACCGTGACGTCACGGAAGGTCCTGTGCGCACAGACCAGCTATAGTAAGAGGAACGGACGCCGCTGAGGAGATGTCTGGGTGAGTATAAGCATTTTTTTTATTTTTTTAATTATTTTTAAACATTCTATCTTTTACTATAGATGCGGCATAAGCTGTATCTATAGTAAAAAGTTGGTCACACTTGTCAAACGCTATGTTTGACAAGTGTGACCAACTTGTCAGTCAGTTTTCCAAGCGATGCTACAGATCGCTTGGAAAACTTTAGCATTCTGCAAGCTAATTACGCTTGCAGAATGCTAAAAAAACGCGAAAAAAACGGAAAAAAAACGCAAAAAAAAATGCGGATTTCTTGCAGAAAATTTCCGGTTTTCTTCAGGAAATTTCTGCAAGAAATCCGCAACGTGTGCACATACCCTTAGTAGTGTTTCACTTGGAATCACTACAAAACAAATTTAACTGATAACCTTATGAAATGGCTATAATTGGGTGACACTGTGATTTCAGCTTTATCTCTGATGCCACATAGGTTTTATTTAACATATAGGGGCATTTGTGGGGCGACAGTGGGCTATTAGGGTTCTGGTTTCAGGTGCAGTAAGGGTAGAAGTGGAGATGTGGATTGGGTATGTGTATGTATTGTTTGTGAAAATATGTGTTTCTATGCATAATTAGTAAGTTTGTGTGCATTTATGTGTTTGTAATGTGTATACATGTGTGTGAATTGTGTGTGTGTTATACAGCAGATATGAGTTTGATATAGTGATACAGTTTGTGGTACAGTGATGTATGTTGTGTTACATTTTATGGACGGGGAGGATTTAATTGTGTATATGCCTGGCACCAGGTGACAAAATACCAAACTACAGCTCTACAAATAGTCAACATTCAGCAATCAAGAAAGTATTATCTCAATCAGGAGAAATGTAGTGTGTCATGGGAAATGTAGTTTAGCAATAGCTAAAATATCAGAGACGGTCTCTATCTATTTCTATCTATTTCTATCTATTTCCAGGCAAAGCAAGATGTTTCAATTGGTTTAATAATATAGACATGCCCAAAGCTAAAGCATAAAAAAATAATTAATCCCTTCACATATTTCTGGACTGAAAGAGAAAGGTGAATTGTCCACTTTGCAAATACTGTAATACACAGTTTTGCACACTCACAGGTTCATTTGCCTTATATGTAAATTCTTTACCTTTTTGCCTGGAGGGACAAGGTTTTGATTAGCTTTGACAAGGTGTGACAGAGCCTTCTTTATGTTCTTTTCCTTCATGCTTTGCAGAACGGCAGACGGAAGGAAAGTCTCAAGTCCCCATTCCTTTCTGGAGGGAAAAATACTTTATTTTTATTCTTATTAATTTATATCTAAATTAATGAAGCAAAGCTATTGTAATATAAGCTACACATTTTTAACCTTTACCCACAGGTGGTCCATAAAGTGACCACATATGGCCATTTAGTTGTGCTCTATCTTGAACGTGCTCGGATATGGTGTTATCTGAGCATGCTTGGGTGCTAACCGAGTGTATTTGGCGCGTTCGAAAAATATGTTTGAGTCCCCGCGGCTGCATGTCTCATGGCTGCTCAACAGCCACAACACATGCAGGGATTGTCTGACAAACAGGCAACCCCTGCTTGTGTTACGGCTGTCTAACTGCCACGAAAAAGGCAGGCACAGGCACTCGAACATATTTTTTGAGCATGCCGAATACACTCGGGTAGCACCTGAGTATGCTCAGGTAACACCTTATCAGAGCACATTCATTCATCACTACTCATCACTAGTTATCAACCTAACCTCCTATAAGATGCCCATATCTATTGATAGGGCACGTAGTAGAATTGTCAAAGTGAAGAAACCCATTTATTAAATATCAGTGTCAATAAATAATGTTTATCCATTAGAAAGGCAAAATCAATTAATATAGACAAGACTTCCTACCGCCTATACATACTGACATACAGATATGTTGAATATGTGGCTTCTTCCATAATATAAAGTACAATATAAAAATTACTTTGGACTCTCGAGTTAAATTTTAAGGATACTTACTCAATGTATTTCAATGAGATTTTCTGTGTTTGCTTCGTGGTAACAGTTGCAATATACATCTGCAATGCTGCCAATCTCAACGCAATGTCATATTTCAGCTCTGGTCCAAATCTTTCTTGAACAACATCATTGCAGCTCTGCAATTGACCAACAGATGGGGCATTAGGCTCAGAATTCCAGACAATATCATGCGGTATTTTAAAATGGACGTTTTTAAACTGAGATAAAATGCATAATAAGTATAATCACTGTCAAAAGTCTTAATAAAGTACACCATGGGCTTGAAGAGAAGTGTGATTGAAACATCAATGTCGTACAGCAGTGCCTATGATGGCTGAGCAATGGATAGGAACAATATCTACTAAGATCGCATCCAGTTTCTATGATAGCTTATTCATTTTTAATGATTTACATTAGAAACTTGACATTTCGAAAAGGTCCACTACTCTATTTTATGTTATGTAGAACATCCGAAAAGAAAATATTGCTGTTTTACCTAGTCGCTAGTAAATGGTAGTCAGCATCAACTATACAATATCGACACTTAGGTTCTTCTGACTAAATCCATACAGGATCTTGAACATGTGCTAGTGTGAAGAAGATGATCTCTTACCTGCACATATAAATATTCAAAGGCAACAGGATCCCTCCGAAGTAAGTCTATCGGATCCTTTGGAACAAAGCTAATTCTGAACAGGCATCTCATCATATGCGAGCTGGGTCTTTGAGTCACCTAGGTATATACACCAGTGTTAGTTGATTTGTGTGTAATTGAGGCCTAAAGGTGATGTACATAATTACAACCATTAATCTATTGCTCTAAATAATAGTAACAATATTTTTGATGTATTCAACTCTTATTCAGACCTTTGTGCACCAAGGATGCTTTTCTACGAGACGACGAAAAGCTATGTGCAATCCACATTCAATGCATATGAATGGCATTTCCGTTACTATTTACTTGTATATGCAACTGACATTTTCTGCACAGATTATTGCCTGAACAGCAGAAAAAGTCTGCACCGGAAATACGTCATACACTACTTATTTGATGCCGAATTACCCCCATTAAATGACAATGGGGCTGAATTCTGAGCAGAGCCTCTGCACGCGGCAGAACACCTCCAGCAAGTACCAGGAAATACACGTTCAATTTCAAGCTGTCTTGTGCTGTCTCTGTGGCAGGTTTTTGGGCCTGATGTAACTCATCAGATCACATATACTGGTAATTTCAAAACTTATGAAAACATTAATCAGTTGCCTTCTCATCTTCTCATTATCTCCCCAGAGGTGCTGATCGATGGTTGGATCATAAGATTACATGATTTGTTAGAATTTGGTCCTTGGGATCTGTGTGGTGCAACAATTGATGGACTGGACATCATGGTTCCTCCATCAATATCTATGCAGCATTTTAATTAAGTACCGGAGAAAAACTGCAACACGACTCCGGATATAGGTTCACTCACTTCCACATGTAGACATGTAAATGTGTTATTAGCTGACATCTTTTTTTGATAAGAAACAACAATAAATCTCATTTTGTGTCTTATTTTCATTATGTTAATGATTTTGTAATATATATACAGTGGGGAAAATACATATTTGATACACTGATGATTTTGCAAGTTTTTCCACCTACAAAGAATGGAGAAGTCTGTAATTATTATCATAGGTGGACTTCAACTATGAGACAGAATCTTCTTAAACAAAAACTAACAGTTCATGTGTGGTAATGTGGTGTGGGGATGGGATCGTGTGTGGTAATATGGTGGGCGGGATTATGTGTGGTAATGTGGTGGGGTGGGATTATGTGTGGTAATGTGGTGGGGTGAGATTAAGTGTGGTAATGTGGTGGGGCAGGATTATGTGTGGTAATGTGATGGGGGGCGGGATTATGTGTGGTAATGTGGTGGGGCGGGATTATGTGTGGTAATGTGGTGGGGGGATTATGTGTGGTAATGTGGTGGGGCGGGATTATGTGTGGTAATGTGATGGGGGCGGGATTATGTGTGGTAATGTGATGGGGGGCGGGATTATGTGTGGTAATGTGGTGAGGGGTGAGATTATGTGTGGTAATGTGGTGGGGGGATTATGTGGTAATGTGGTGGGAGGGCGGGATTATGTGTGGTGATGTAGTGGGGGGGCGGGATTATGTGTGGTGATGTGGTGGGGGTGGGATTATGTGTGGTGATGTGGTGGGGGGCGGGATTGTGTGTGGTAATGTGGTGGGGGGGCGGGATTGTGTGTGGTGATGTGTTGGGGTCGGAATTATGTGTGGTAATGTGGTGGGGGTGGGATTGTGTGGTAATGTTGTGGGGGGGCGGGATTATCTGTGGTGATGTGGTGGGGGGCAGGATTATGCATGGTGATGTGGTGGGGGAGCGGGATTATGCGTGGTGATGTGGTGGGGGGCGGGATTATGCGTGGTAATGTGGTGGGGAGGCGGAATTTTGTGGTAATGTGGTGGGGACGGGATTATGCATGGTGATGGGGTGGGGGTGGGATTGTGTGTGGTGATGTGTTGGGGGGCGGGATTATGTGGTGATGTGGTGGGGGTGGGATTATGTGTGGTGATGTGGTGGGGCGGAGCTACTGTGCAGGGGCGGTATTAGCGAGTGTGATGTGGGGGGCAGGATTAAGTGTGGTAATGTTGTGGAAGGGCGGGATTATGTGTGGTAATGTTGTGGGGGTGCGGGATTATGCATGGTAATGTGGTGGGGGGCGGGATTATGAGTGGGTGGTGATGGGGTGGGGGGTGGGATTATGGGTGGTGATGGGGTGGGGGGGCGGTATTATGGGTGGTGATGTTTTATGGGTGGTGATGGGGTGGGAGGGTGGGATTATGGGTGGTGATGGGGTGGGAGGGCGGGATTATGGGTGGTGATGGGGTGGGGGGCGGGATTATGGGTGGTGATGGGGTGGGGGGTGGGATTATGGGTGGTGATGGGGTGGGGGGGTGGGATTATGGGTGGTGATGGGGTGGGGGGGTGGGATTATGGGTGGTGATGGGGTGGAGGGCGGGATTATGGGTGGTGATGGGGTGGGGGGCAGGATTATGGGTGGTGATGGGGTTGGGGGGCGGGATTATGGGTGATGATGGGGTGGGGGGTGGGATTATGGGTGGTGATGGGGTAGGGGGCGGGATTATGGGTGATGATGGGGTGGGGGGGCAGGATTATGGGTGGTGATGGGGTTGGGGGGCGGGATTATGGGTGATGATGGGGTGGGGGGTGGGATTATGGGTGGTGATGGGGTCGGGGGGTGGGATTATGGGTGGTGATGGGTTGGGGGGGTGGGATTATGGGTGATGATGTTTATGGGTGGTGATGGGGTGGGGGGTGGGATTATGGGTGGTGATGGGGTGGGGGGTGGGATTATGGGTGGTGATGGGGTGGGATGTGTCTGCTGCTGGAACTCTGTGTGGCATTGACCTGGTCTCTAATCTGAGCTGCTGTTAACCTGTGATTTCTGTGGCTGGTGACTTGGATAAACTTATCCTCAGAAGCAGAGGTGACTCTTGGTCTTCTTTTCCTTGGGTGGTCCTCATGTGAGCCAGTTTCTTTGTAGCGCTTGATGGTTTTTGCAACTGCACTTGGGGACACTTTCAAAGTTTTCCCAATTTTTCTCAAAGTAATGATGGCCACTCATTTTTCTTTACTTAGCTGCTTTATTCTTGCCATAATGCAAATTCTAAGTCTATTCAGTAGGACTATGAGCTGTGTATCCACCAGACTTCTGCTCAACACAACTGATGGTCTCAACCCCATTTATAAGGCAATAAATCCCACGTATTAAACCTGACAGGGCACACCTGTGAAGTGAAAACCATTTTCGGTGACTACCTCTTGAAGCTCATCAAGAGAATGCCAAGAGTGTGCAAAGCAGTCATTAAAGCAAAAGGTGGCTACTTTGAAGAACCAAGAATATAAGACATATTTTCAGTTGTTTCACACTTTTTTGTTAAGTATATAATGCCACATGTGTTAATTCATAGTTTTGATGCCTTCAGTGTGAATTTACAATCTTCATAGTCATGAAAATACAGAAAAATCTTTAAATGAGAAGGTGTGTCCAAGCTTTTGGTCTGTACTGCATATATATATATATATATATATATATATATATATATGTACACTGTGTTCCAAATTATTATGCAAATTACATTTTTCTCTGATTTTCCTAAATGGTTGGTGCAAATGACAGTCAGTCTAATAAAAGTCATCACCCGTTAGAGTATACATCGAATTTTATTGAATAAACCTCCCAATGATAACAGTATAATCTCCAAAATGAATAAAAACTTAAAACGCACTGTTCCAAATTATTAGGCACAGTAGAATTTCTAAACATTTGATATGTTTTAAAGAACTGAAAATGCTCATTTGTGGAATTTGCAGCATTAGGAGGTTACATTCACTGAACAAAAAGCTATTTAATGCCAAAACATCCTAACAGGCCAAGTTACATGTTACCATAGGAACCCTTCTTTGATATCACCTTCACAATTCCTGCATCCATTGAGTTTCTGCTTGTATTTCTTTGCATGAAGTCAGAATAGCCTCCAAGAGCTGCTGTTTTGATGTGAACTGCCTCCCACCCTCATAGACCTTTTTCTTGATGATACTAAAAAGGTTCTCTATAGGGTTGAGGTCAGGGGAAGATGGTGGCCACACCATGAGTTTATCTCCTTTTATGCCCATAGCAGCCAATGACTCAGAGGTATTCTTTGCAGCATGAGATGGGGCATTGTCAGCATGAAGATGATTTTGCTCCTGAAGGCACATTTCTGCTTTTTATACCATGGAGGAAAGTTGTCAGTCAGAAACTCTATATACTTTGCAGAGGTCATTTTCACACCTTCAGGAACCTACCAGCTGTTTCTCCATGATTCCGGCCTAAAACATGACTCCTCCACCTCCTTGCTGTTGTTGCAGCCTTGTTGGGACATGGTGGCCATACACCAACCATCCATTACTCCAGTTGGACCATCCAGGGTTGCTCAACACTTATCAGTAAACAAGAAAGTTTGGAAATTAGTCTTCATGTATGTGTGAGCCCACTGCAACAATTTCTGCTTGTGAACACTGTTTAAGGGTGGCCGAATAGTAGGTTTATGCACCACAGCAAGCCTTTGAAGGAGCCTACACCTTGAGGTTCAAGGGACTCCAGAGGCACCAGCAGTTTCAAATATCTGTTTGCTGCTTTGTAATGGCTTTTTAGCAGCTGCTCTCTTAATCCAATGAACTTGTCTGGCAGAAATCTTCCTCATTATGCCTTTATCAGCATAAACACATCTGTGCTCAGATACAGCCACAAATCTCTTAACAGTACGATGATCATGCTTAAGTTCTCGGGAAATATCTAATGTTTTCATCCCTTCACCAAGGCATTGCACTATTTGATGCTTTTCAGCAGCAGAGAGATCCTTTTTCTTTCCCATGTTACTTGTAAACTGTGACCTGCTTAATAATGTGGAACATCATTTTTAAGTAGTTTTCCTTTAATTAGAATCACCTAGAAAACTAATTATCCCATGTGTTTAAGATGGATTTCAGTGATCCATTGAGCCCTGAGACACAATACCATCCACGAGTTTATTTGAAAAACAAAACAATTAAATCTTTATAACACTTAAATCCAATTTGCATAATAATTTGGAACACAGTGTATATATATATATATATATATGGTGGGCTATTTATATAGATGCACCTAAATAAAATGGGAATGGTTGGTGATATCAACTTTCTGTTTGTGGCACATTAGTATATGGGAGGGGGAAAACTTTTCAAGATGGGTGGTGACCGTGGTGGCCATTTTAAAGTCAGCCTTTTTGGATCCAGCTTTATTTTTTTCAATGGGAAGAGGATCATGTGACACATCAAACGTATTGAGAATTTCACAAGAAAACAATGGTGTGCTTGGTTTAAACGGAACTTTATTCTTTCACGAGTTATTTACTAGTTTATGACCACTTATAAAATGTGTTCAAAGTGCTGCCCAATGTGTTGTGTGATGTGTTGGGGGTGGGATTATGTGGTGATGTGGTGGGGGCGGAGCTACTGTGCAGGGGACAGGATTATGGGTGGTAATGGGGTGGGAGGGTGGGATTATGGGTGGTAAAGGGGTGGGGGGCGGGATTATGGGTGGTGAAGGGGTCGGGGGTGTGATTATGGGTGGTGATGGGGTGGGGGGGGCGGGATTATGGGTGGTGATTTTATGGGTGGTGATGGGGTGGGAGGGTGGGAATATGGGTGGTGATGGGGTGGGAGGGTGGGATTATGGGTGGTGATGGGGTGGGGGGGCGGGATTATGGGTGGTGATGTTTTATGGGTGGTGATGGGGTGGGAGGGTGGGATTATGGGTGGTGATGGGGTGGAGGGGCGGGATTATGGGTGGTGATGGGGTGGGGGGGCGGGATTATGGGTGGTGATGGGGTGGAGGGCGGGATTATGGGTGGTGATGGGGTGGGGGGCAGGATTATGGGTGGTGATGGGGTGGAGGGCGGGATTATGGGTGGGGTGGAGGGCGGGATTATGGGTGGGGTGGGGGGGCAGGATTATGGGTGGTGATGGGGTGGGGGGGCGGGATTATGGGTGATGATGGGGTGGGGGTGGGATTATGGGTGGTGATGGGGTGTGGGGCAGGATTATGGGTGGTGATGGGGTGGGGGGTGGGATTATGGGTGGTGATGGGGTGGGGGGTGCTATTATGGGTGGTGATGGGGTGGGGGGTGGGATTATGGGTGGTGATGGGGTGGGGGGGTGGGATTATGGGTGGTGATGGGGTGGGGGGGTGGGATTATGGGTGGTGATGGGGTGGGGAGGTGGGATTATCGGTGGTGATGGGGTGAGGGGTGGGATTATGGGTGGTGATGGGGTGGGGGGTGGGAATATGGGTGGTGATGGGGTGGGCGGTGGGATTATGGGTGGTGATGGGGTGGGGGGTGGGATTATGGGTGATGATGGGGTGGGGGGTGAGATTATGGGTTGTGATGGGGTGGGATTATGGGTGGTGATGGGGTGGGGGGGTGGGATTATGGGTGGTGATGGGGTGGGGGGGTGGGATTATGGGTAATGATGGGGTGGGGGGTGGGATTATGGGTGGTGATGGGGTGGGGGGTGGGATTATGGGTGGTGATCGGGTGGGGGGTGGGATGGGGGGGTGGTATTATGGGTGGTGATGGGGTGGGGGGGTGGGATTATGGGTGGTGATGGAGTGGGAGGGTGGGTTTATGGGTGCTGATGGGGTGGGGGGCGAGATTGCATGCGGTAATGTGTTGGGGGGCGGGATTGTGTGCGGTGATGGGGTGGGGGGCGGGATTGTGTGCGGTGATGGGTTGGAGGGCGTGATTGTGTGCGGTGATGGGTTGGGGGGCGAGATTGTGTGCGTTGATGTGTTGGGGGGCGGGATTGTGTGGTGATGTGGTGGGGAGTGGGATTTTGTGCGGTAATGAGGTGGGGGCGGGTGTTGTGAACTCTGTTTTCAGGCTCCCTCTTGTGGTCACTGGTGGTATGGTGTGACTTTTGCTTTTGGCTCCCCCTGGTGGCTTTGTTTGTTATCCTGCTGGTCTCTGGCTATCAGCTGGTTCGTTATCCTCTGGGAGGTTCCTATATAGCTCTGTTTTGCTTCCACTTGTTGCCGGCTGTCGATGTAATCAGTGCTACTCAGATTCCTTCTGACTACCTTGCTCCCAGTCCATCCAGGACAAGCTAAGTTTTCTTTGCTCATTTTTTGATCAGCAGTGTTTATCATGTTTTCTTGTCCAGCTTGCTAAAATGTGATTCCCTCGCTTGCTGGATGCTCTAGTGGACTGAGTTTCTCCCCACATACCAATAGTTGGTGCGTGGGTTCTTGAAATCTCAGGATGGATATTTTGTAAGGGTTTTTTATTGATCGCATAGACCCCTGCTCTATTTTCTGCTTTCTAGTACTAGTGGGCCTCTTTTGCTGAATCTGATTTCATCCCTACGTATGTGCCTTCTTCTTACTTCACCGTTAATATTTGTTGGGGGCTTCTATATCTTTGGGGATTATTTCTCTGGAGGCAAGCGAGGTCTTTCTTTCTCTTTAGGGGTAGCTAGTTCCTCAGGCTGGCTCGAGATGTCCAGGAATTTTTTAGGCACGTTCACCGGCTACCTCTAGTTGTGTTGGATAGGTTCAGATTTGCGATCAGTCCAGTTACCATCTCCCTAGAGCTTGTCCTTAGTTTATTCACTTGCTGGTCTATTCGTGATCCTCAGCCACTAAGGATCATAACAGTACAGCCGGCCATAAAGTGTTAATTGCATGGCAGAAGCAGGAGAAAAGAAGCCTTGAGAATTTTTTTTTTTTTTTTTTTGCCGTGTGTCTAGCTGCTGTGGCTAGCTTCTCTCCTCCTCTTAATCTTGGTGTGGCTCTGAGTTCAGCTGCTGACATGGATGTCCAGAGCTTGGCTTCCAGTCTGGATCATCTTGCTGCTAAGGTTCAAAGTATTCAGGATTTTGTTGTGCACAGTCCTATGTCAGAGCCTAGAATACCTATTCCGGAGTTGTTTTCTGGAGATAGATCTAGGTTCCTGAATTTTAGGAACAATTGCAAGTTGTTTCTTTCTTTGAAACCTCGTTCCTCTGGTGATGCCGTTCAGCAAGTTAAGATTATCATTTCCTTTTTGCGCAGTGACCCTCAAGATTGGGCCTTCGCATTGGCGCCAGGGGATCCTGCATTGCTTAGTGTAGATGCGTTTTTTCTAGCCCTTGGATTGCTCTATGAGGAACCTAATCTGGAGAACCAGGCTGAAAAAATGTTATTGGCCCTCTCGCAGGGGCAAGATGAAGCAGAGGTGTACTGCCAGAAATTTCGGAAATGGTCGGTGCTTACTCAGTGGAATGAGTGTGCCCTGGCTGCAAATTTCAGAGAAGGTCTTTCTGAAGTCATTAAGAATGTCATGGTGGGGTTCCCTACGCCTGCAGGTCTGAATGAGTCAATGACTCTGGCCATTCAGATTGATCGGCGTTTGCGGGAGCGCAAACCTGTGCACCATTTGGCGGTGTCTTCTGAACAGACACCTGAATCTATGCAATGTGACAGAATTCTGACCAGAAGTGAACGGCAAAATTATAGACGGCAAAATGGGTTGTGCTTTTACTGTGGTAACTCAGCTCATGTTATCTCAGCATGCTCTAAGCGCAAAAAAAAGGTTGATAAATCTGTCACCATTGGTACTTTACAGCCTAAGTTCATTTTGTCTGTTACCCTGATTTGTTCCCTGTCATCTTACCCGGTTAATGCTTTTGTAGATTCAGGAGCCGCCCTGAGTCTGATGGATTGGTCATTTGCCAGGCGCTGTGGTTTTGATTTGGAGCCTTTAAAATTCCCTATTCCACTAAGGGGAATTGATTCTACACCATTGGCTACGAATAGACCTCAGTATTGGACACAAGTGACCATGTGCATGACTCCTGTTCATCAGGAGGTGATTCGCTTTCTTGTACTGAATAATTTGCATGATGTCGTCGTGTTGGGTCTACCATGGTTGCAGACTCATAATCCAGTCCTGGATTGGAAAGCTATGTCGGTGTCAAGTTGGGGTTGTCAGGGAATTCATGGTGACGCTCCTGTGGTGTCAATTGCTTTGTCCACTCCTTCTGAAGTCCCTACGTTTTTGTCAGACTACCAGGATGTATTTGAGGAGCCCAAACTCAATTCTCTACCTCCTCATAGGGACTGTGATTGTGCTATAAATTTGATTCCTGGTAGTAAGTTTCCTAAGGGACGACTATTAAATTTATCTGTGCCGGAGCATGCTGCCATGCGGAGTTATATAAAGGAGTCTTTAGAGAAGGGACATATTCGCCCGTCCTCATCCCCTCTTGGTGCAGGATTCTTTTTTGTGGCTAAAAAGGATGGTTCCCTGAGACCCTGTATTGATTATCGCCTTTTGAATAAAATCACGGTCAAATTTCAGTATCCTTTGCCATTGTTAACTGATTTGTTTGCTCGCATTAGGGGGTCTAGTTGGTTCACCAAGATAGATCTTCGTGGTGCGTATAACCTTGTGCATATAAAACAGGGTGATGAATGGAAAACTGCATTTAATACGCCTGAAGGCCATTTTGAGTACTTGGTGATGCCTTTTGGACTTTCTAATGCTCCTTCAGTCTTTCAGTCCTTTATGCATGACATCTTCCGTGAATATCTGGATAAGTTTATGATTGTGTATCTGGATGATATTCTGTTTTTTTCGGATGATTGGGAGTCTCATGTTAAGCAGGTCAGGATGGTCTTTCAGGTCCTGCGTGACAATGCTTTATTTGTGAAGGGCTCAAAATGTCTTTTTGAAGTCCAGAAGATTTCTTTTTTGGGTTTCATTTTTTCTCCTTCTACTATTGAGATGGACCCAGTCAAGGTTCAGGCTATTCATGACTGGATGCAGCCTACATCTGTTAAGAGTCTTCAGAAGTTCTTGGGTTTTGCTAATTTTTACCGTCGCTTCATAGCTAATTTTTCTGGCGTTGTTAAGCCTTTGATGGATTTGACCAAGAAGGGTTCTGATGTGACTAATTGGTCTTCTGCGGCTGTGGAGGCCTTTCGGGAGCTGAAGCGTCGGTTTTCTTCGGCTCCGGTCTTATGTCAGCCAGATGTCTCACTTCCCTTCCAGGTGGAGGTTGATGCTTCCGAGATTGGAGCGGGGGCTGTTTTGTCGCAGAGAAGCCCCGATGGCTCTGTGATGAAGCCATGTGCTTTCTTTTCAAGAAAGTTTTCGCCTGCCGAGCGGAATTATGATGTCGGTAATCGGGAGCTGTTGGCTATGAAGTGGGCATTTGAGGAGTGGCGACATTGGCTCGAGGGAGCTAAACATCGTGTGGTGGTCTTGACTGATCACAAGAATTTGATTTATCTCGAGTCAGCCAAGCGGCTGAATCCCAGACAGGCTCGTTGGTCGTTGTTTTTCTCTCGTTTTGATTTCATGGTCTCGTACCTGCCGGGTTCGAAGAATGTGAAGGCTGATGCTCTTTCTAGGAGTTTTGTGCCTGACTCTCCTGGAGATTCAGAGCCGGCTGGTATCCTTAGAGAAGGGGTGATTTTGTCTGCCATCTCCCCAGATTTGCGACGTGTGCTGCAAGAGTTTCAGGCAGATAGACCTGACCGCTGTCCACCGGAGAGACTGTTTGTCCCGGATAGATGGACCCACAGAGTCATCTCCGAGGTTCATTCTTTGGTGTTGGCGGGCCATCCTGGAATATTTGGTACCAGAGACTTGGTGGCCAGGTCTTTTTGGTGGCCTTCCTTGTCGCGGGATGTGCGTTCCTTTGTGCAGTCTTGTGGAATTTGTGCTCAGGCGAAGCCTTGCTGTTCTCGTGCCAGTGGTTTGCTGTTACCTTTGCCTGTCCCGAAGAGGCCTTGGACGCACATTTCCATGGATTTTATTTCAGATCTCCCTGTCTCTCAGAGAATGTCTGTCATCTGGGTGGTGTGTGATCGTTTTTCTAAGATGGTCCATTTGGTGCCCTTGCCTAAGTTGCCTTCCTCCTCCGAGTTGGTTCCACTGTTTTTTCAAAATGTGGTTCGTTTGCACGGGATTCCTGAGAACATTGTTTCTGACAGAGGATCCCAGTTTGTGTCTAGATTTTGGCGGACCTTTTGTGCTAAGTTGGGCATTGAGTTGTCTTTTTCATCGGCCTTCCATCCTCAGACGAATGGCCAAACCGAGCGAACTAATCAGACCTTGGAGACTTATTTAAGATGTTTTGTTTCTGCTGACCAGGATGACTGGGTTACTTTTTTGCCGTTGGCCGAGTTTGCCCTTAATAATCGGGCTAGTTCTGCTACTTTGGTTTCTCCTTTTTTTTGTAATTCGGGGTTTCATCCTCGTTTTTCCTCGGGTCAGGTGGAGCCTTCTGACTGTCCTGGAGTGGATGTTGTGGTGGATAGGTTGCATCAGATTTGGAATCATGTGGTGGACAATTTGAAGTTGTCACAAGAGAAGGCTCAGCTCTTTGCCAACCGCCGTCGCTGTGTGGGTCCCCGACTTCGCGTTGGGGACTTGGTGTGGTTGTCTTCTCGCTTCGTTCCTATGAAGGTCTCCTCTCCTAAGTTCAAGCCTTGGTTTATCGGTCCTTATAAGATTCTGGAAGTCCTTGGCCCTGTGTCATTCCGTCTGGACCTCCCGGCATCATTTGCTATTCATAATGTGTTCCATCGCTCGTTGTTGTGGAGGTATGTGGTACCTGTGGTTCCTCCGGTTGAGCCTCCTGCCCCGGTGCTGGTTGAGGGAGAATTGGAATACGTGGTGGAGAAGATCTTGGATTCTCGTGTTTCTAGACGGAGGCTTCAGTATTTGGTTAAGTGGAAGGGCTATGGTCAGGAGGATAATTCTTGGGTTGTCGCCTCTGATGTTCATGCGGCCGATTTGGTTCGTGCCTTCCATGTGGCTCATCCTGATCGCCCTGGGGGTTTTCATGAGGGTTCGGTGACCCCTCCTTAAGGGGGGTACTGTTGTGAACTCTGTTTTCAGGCTCCCTCTTGTGGTCACTGGTGGTATGGTGTGACTTTTGCTTTTGGCTCCCCCTGGTGGCTTTGTTTGTTATCCTGCTGGTCTCTGGCTATCAGCTGGTTCGTTATTTTCTGGGAGGTTCCTATATAGCTCTGTTTTGCTTCCACTTGTTGCCGGCTGTCGATGTAATCAGTGCTACTCAGATTCCTTCTGACTACCTTGCTCCCAGTCCATCCAGGACAAGCTAAGTTTTCTTTGCTCATTTTTTGATCAGCAGTGTTTATCATGTTTTCTTGTCCAGCTTGCTAAAATGTGATTCCCTCGCTTGCTGGATGCTCTAGTGGACTGAGTTTCTCCCCACACACCATTAGTTGGTGCGTGGGTTCTTGAAATCTCAGGATGGATATTTTGTAAGGGTTTTTTATTGATCGCATAGACCCCTGCTCTATTTTCTGCTTTCTAGTACTAGTGGGCCTCTTTTGCTGAATCTGATTTCATCCCTACGTATGTGCCTTCTTCTTACTTCACCGTTAATATTTGTTGGGGGCTTCTATATCTTTGGGGATTATTTCTCTGGAGGCAAGCGAGGTCTTTCTTTCTCTTTAGGGGTAGCTAGTTCCTCAGGCTGGCTCGAGACGTCCAGGAATTTTTTAGGCACGTTCACCGGCTACCTCTAGTTGTGTTGGATAGGTTCAGATTTGCGATCAGTCCAGTTACCATCTCCCTAGAGCTTGTCCTTAGTTTATTCACTTGCTGGTCTATTCGTGATCCTCAGCCACTAAGGATCATAACAGGCGGGAAAGTGTGTGGTGATGTGGTGGGAGGCGGTGTTACTGTGCAGGGGGTGGGATTAGCGAGTAATCACGATGCCTCTTATATATATAGATACATATATGTATCTATATATATATATATACAGTACAGACCAAAAGTTTGGACACACCTCATTTAAAGATTTTTTTGTATTTTCATGACTATGAAAATTGTAAATTCACACTGAAGGCATCAAAACTATAAATTAACACATGTGGAATTATGTACTTAACAAAAAAGTGTGAAACAACTGAAATTATGTCTTATATTCTAGGTTCTTCAAAGTAGCCACCTTTTGCTTTGATGACTGCTTTGCACACTCTTGACATTCTCTTGATGAGCTTCAAGAGGTAGTCATCGTAAATGGTCTTCCAACAATCTTGAAGGAGTTCCCAGAGATGCTTAGCACTTGTTGGCCCTTTTGCCTTCACTCTGCGGTCCAGCTTACTTCAAACCATCTCGATTGGGTTCAGGTCTGGTGATCATCTGGCGTAGCACCCCATCACTCTCCTTCTTGGTCAAATAGCCCTTACACAGCCTGAAGATGTGTTTGGGGTCATTGTCCTGTTGAAAAATAAATGATGGTCCAACTAAACGCAAACCGGATGGTATAGCATGCCGCTGCAAGATGCTGTGGTAGCCATGCTGGTTCAGTATGCCTTCAATTTTTAATAAATCCCCAAGTGTTACCAGCAAAGCACCCCCACACCATCACACCTCCTCCTCCATGCTTCATAGTGGGAACCAGGCATGTAGAGTCCATCCGTTCACCTTTTCTGCGTTGCACAAAGACACGGTGGTTGGAGCCAAAGATCTCAAATTTGGACTCATCAGACCAAAGCATAGATTTCCACTGGTCTAATGTCCATTCCTTGTGTTCTTTAGCACAAACAAGTCTCTTCTGCTTGTTGCCTGTCCTTAGCAGTTGTTTCCTAGCAGCTATTTTACCATGAAGGCCTGCTGCACAAAGTCTCCTCTTAACAATTGTTGTAGAGATGTGTCTGCTGCTGGAACTCTGTGTGGCATTGACCTGGTCTCTAATCTGAGATGCTGTTAACCTGTGATTTCTGTGGCTGGTGACTTGGATAAACTTATCCTCAGAAGCAGAGGTGACTCTTGGTCTTCTTTTCCTTGGGTGGTCCTCATGTGAGCCAGTTTCTTTGTAGCGCTTGATGGTTTTTGCAACTGCACTTGGGGACACTTTCAAAGTTTTCCCAATTTTTCTTAAAGTAATGATGGCCACTCATTTTTCTTTACTTAGCTGCTTTATTCTTGCCATAATGCAAATTCTAAGTCTATTCAGTAGGACTATGAGCTGTGTATCCACCAGACTTCTGCTCAACACAACTGATGGTCTCAACCCCATTTATAAGGCAATAAATCCCATGTATTAAACCTGACAGGGCACACCTGTGAAGTGAAAACCATTTTCGGTGACTACCTCTTGAAGCTCATCAAGAGAATGCCAAGAGTGTGCAAAGCAGTCATTAAAGCAAAAGGTGGCTACTTTGAAGAACCTAGAATATAAGACATATTTTCAGTTGTTTCACACTTTTTTGTTAAGTATATAATGCCACATGTGTTAATTCATAGTTTTGATGCCTTCAGTGTGAATTTACAATCTTCATAGTCATGAAAGTACAGAAAAATCTTTAAATGAGAAGGTGTGTCCAAGCTTTTGGTCTGTACTGCATATATATATATATATATATATATATATATATATATATATATATATATAGTGGGCTATGTATATGTAGTATATGGGAGGGGGAAAACTTTTCAAGATGGGTGGTGACCGTGGCGGCCATTTTAAAGTCGGCCTTTTTGGATCCAGCTTTATTTTTTTCAATGGGAAGAGGATCATGTGAAGCATCAAATGTATTGAGAATTTCACAAGAAAACAATGGTGTGCTTGGTTTAAACGGAACTTTATTCTTTCACGAGTTATTTACTAGTTTATGACCACTTATAAAATGTGTTCAAAGTGCTGCCCAATGTGTTGGATTGTCAATGCAACCCTTTTCTCCCACTCTTGACACACTGATAGCAACAGCGCAGAAGAAATGCTAGCACAGGCTTCCAGTATCCGTTGTTTCAGATGCTGCACATCTCGTTTCTTCACAGCATCTACCATTACCTTCATATGACCCCAAAGATAAAAGTCTAAGGGGGTCAGATCGGGAGACCTTGGTGGCCATTCAACTGGCCCCCGATGACCTACCCACTTTCCAGGAAACTGTTCATGTAGGAATGCTCAGACCTGACACCCATAATGTGGAGGTGCACCATCTTGGGTGTCAGATCTGAGCATTCCTACATGAACAGTTTCCTGGAAAGTGGATTGGTCATCGTGGGCCAGTTGAATGGCCACCAATGTCACCCATCTTTCTCTTCCTTGTGAAATTCTCAATAAGTTTTACGTGTCACATGACCTTCCTCCCATTGAAAAAAATATAGTTGGATCCAAAATGGCCAACTTCAAAATGGCTGCCATGGTCACCTCCCATCTTGAAAAGCTTTCCACCTCCCATATACTAATGTGCCACAAACAGGAAGTTGATATCACCAACCATTCCCATTTTATTTAGGTGTATCCATATAAATGGCCCACCCTGTATATATACTATATATATATATATATATATATATATACACTCACCGGCCACTTTATTAGGTACACCTGTCCAACTTCTTGTTAACACTTAATTTCTAATCAGCCAATCACATGGCGGCAACTCAGTGCATTTAGGCATGTAGACATGGTCAAGACAATCTCCTGCAGTTCAAACCGAGCATCAGTATGGGGAAGAAAGGTGATTTGAGTGCCTTTGAACGTGGCATGGTTGTTGGTGCCAGAAGGGCTGGTCTGAGTATTTCAGAAACTGCTGATCTACTGGGATTTTCACGCACAACCATCTCTAGGGTTTACAGAGAATGGTCCGAAAAAGAAAAAAAATCCAGTGAGCGGCAGTTCTGTGGGCGGAAATGCCTTGTTGATGCCAGAGGTCAGAGGAGAATGGGCAGACTGGTTCGAGCTGATAGAAAGGCAACAGTGACTCAAATCGCCACCCGTTACAACCAAGGTAGGCCTAAGAGCATCTCTGAACGCACAGTGCGTCGAACTTTGAGGCAGATGGGCTACAGCAGCAGAAGACCACACCGGGTACCACTCCTTTCAGCTAAGAACAGGAAACTGAGGCTACAATTTGTACAAGCTCATCGAAATTGGACAGTAGAAGATTGGAAAAACGTTGCTTGGTCTGATGAGTCTCGATTTCTGCTGCGACATTCGGATGGTAGGGTCAGAATTTGGCGTAAACAACATGAAAGCATGGATCCATCCTGCCTTGTATGGAGCATCTTTGGGATGTGCAGCCGACAAATCTGCGGCAACTGTGTGATGCCATCATGTCAATATGGACCAAAATCTCTGAGGAATGCTTCCAGCACCTTGTTGAATCTATGCCACGAAGAATTGAGGCAGTTCTGAAGGCAAAAGGGGGTCCAACCCGTTACTAGCATGGTGTACCTAATAAAGTGGCCGGTGAGTGTATATATACTGTATATTAAAAATACTACCATAATCTCTGAAACCCTTTCCTTTGACCCCCATTCCGCTGCTCCCTTTTTCTTGAGCACTTTGAAAAACCGTCTTCAATAAGCTCCTCATCTTCCATGACCTCTTTTCCTTTTGTAAACTATCCTTCCTGGACCTCACCAAAACATGGCTGATGCCCTCCGACACGGCCTCACCTGGTGCACTATGTTACAGTGCCCATCAATTCAACTACACTCCTTAATCCTAACAGTAGACACGGTGGTGGTACTCTCCCTCATCCTGCCTTCTTTTGAACTGCATTCTGTCTGTATCTACTCTCCATGTAACTGGGCCTGGCCACTGCCTTTATTGGCCACTTTTCCACCTGACTTTTACTCTTTCTTATTGCTGATAATCTCACCATCATCATAAGTGACTTCAACATTCTCATTGACATCCACCAGTTATTCTTTGGTGTTACTCAGTGGTCCTCCACAGTCACCCACACAGACAGACATACATTAGACCTTAACTTCGCCGGCCTCTGCCCCCTATCTAATTTCACAACCTCACCTCTCGCCCTATCTGACCACTATCTACTCCTTTCTCATCCCCGTCCTCATCACCTGCCATCCAATCCAGCAACTAGCGCACCCCCACAGAAACCTTACACACCTAGACATTCACACACTCTTTGACTCTATCATACTGCTGTCCTCCATATTTTCACTCCATAAAACAGACAGTGCCAATGTTTTCTACAATGCCACACTCGCATGATCTATTGACTCTGTTGCCCCTCTCATGCATGGCAGAGTGCGATGAATCAATAGACAACCCTGACACAACAACCTCGCAAAAATGCTTTGGCAAGTGTTGAGAGTTGTGGAGCAGCACTGAAAGAAAACACACTCGCAAGAAGACTTCACCGAATTAAGAAAAGCATCTCTTACATTCAAGCTAGCCCTCACCTTTGCAAAACAGCTCTACTTCACAACCCTCATATCTTCTTTTTATCCAACAGCCCTAAACAGTTATTCAAAACTTTTAACTTCCTCCTCTGCCACCACTGCCCTCTTCGACCTTCCTCATCTCTGCAGAAGACTTTCACATATTTAAAAAATAAGATCAACCAAAGAAGACAAGCCTTTACTGCAAACTACCTCAACCCCTATGTATAACAAACCACTGCCCCTCACTATAACCTTCCTCCCCACCATTACTGAAGAAGAGATTTCTCATCTCCTCTCCAAATTCCACTTCACCACTTGTGCACTTGACCCCGTCCCTTTCCACCTCTTACCCAACCTCATCATCACGCTTATCCCGGCCTTAACCCACCCCTTTTGCTTTCAACTATGCCATAATCATACCTATGCTGAAGAGACCATCCCTCAACCCGACCTCTACATCCAGCTATCATCCCATATCACTGCTCTGCTTTGCCTCAAAACTAATCTAACAGCATGTCCATGCTGAGCCTTCCTCCCACCTCTCATCCATCTCACTCTTTGGCAACCTACATTCCGGCTTTCATCCCCAACACTCCACCAAGACTGCCATGACCAAAATTACTATTCTCTTCACTCTCCCTTCTAGATCTGTCCTCTGCCTTCCATACAACTGTTAACTTCGTCCTCCTACAAATAATCTTTTCCCTTGGCATCAAAGACCTCGCCCTCTCCTGGATCTCCACATACCATTCTAAACTGACATTTAGTGTCTCCCATTCCCACGCTACCTTCTCATCTCGACCTCCCTCTTCTGGTGTCCTTCAAAGCTCTGTTCCTACTGTTCTCAATCTATAACTTTGGCTTGGGACAACTCATAAAGTCTCATGACTTCCATTACCACCTAAACGCTGGTGACACTCAGATCTACCTCTCTGGCCAAGACGTCACCTCTCTGCTGTCCAGAATCCCAGAGTGTCTATCAGTCATATCCTCTTTCTTCTCCTCTCGCTTCCTAAAATGCAATGTGGACAAAAGTAAACTCATCATCTTTCCTCCATCTCACTTAACCCCTCTACTCAATCTATGAATCAAAATTAATTACATCACGCTCTCCGCAGTAGAGAAAGTCCACTGCCTCAGAGTGCCTCAGAGTTCCTCAGAGGACTCTGCCCTGTCCTTCAAACTGCACATTCAATCTCTTGCCACCTGTCACCTCCAACTCAAAAATATTTTCAGAATCTGTTATTTTTTTAACCCTAAAACTACGAAAATGTTGCATGTCCTCATCATCTCTTGCCTTGACTACTGCAATATCTTCCTCTGTGGCCTCCCTGTTAACACTCTCGCAACTCTCCAGTCCATCCTTAACTCTGCTGCTTGTCTAATCCACTTCTCCCCACACCACTCTTATGCTTTTCCCCTCTGTAAATCCCTTCATTGGCCCTCAGTTCCCCAATGTATCCAGTTCAAACTGCTAACACAGACTTACAAAGCTATCCATAACCTGTCTCCCTCACATATGTCCAAACTAATCTCCTGATATCTTCCAGCAGGCAACCTCCGGTCTTCCCAAGACTTCCTTCTGTCCTCCATACTCATATGTTCCTCATGCCTCCAAGACTTCTCCTGAGCATTCGTCATCCTCTGGACTTCTGTGCTGCACCTCATCGGATTATCTACCACACTTGGAACTTTCATACGGAACTTGAAAACCCATCTCTTCAGGAAAGCTTACTGCATGCAATGATCCCCTGCCACCTCAACACTACTAAAGCTGCCGCAATCCCCTACCCTACTGTTTACTTTCCCATTGCCCTGTAGAATATAAGTCTGCATGGGCAGGGCCCGCTCCTTTCTGTATCGGTCTGTCATTGTTAGTTTGGTCACTGTAATTTCTATTTGTGTTTTCCATCTAACCCCTTCTCGTGTACAGCACCATGTAATCAATACGGCTATAAAAATAAATCATAATAATATATACCTGAGTTAGTGTCTCCTGTTCATGTAACAAAAGGAGTTTAGTTCCAGCTCCCTCAGTAGTTTGCTCCAGCATCAAGGAAAAGTGTTCAATGCACTTTATTGAAAGCTTTTCTTGGAGTGTTAATATAACATCCTAAAAGAGAATCATTATATTTCAATGCAAAACCCTTCACATATTCAGACATCCAGCTAGCGCTTGTAGCTGGCTAAAATCTGTATTTGAATGGCAAGAAAATTGAGGCAAAAAAAATCATGTTCATCAGTTACATTTTTTCATAGTTTATACAGATGACTTTTGAGGTCAGAATATTAATTAATTAATTAATTAATTCATCCCAGTGTGAAAACATATACAGCTAATGACAGTTAAACCAAAAAACAAAAATAGCTCTAAATATACACTATAACACAGTATAACAAATAAAGCAGACTATTTAGATCACAATATTTTACCATAATTTACTAAGGCTACTTTCACACATCAGGTTTTTTGTTTCAGGCACAATCCGGCAATTTTTGAAAAAAACGGATCCAGTTTTTTTACACACCAGAGCCGTTTTTTTTCCCATAGAGTTGTATTAGCGCCGGATTGTGCCTGAAGGACATGCGTTTCATCCGTTTTGTGCCGGATCTGTCCCTTCAGGCTTTTTTGCCGGACACAAAAAACGTCCCCTGCAACGTTTTTTCTGTGCAGCGAAAAAGCCTGAAGGGACATTTGCGGCAATAAACGCATGGAACGGATGTGTGAATGAACAGTTCCGGCTACCGAATCCGTATTTTGTACACTGAGCATGCCCAGAAGCTAGCTCTTTCTCTTTCTCTCTCTCTTTCTCTTTCTCTTTCTCTCTCTCTCTCCCCCACCCCCCCCCCCGGAATCAGGAAGTCAAAATTACATGTGCAAAGCCGGATCCAGCTAAAAAACGGATCCGGTGCATCAGTTTTTCACGATTTCCGCCTTATCCGTTTTTTTTGCAAATTTGCCGGATTTAGCCTGAAACCAAAACCTGATGTGTGAAAATAGCCTAACATAACGATGATCATTTTTAGTAAAGATATACTATTCAAAACTATTTAATGACATTGACTAAGAAATCTACCAAAGCTGATAAATGGAGATATACAGTAGCATCTATATTTTGATAAATTCATATTTTTCCCATATTTCAGCATCAGTTGAATGGTGGGTTATGTTACTGGACAACAGACCATGCAGAACTTCATGTTTTATGGTTTAGTGAGAGCAGGCTGGGATCAAGGTCTGTGGAGGTTCCTGAGCCATGACTTTATTTATAGCTCATGCTGCCCTAGGCACTGACACCAAGTACATAATTTAGACAATAGAGGTAATTTATCAATCCAATTGCCTAAGCTTTTGCAAATACAAAAAAAAATTACATTTGTCACTTGAAGACACATAATTTTTGGAATCTTGAGATGTGTCACATGCAGACTTACTAAAAATTATCAATTTTTCACCTTAAAAGAAAAGCAATAAACAAGACCAGTTAAGCTCGGCTAAAGGTCTGTTTTCCTCCAAACTCATGTTGATGAATCTGTATCCATAAATGCTAAATAATTGTCTCATTATAAATATAAATTTGTATTTACTAGTGTAAGAGTATGTCAGGGACAATCATTCTGTTTTTCCTCTCTAATAAAAACGTGTGCGTTTTTGTGTATTCAAAATGTATCTCAAGTGAATAAAATATCATGGGCACTAATGTGAACAAATTTATGATGGTTTTGTGAGTGAATATGTAATATGAACAATTTTATAGAATGTTTTAAATACCAATGTTGTGGAACTCATAATGTGTTAATGTACTAAGAATTGGGAATGCATTAGGGTAAGAAATTAGGACAATGGTATAGGAATAGGACAAAGCTATATATATATACAGTGGGGCAAAAAAGTATTTAGTCAGTCAGCAATAGTGCAAGTTCCACCACTTAAAAAGATGAGAGGCGACTGTAATTTACATCATAGGTAGACCTCAACTATGGGAGACAAACTGAGAAATAAAAATCCAGAAAATCACATTGTCTGTTTTTTTATCATTTTATTTGCATATTATGGTGGAAAATAAGTATTTGGTCAGAAACAAACAATCAAGATTTCTGGCTCTCACAGACCTGTAACTTCTTCTTTAAGAGTCTCCTCTTTCCTCCACTCATTACCTGTAGTAATGGCACCTGTTTAAACTTGTTATCAGTATAAAAAGACACCTGTGCACACCCTGAAACAGTCTGACGCCAAACTCCACTATGGTGAAGACCAAAGAGCTGTCAAAGGACACCAGAAACAAAATTGTAGCCCTGCACCAGGCTGGGAAGACTGAATCTGCAATAGCCAACCAGCTTGGAGTGAAGAAATCAACAGTGGGAGCAATAATTAGAAAATGGAAGACATTCAAGACCACTGATAATCTTCCTCGATCTGGGGCTCCACGCAAAATCCCACCCCGTGGGGTCAGAATGATCACAAGAACGGTGAGCAAAAATCCCAGAACCGCGCGGGGGGACCTAGTGAATGAACTGCAGAGAGCTGGAACCAATGTAACAAGGCCTACCATAAGTAACACACTACGCCACCATGGACTCAGATCCTGCAGTGCCAGACGTGTCCCACTGCTTAAGCCAGTACATGTCCGGGCCCGTCTGAAGTTTGCTAGAGAGCATTTGGATGATCCAGAGGAGTTTTGGGAGAATGTCCTATGGTCTGATGAAACCAAACTGGAACTGTTTGGTAGAAACACAACTTGTCGAGTTTGGAGGAAAAAGAATACTGAGTTGCATCCATCAAACACCATACCTACTGTAAAGCATGGTGGTGGAAACATCATGCTTTGGGGCTGTTTCTCTGCAAAGGGGCCAGGACGACTGATCCGGGTACATGAAAGAATGAATGGGGCCATGTATCGTGAGATTTTGAGTGCAAACCTCCTTCCATCAGCAAGGGCATTGAATATGAAACGTGGCTGGGTCTTTCAACATGACAATGATCCAAAGCACACCGCCAGGGCAACGAAGGAGTGGCTTCGTAAGAAGCATTTCAAGGTCCTGGAGTGGCCTAGCCAGTCTCCAGATCTCAACCCTATAGAAAACCTTTGGAGGGAGCTGAAAGTCCGTGTTGCCAAGCGTAAAGCCAAAAACATCACTGCTCTAGAGGAGATCTGCATGGAGGAATGGGCCAACATACCAACAACAGTGTGTGGCAACCTTGTGAAGACTTACAGAAAACGTTTGACCTCTGTCATTGCCAACAAAGGATATATTACAAAGTATTGAGATGAAATTTTGTTTCTGACCAAATACTTATTTTCCACCATAATATGCAAATAAAATGATAAAAAAACAGACAATGTGATTTTCTGGATTTTTTTTTCTCAGTTTGTCTCCCATAGTTGAGGTCTACCTATGATGTAAATTACAGACGCCTCTCATCTTTTTAAGTGGTGGAACTTGCACTATTGCTGAATGACTAAATACTTTTTTGCCCCACTGTATATATATATATATATATATATATATATATATATATAGGGATTGGGAAAGTGCAGTGGAAGTAGATAGTTACAGTACAGGAACAGATAAAGTGTTTGAGAACAGCCCGATATAGGAGGGGCAGGGTTAGTTGAAAAAGGGAAACATTTCCTGCTTTAGATTAGATGATCAGATTAGATAGAAAGTGTAATAACTGTAGTTCAACTTCAAGACCTGATGGCTGAAAAAAAGAGAGTATGAACTTTGGCCAGCATTCAGACAGCCGCCACTAACTTTAGCAGACCTTCACAGGACATCTTGTGCCTACAGCCCGAATTAGGTACAGAGGAGCATGCTTTTATCACTTTCCAGAAGGGAAAGCCGGATGGGAAACTGTATCAGAAGGGCGAGTCAAAACCTATGAGAGCTGCAGAGCCGGAGAGAGTATCTCAGGGGCCAGGGGTGACAGTATCTGCAGTTACTAGAAGCTAATGTTAGATGGCATTCATAAGTGACAGCCATTGATTTTATTGAGTCCTTTCTGGCACATTGTTGAGAGCAATAGTGGATGCACCATTGTGTTTACAACTCACAGAAAGTTGATCCAAGGACCTAGGAATGGATTGTCTATAGAAAAGAATGTTTTTACACTTTTGGACACGAGTAAAAGATATCAAAAACTTTGAAAATCTTACCATCTATAGAATTTTATATCATCAAAAGATTCATAGCTTCTGGAAAAAAATAGATGGGTACATTTGGTGTATTATGATTACATTTTGTGTCAGATATGGCATGTTTCTAAACATTTTGGGGTAGATATAGCATTTTGATCACTTCTTATTACAGTAAATTTTTTGCACTATTTTGCATGATCAAAAAATACAATTTTGGTTTTCTAATAATTTTTTTCTATTTTCAGCATTAACTGATTACCGTAATTCATTTTATATTTTGATAGATCGGATTTTTATTTTTTTCTATATCTTTAAAAAAAATGTTTTAAATATTGACCTAACAGAACAGCTGATGTCAGTGTGCCTGTCACATGCTGCGCATGAAAGTGACCTCAATGGACACACAGACGTCAGCCACCGTCCTCAGTTAGGTCAGTGACCATTTTAACACGACCATGGCGGATCTGAAGGGAGAGGAAGCGTGCAGCGAAGGAAGTGCAGGCAGGTAAAAAGAATCTTGTTTTTTTCTTTTGTGTAAGCAGCATGATGCGAGGCCAGGCCCAAGGACATGGTACCATGGGCATGGGGCCAGGACCAGGGACATGGGACCAACACAATGGACATAGGGGCCAACACCAGGGACATAGGGGCCAGCACCAGGGACATAGGGGCCAGCACAATTAGACACAGGGGCCAGCACCAGGGACTTAGGGGCAAGCATCAGGTACATAGGGACCCAAGATGGGGGAACATAGCGGCCTAAGATGGGGACACTATTAATTAACAGGGCCAGGTTGAGGGACTTTATTACTGCATGGAGGCCAAAATGAGGAACCTTCTGTTAGAGGTCGAGTTCCCGTCTCTGCACAGGGGGAATCTCGGGCCATCTCCGCTGCGGTCTCCCATTCTTCTCCTGCCGCAGTGGAGCCTGCTCAGAGGAGACGTCGGTCCCAGCGTCTCGCTCAGTCTGACTCTGTACAGAGAGTTACTGCTACTTTTCCTGCTTCTGCCATTGAAGTCAGTGCTGGGCAGCGGCGAGCAGATACTTCTGGGACTAAGTCCTGCTTTTCTCATTCTGAGCATGCCCAGAGTAAGATCTCTCAGTGGAGATCAAGGGTCACATGATCAGACACTGCAGCTAAGGTCCTGTAGGTGCTCACGCTCTGTGGCAGCCTCTCATTGGTCCTTCCAGGAAGGTCCTGTATGTGCTGCAGCTATTTAAGGCTCGCATGGCTGCACGGCCATGCGCTAGTATTGCTCTTTATTTATGTACTTTGTGCCAGTGTGGTCTTTTATGAGTGTGTTCAGGGACCCGGCTGAAATAAGCCCCTAGAATGCTGGCACCTCCGGCGAGGAGTTTCGTGTGCATGCATGACCACTGACTGCTCTTGTTTAGGCAGTTAGCCTGTGCCTCTGTGGAGTCTAACAGGGCGCAGTGCTTTGAGTTCACGGCTGCTCTGTGAAGTAACAGAGTTAGCTAACACCGCCATTTAGTTCTGCTATTTGCTAGCACCAGGTTCTCCTGCACGGTGGACGCCGGGCTGCGAACGCATCTATCATAATAAAATCTATATATTCATTTGGTGCGTTCCGCTAGCCCTAACACCTTCATTATTAGTTTAAAGTGGCAAGTGGAAGGACATAATTACTGTAGGGGCCAATTAAGGAACAATACCGCTGTAATGAAATTTACTTTTTAGCATACTGTTTTCCATGGTGGTAACAAAATTGCGCTAATGTTCAGGGCGGCACTATGTCGCCTTTTTTTTTCATCTGGAGTAGAATATAAGTCATGGAATAAGGGGGACTGTGCTCTAGAAATGATCAGCTATTGATACCAGTGTGTTATTTTCTGGAGAGACGAATCCTGGCTGGAAGAAGTGATAGCGGTCTGACCTTGATGAAGAAGAAAAGCAAAGGACTTTAAATAGAGATGTCGATGTGTTACCTGTACACTTACACTATAAACTATATACAGAGCTCCTGTGTATAATGTATCTGGTGATTCCTGTATTACTGGTACACTTTGTACAGACTTCCTGTGTATATTGTAACTGGTGATCACTGTATTACCTGTACACTATATACAGAGCTATTCTACATATTATCATTGGTGAGTCACTGTATTACCTGTACACCTACAGAGCTCCTGTGTATAATGTAATTGGTGGTAATAACATGGTTATTAGCATTGTGGATTTTAGTAATGATCAGTATTGTAATATTCGGTCACTCTATCATAACATGTGGTCAGGTCATGGTGTGGCGGTATTTATTCCTGTATGTGGTATTATTTTACCCCTGTATGTGGAATTATTTGGTCGTTGTATGTTGATAATATGTGGTCTGGTCATGGTGTGGCTGTGTTACCCTTGTACAGTATATGGTATTATTCTGTCACTATATGGTGGTAATATATAGCCCAGTCAACATGTGCCGGTATTTCTCCTTTGTATGTGGAATTATTTGGTCACTACATGCTGGTAATATGTGGTCTGGTCACGGTGTGAAGGTAGTTCTCCTTTGTATGTGGAATTATTTGATCGCTTTATGCCAGCAATATGTGGTCTGGTCATGGTGTGGTAGTATTTCTTCCTTGTACATGATACTATTGGTCTTGGAATAGTGGATTGTGTTGTGTGCAGTGGTAAAATGTTCTCTCTGATATTAATTAGGAGAAGATTCTTTATTTCCATTAGTGATTAAGTACTTGGAACATGATGCACAGGGGTTCTCCGGTGAAAGCAAGTAGTCACCACAGGATATGTGATAACTTATTGATTGATGGGTGTCTGACTGATGTGACCAGCACCGATTCTCAGAATGTGGAACTTTTATCCCCATTAGACTCAAGCGTCATGTGCGCCTTGACCACTGATCCATTCTTTCCCTCAGTGGCTGTGAGTGCTATGCTTTTTTTTTCTGGAAGCCCCAAAGAGAATGAATGGAACTGTGGTCATAAATCCACCTGCTCTTCCATTTTAAAATGGGAATAAAAGTGTCTTGTAAGGGATAAAACTTCCCAATTGCGGTTTCCAATGGTCGGATCCAAACGATCAATAAGTTATCCCCTATCCTATCGAGTCCATGGATTGGTGTTTTTTTTACAGAAGAACCTCCTTCATACAAACCTCCATAACTGTTCATCCCAGTTATGGTGGCACACAGTAGATGTGCAGGAGCCGCCTGAGTTTTTGTCGATTCTCCACTATAAGGGGATACCGGTTAGCAGTATTTACATATAGCTGTAGGGTGGGCCCCAGACACCCCAGTTCGACGCTGGACATAATAATATGTCACATGTTGGGAATTGGTTAATGTATCATCCATAAATTTCTAAAAACACAAATACCTATGTAACTAAATTGCCAAGTTTTTAATCAGTTCTGCTGAGATTTGCTTCCACATGTTGCACAGACAGATGGCATGGATTGCTGAACAGGAAATGTTAAGTACAATGACAGAAGTGATGGGAAAGCAGATAGACATATTTTGGATTAGGTAGATTACGGCACCAATTAAACATTGCTGCTGCAATATCACAGCTTAGAGACTCATTGGTTTTCTTAATGAGACCAAGGGAAATGCAGAGGACTGAACGAATGTCAACAACAAATCCAAGTGATGAAATTTGATCAGAAATGTGATTCCCTCTGATAGGAGGATATTAACAAATAATCTACTTATAATGGCAATTCTAATTACTGCCTTACACAAAAGAGGCAAGAGTTGCTGCTGGTGAGCCTGGTGCATGTTTTGTTGTGTATTGTGCAGCCTGCCATTATGATTACATTCACATTACATAACTGCCACGCTATTCTGAGATTAAGCTGTGCTTCATCTTACAGAATAAGCACAAAAGTAAAAGTGGAAAAGAATTCACACATTTCACTGCAGGTAATATTGTTCTCGCTCAAACCAGCTATATAGCACTATTGTATAGCTATTGTTTTATATGAAAAGCCTGGAAATCTTTGTCTCCACCTACATACAATATATATTCACAAATCTAGAGGAAGTTGTTTTTAGTTTTTTTTCACATTCTAGAAATGATGGCCTGGCAGTATTATGTGTTTGCCCCTCGTCAGTGCAACATCCATGAACATGAAGAATAAAATATTTCAGCAATAATTGCTGTACCGACATTGAGATGGAGTTACCTTTTTCTTCTTCTCATCACCTCCAATAATTCCATCTTCAGTAATATTGCCTTGCGCAGGCGTGTACTCCAGAGGACAGAGAATGAACTTCAATCCAATATTGCAGCCAGCATGCAACCAGCGGGTAAGGAAAGGATGAATCAAACACCCGAAAACCCCGCCCATATGACCCAAAACTGGTCCCGCCAAATTCAGGTGACAGGTTCCCTTTAAGTGGATAAGTGCTATCCGCGGTTTTGATGGATAGCATTTGTATCCTAGTTATTCTATGGGGTTGTGCAACATGTCCAATTTTTTTCTTGGCATAAGTGGCCAGAGGAAAAACATTGCAGTGATTTGCCTCCGAGAATTAGATGGCAGTTACCCATTTATGTCTATGAGTCCATGAAAACAATCAGACCACACTCTGATGACATCCGAGTGCTGTCCAATTTTCATAATGGAAAAGGTGGAGAAACTTTTTTCTCTCTTTCCAGCAAGAAAATAGAATCCCGCTCTAATCAAACTCTATGATTAGCATAATCGGACCGATTTTCTTGGATGCAGAAAAACGGTTGCCTGCACCTGCCCTTACAATTTCCTGTGGACATGCTGTGTAATATTTAATGCCAGTAATTTGGATGAAAAGCCATTGGCGAACTGTGTAATAAAGGGAGGATCTTACATGGATGGCCCTGACAAAATTTAATAAGCTCTTTGTGGGGGGATATAATGTATGTATGTCATAAGGAAAGAGTTTGTATGAAAATATCCCTTTAATCAATTTATGTTCATTATTTATGCTGCTTGGAGAGTCTAACAATTTGAGATGTTGTGCTTTGATCTACATGCCCTGTTTTGGTGACACCTACATAATAAAGATTGTTTGCTAGTATATGAACTAATAGCATATGACTAGACTACAGTATATCATCAGTATGTCATCATATCCTAATTGTAAATTTCCAATTTTTTTGGGGACCACCACTTATAATCAACATGAAAGGGCGTACAGTGCCAGGTGTTGCATTTCTTGCAGATTTTCACTGCATAGTAGTTCTGTCAGCCATATCCATTCGCGGGAGCTACAAAAAACCACTATTACCTTGCAAAGAGCTGTGTTTCAACTCTCTACACCGTGGGTGTGCGAGAACCGAAAAAAGGAACATTTGACAAAATTTGTGCTTTATGGGATACTTACAGGTTGGACACATGACCAAGCGATATGCCATATGACATGGCAATTCTACATGGACACAGTCCTGTAAAGAATACCTCTCATCTGCTTTTTTACAGAATAATATATAAATATATGTGTGTATATGTAGGATGTTTTGGTCTCCCCGAGGTCAATCATCCGTGCCTTTACAGCCTTTTTACTAGGCACTGCTCCTAATAGCCAGTTTCCTACTCCACACTGATGAGGGGCAAAAACCCCAAAACAGCTGTCTGTGGATGGATACCATGCTTGGCATAGGTGGTTTTCCTTTATTGGATGTTTTCCTTTACTGGATGCTGCCCTTCCCGTGGTTGTTCCTTCCTGGGGAAAGGCCTGGCTGTTCACTGCTTGCATTGAGAAACACGTGATGGTGTCTCCGCAGCTCCTCTACATGTATTTGCATATTTCCCATAAGGGATGGGGCAGTGTTCTGGATCACTGCGTTGAGAAACACGTGATGGTGTCTCCGCGGTGTAGGATGTTTTGGTCTCCCCGAGGTCATTCATCCGTGCCTTTACAGCCTTTTTACTAGGCACTGCTCCTAATAGCCAGTTTCCTACTCCACACAGATGAGGGGCAAAAGCCCCGAAACAGCTGTCTGTGGATGGATACCATGCTTGGCATAGGTGGTTTTCCTTTATTGGATGTTTTCCTTTATTGGATGCTGCCCTTCCCGTGGTTGTTCCTTCCCGGGGAAAGGCCTTGCTATTCACTGCTTGCGTTAAGAAACACGTGATGGTGTCTCCGCAGCTCCTCAACATGAATTAATATATAAATAAGATATGAAGGAACATACTGTAACCGATGAGACATCTGGTGCAAGCAATTTGCAATTTCACTTTTTCTTTTAATGAATAGATCTCTCAGTATATGATTAGAGTAGCTCATTGTCAATTTGCGACATTTAGGTTAAGAAATGTTTCATATAAGAGAAAAACATATGGACAGACTCTCTTCATCATTAGTACAAGGTCAGGCTTTGGCAGGTTAAAAGCCATGTCTTTAGTGAAGAGCAGCTATAACCCCCTGTTATTACAATGCTTTATTGAAGCGTTGAAACCATTAAAACAATGAATGTAGTCGAGTACAAAAGGTTACCAAGTGGGTCAGAGAGAAAATTAGAGAGGCGCAGAAGTCTGCGTAAAAGCTGTTGTCTGGATATACTTGACTATGAAACTTCTGGAATAATTCTCTTCCACTAAAATAGTCACAGTACAAATGTTTACTTTAATATTATAGCAATCGCTTATTCCACTGCATGGACGTTAGATAATATATGCTAATTTATGTATGAACTGCTCAAGATATAAACAGACCTGAAGCAATTTTCAAGGGTATATCGTTCAACAGAGATGAAAAAATAAGAAATCATTGCACGTCAATCGAAAACTGTATTGTAAGTGGTTGCTCTCCTTCAGTTATGCAATGATATAGTTGCTGGTATTAGAATCTTTATAATAAATGGATTTTATTATTTGCTTATGGATTATAATTTCATGAACAAAACCTGACATAATTCCATATAAAACACACCAGAGGTGCATCCTTTCTCATGGTCCTCAGTAGAACATTTTTTTTAGTAAGAATCCTCTCTAGAGACAGTCATCTAAAAGGACATTCCTAATCGTGGTCTTTGAGCTTACCTTTATAGATGTACCACTGTCAAAGCGAAAGGATTTGGTTTGACCATTTTCTAAATAGACTTTTAGGACATTTGGCATGAATAGAAGTGAATTGTCTTTGACGGTTTCCTATGGAAATGTAAGGGAGAAGTAGGTCAATTTAACGTTTTTTCTTTTCTGTTCATTTTTAATGGTGTGGTGTCAACAAACAAAGTAATAATAACGAGATATAAGATGAGTAGAATTTTGAGGACAGTGAAGCATTATTGAACTAATAAATACGACATAAAGTAAAACCAATCAGAAAGGTAAAAAAATAAACATAGCCTCGAATAATAAAAAGTTGACTTATGAGATCGAGGCTATGCTCGCAATTAGTTAATCAGTTGAAATAATGGAATGACTGTAGGAACCTAGACTCTGCACATAAAATCTGTCAGTATAGCACAATGCATGTGATTTCTTAGGATCTGTGTATAAAGTGCGTTGTGTTTTTGTAGCTTTTTTTCTGAGCAGTTTAGTCACAAAACCAGAAGGATTTCATAGTCCCTGCAAAGTGTATGAGATTTCTGTAGCTTCATGCAAAGTTGCTTAATTTTTAACTTCAGATTTGCCGCAGATTTAAATCTGCGGCAGGTCAATTCTTTCAGCGTTTTGTTCTACAGATTTCACCTAATCTAATGAATGGGGGAAATCTGCAAGAAAATACATGTAAAAAAATGTGACAAAAACGTGCATATTTTACACTGCGTTTTTCCTGCCAAGAGATGCAGAAATGGTGCGGAAGTGTCTACACCAAATACTTAACGTAACCCCTTTCTCATGTACAGCACCATGGAATTAATGGTGCTATATAAATAAATAATAATAATAATAATAATAATAACGTGTGGACATATCCTTGATTGTAGAAATATATTTTCTGGATCTGAGGGGAAGCAGTGGTTTTTCAAATCCACTGTTAAACTCCTTTAAACACCCACTTGTATAACATATAGATTTAAGTACGGTACTTATAAAAAGTAATTTCTGCAGTTAAAATATTGAACAATAGAAAGATTTCTCATGTCAAGTAAATAGATTCAACTTCTATATAATTATAAAAGTATGTGTACAATTATAATCAAAGGTGACTATTATGCCAGTGATACAATGACCTGCATACTATTTTATACAGCCGTTTATGACCTGAATGGGAGCCATAGGGTTTGCAAAAGAGAGGGAGAAACATGTGGCTAATAGAGATATTCAACCAATTCGATACAAATCAAATTTATGCTGAATTGTATGAAATTTGCAGGTTCTATTGAACTAAAAAAAAATTATGATTTGATTTGTTCTAATTGTCAAAAAGTGTCCCCATCCATTTTACAAATTGCAGAAGATTGCTTCAGCAATAAAAGTCTCAAATGGCATTAGACATAGTTACATGGGCTTCCCTATAATGCCTTGCAACTATTACATCAAAAGGTAAAGCACGGCCAATAAGGAGGGACTATAAGGCTTCGTTCCCATGATAAGCTTTTGGTGTGTTTTTGATGTTGCAGAATTTCTGCACCAATTCTGAACCTATTTAAATTACGTGGAAGAAACAGAAGAAGTCAGCTCGCCAACAATGAAAACACCCGTGTTGAGAGGAGGAACAGCCCATGGAGGAGCCCAGGCCAGGGCTGCAGCAGCAAGTAGAAAAAAAAGTAGTAGATTCTCCAGAGAAACATCCTCAGGTAAGTAAAACTTGAAGCTTATTTCACAAAAACATTAAAATCAGGAATGATATCACATAGCAGACCAGAGTGACTGTAGAGAAATGAAGCTTAGACCATGATTAAGGCAGTATGCGGAAACTAGTCGGTCTTAGCTTCATTTCTCTGTAGTCTGGTCTGCTATGTGCTATCATTCCTGATTTTAATGTTTTTGTTAAATAAACTTCAAGTTTTTCTTACCTGGTGTAAGTAAATCTATTAACTATTTAAATTAGGTTACTTGCATTTTTTCATTGCGTTTTTTGACTCTGTTTGGTGTGTCATGCATTAAATAAAGCTGTCTTGTTTTTGACACTTCCTGTTTTTTTGCTTTCACAAAACTTTATTGACATACTTATGTGCAGATTACATGCATTTTTTATGTGTTTGCACTGCGGAAATGCACTAAAAATGAGTGTGCGTTTTTTACCTGGGAAAATTCAGCGCCTAATGCAAGTGTATAAGGAAATTCCACACAGAAAACTCAGTGTAGCACAAGAGAAACTGACATGCTGCGAAGTTGAAAAACGCTCCGCAGGTCAGTTTACGCAGCTTTAAAAAGAAGCACAGTGGGCTTGAGATTTCTATAAATCCTATCACCTTTGCTACAGCTGTAAGACGCTGCGTTTATGACAGAGCAAAAACACACAGCGCCAAAAATGCACCAAAAGGTCATCATGGTAATGTAGCCTAGGACACATATAAAAGGCTAGGTAGGGAATGCAGTGGCAATTTTAGAATGATTCATGATATAGAAAAAGGATGTCAGAGCTCACGGGTCAGCAATAGGGATAGAAGGAGAAAGCCATAAAATGATGATCAGACATTCAAGTCAGTTATGTGTTGTACAACTACAGCAATGAAGATGAGTGCAGCAGTCGTCTGCAAATATTACAGAGGTGCAGCTGATAAAGGAGAGAGATAGGAGAACTGTCACAAGCAGTGCCAGACTGAGTCTGATTAATTAGTGATATGGTAAAGCTGTCTTTTGTACTGTTGCATTTGAATTACAATTCCACATTTTTTCATTCTTAATATTATAAAGGAGTGTCTGCACATTATTTTTTAACAGAAAAAAATCTGAAATCAGTGTCATTCATAGATGTTGTGCTTGCTTGTCATAAGCGACTTTATTGAGAGTTTGTATTTCTTGTGCAATCCTGTTTCTGAAGGGAGAAGAAATTGATTTTTGAAAATACAAAAAGAATATCCCCCAATCAAATAAATGTGAATGTCTATCTTACATATGAGTGTTGAAACTATTCTGTTTTCACATCTGTGTTACTTTTCAAATTTTACACTCATACAGTACCTGCCACGTCAATACAATGGCTTCTTGCATTTTTGGGAAAGGTAGTTGAATTTGTCAACTGTACACATCACACCCATACTGTGGCCTTCTGCCCCATTTTGCTGTTTCTATGTGCACCTACCTATTACTTATAGATCTTTATATCTTATTTTTAGGAACGTGTAATTGAATTTTGTAAAGAAAAAGAAAAATAGAAAACAACCCAAGATATTTAACTGTGTATATCATTTTTTTAAATTCGTTTTTATTGAAAAAATATTATAATACATTAGCACAAAGGTGCAACACAGGTCAAAGTTACATAAATGATTAATTATACAGCCATTGCAGTGTAAACAAAGAGCTCCGACCTCAACCCTCTCCTCCCCAGTGCTCGCCCCAACCTTTATTTGACTGGTCAGCTGTGACTCACTGACTGTATGGCTTCCAAAGCCTGCCAATCCTTGGTGAACTTCTGTTAGGCCTCTTTCACACTAGCGTCGTGCACTGCACGTCGCTATGCGTCGTTTTGTAGAAAAAACGCATCCTGCAAAAGTGCTTGCAGGATGAGTTTTTTCTCCATAGACTTGCATTAGCGACGCAGTGCGACGCATTACCACACGTCGCAACCGTCGTGCGACGGTTGCGTCGTGTTGCGTTGGTCCGTCGCCACCAAAAAACGTTGCATGTAACGTTTTTTGGTGCGTCGTTACCGTCTTTTCCGACCGCGCATGATATAAGGACCCCACCTGATTACAGTTTAGCCAACAAAGGTGTGAGGTGTTGGGAAACATGGATTGAAGCTTCACGGAAGTAAAATACCAGCGGAGTGTCAGCTTCAAGTGTGATTCAAAGTGGGAGGCACAACCAAACATCCGCCCTGCCAATTTAATTGCTCTTAACCAGTCCTTGGCATTACCAAGGTCTTTTTTCGATCATAAAGGGGTCTCAAACCCATATCTAGGGATGAGTAAGATGAGAGGGTCTTAATAATATCACTATTAACCCTATATGGGAAGTTTAGAAATTTTTTAAAAATGTATTGTACCTGGAGATATGAGAAATGGTCTTTATAAGTCAAGCCAAACCAATTTTGCAATTGGGCAAAGAGTAAAAGAGTGCGATCTTCAACTATACAATTTAATACAGTGATCCCACCTATCTTCCAATGGTAGAGGTCAAGGTCCTCTGATAATACCGCCAGAAGTTCTAAAGGTGCTTTCAGAGGCAACGCAGGGATGTGTGTCTGGATGGAGGAGTGAACCTGAAGCCAATTTGACAGGGAGTGCCTAGTCAGTGGGAGGAGGGCCCCCAGGGTCCGTGGGTTAACTGTTATGATCCGGTGGTAGGATCTCAAAACTGACCTGATACATATAACCAGAATGTTAGGACAAGTTCTGGGGATGTGGAAGCTATACTGACCGCAATCCTGATCCTATCCAACACACTAAAGGCAGCCGTGGAGCGTTACCTAAAAACCTAGACGCCTCTTCACAGCCTGAGAAACTGACTGCCCCGAGAGAGAAAGTAAAGACCTCACTTGCCTCAGAGAAATAACCCCAAAGTTATAGACAGCCCCCCACAAATAATAACGGTGAGGGTGAGTTAAGGGGGAAATACAAACGTAGAAATGAAACAGGTTTAGCAAATGAGGCCCGCTAACACTAGATAGACAGAAAATAGATAGGAATCTGTGCGGTCAGTACAAAAACTATCAAAAATAAACCACGCAGAGAGTACAAGAACCCCCACACCGACTCACGATGTGAGGGGCGCACTCTGCACCCCAGAACTAACCAGCAAGCAAAAAATCACATAAAAGCAAGCTGGACTGAACTCATCATATACTGAGAAACGTTTTCAAGGAAATAATGAGCAAAATGAACAAGCAAACTTAGCTTCTCCAGCAGGAGACTGGTCACAAGGAATATTCAGGAGAGCTCAGAATCAGGACTGAATACACCGACAGCAGGCAACAAATGAAGGTCCAGGTGAGTTAAATAGGCCCAGCATAGAAGGAAATGAAGCAGCTGAGCCCAGCCATATCGCTAAAGGCCACCAGAGGGAGCCCAAGAACACACTCACACAGTACCACTCATGACCACAGGAGGGAGCCCGAAAACAGAATTCACAACAGTTAACCAGAGCTGCCCATAGCACCCCCCGAGATCGTCTGAGGGTGCAGAATGTGACTATTTGGGACCAACCACTTGGCAGGGTCACGATTCCACTAATTCTAAAACCAGCTGAGTTGAGTTGCTATATAGTAGTCATTCACATTAGGGAGTCCCACCCCCCACTTGCTTCACGCATTTCTACAAATGTCTCAACAATCGAGATCGCTTTCCCCCCAAATGAAGGCGTTTAGGAGCTTATGAGCATTGAAAAAACACCTTCGGAGGTGATATCGGCACCGTGCAAAATAAATATAACATTTTGGGCAGTAATAACATCTTAAACAGTGCAATACGACCCGCCCAGGAGACTTCAAATTTCTGGAGTCTGCACTTCTGATTCTTAATATCTGCTAATACGGGGAGGTAGTTGGCTTTGTACAAATTAGTGGAAGATGATGTTACCAACGTTCCCAGGTATGAAATTTGCTCCATCTGCCAGTCCATCTTCATAGTGGCCTTAAGGCGTTTCAACTGTGGTAATGGTATGTTAAGGGGTAAAATTTGAGATTTATTCTCACTAATTTTGTAGTAAGACAGGAGGCCAAATTTTTCAATAATCTCTGGAGCTGCTGGCAAAGACTCCAGGGGGCGTGCTAACGTCAATATCACATCATCAGCATACAATGTGATGCAATGAGATTGTTTCCCCACCTCTATGCCCCAGATATTTGGGCTTTGTCTGATTGCTTGGGCAAGTGGTTCTAAAGCTATAATGAGCACTAGGGGGAAAGAGGACATCCCTGCCTAGTGCCATTTGTGGGGAATGCCTCTGATATGGTATCATTCACTTAAATCCTGGACGACGGAGCAGAATACAGAGCTTTAATAGCAGTCAGCACCCAACCCCCAAACCCCATACGCTCCAGAACTGAGAAGACAAACAACCATCTCACTCAGTTGAATGCCTTCTAGGCATCCAAGGCCACTACCACCACCTGCATCCCTCTTCTATTTATTACATCTATCAAATCAATTACCTTCCTGGTGTTGTCAGCTGCAGTCCGCCCTTGCAGAAAACCAGCCTGGACTGGGTTAATAAGGGAAGGAATGATAGTTGCCAATCTCAGAGCAATACACTTAGCATAAATTTTGACATCAGTGTTTAACAATGAAATTGGGTGGAAGTTTTGGGGCACCTCCGGTGGCTTTCCCTGTTTTGGAAGTGTGATCACAAAGTGTCATCACAGTAGCTGTCAGCATTTCTTTTGGAATGCTCCCTTCATTTGCAGCTAGTAGTAAGGTTTTGCATAAGTGTGGGACTAAGGTTTTCTGGAAAGCTTTGTAATACAAATTTCTAAGACAGTCCGGGCCTGGGGCCATAGCCTCTGGGAGAGAGTTGATCACTTTGGTCAATTCAGTCTCCGTCAAAGATGCGTTTAAGATTTCTAACTGGTCTTGTGCACGAGTTGGGAGATTAATGCTTGAAAGAAACAGATTCTTATCAGGGGCTAACTGGCTGTGGAGGTCTGCTCTTGGATCTAAGCTATACAAGGAAGCATAGTAATCCTTAAATTTATTGGCGATTTCCCGAGGAGTGTATACCTTAGAATTGGGGCATAAGTTCCTCAAAAATGGGATCTTAGTTTTAGAAATTTTAATTTTCACTCTGGATGCTAGCAGTTTACCCGCTTTATTATTTTGGAAGTAATAATGGGCTCTGGTCATCATAAGATTTTTTTCATAGTTGTGTAAGAGTAATTCCCACAATTGAAGTCAAAGATCACGTAGTTTATACATTTGGGCAGAGGATGGGGCTCTTTTATTCATGCATTCCAGTGAACTGATCGACACTGTAAGGTCTGATAAGCGTTTTTCTCTTTGCTTTTTAAGGATATGGCCTATTTTAATAAAGTGGCCCCTGATCGACACTGTAAGGTCTGGTAAGCATTTTTCTCTTTGTTTTTAAGGATATGGCCTATTTTAATAAAGTGGCCCCTGATTAACGCTTTATGAGAATTCCATAGGTGGAAGTAATTAGTGATCGAGTCTGCATTGAGCTCAAAGTGGGGGGCGTGGTCCGACCAAGTTATTAAACCTATTTCTGATGAGTTGATGATATTAAGGAGAGACCTGCTAACCAAGAATAGGTCTATCAGAGAGTAGGAGTGATGTACCTGTTAAAAGTAAGCATTGTCCTTCTCATATGCATGAAGAACCCTCCATATGTCATATAGGTCCTCCCGAAAGGCTAAGGGGGGAGAACAGGTTGCCCCCTGGAGGTTGGGGCAGAAGGGTCCAGAGAATTATCAAAAACACAATTAAAATCCCCAAATAGGATTACGTGGTCCTGTTTAACCTTATTGATTCTAGTTAATCATTTTTTTATAAATCTAGTTTGCGCTAGGTTTGGAGCATAAATGACAGCTATAGTATATAAAACATTATTTATGATGCCCACTTGTATAAGGTAACGGCCTGCAGGGTCAAGTTCTAGATAAGCTGAGGAGAAAGTGACAGACCCCTTGATAGCTAACATTACCCCTCTCTTTTCTTTCAAGAAATTAGATTGGAACACATAGGGAAAGAGCCGATGAGATAGTCTGTGGGAGTCTTACTCCTATAAGTGCGTCTCCTGGGCGCAAAACACCTCACATTTAGCTGCAGCCGCCTCTTTCCACATATATGATCTTTTATGAGGGCTGTTTAGGCCTCTAACATTAAGTGAGCATATTGTAATAACCATATTATAAACATACTGATGCTTGTGTGACTAATGGGTTGCCCATTACACCTGTCATAATTCCCTGCAAAGCGGGAAAATGCCAGACCCGAATAATCCACAGGAATGCAAATAGATAGAAAAAAACAAAAACAATGCAAACTGATAGAATCAGAACTAAAGTCATGAAACAAACCAAGGACTGCACTTCAGTCCACAGAACGCGGGAGTAGAAAATCCACGGGGGGGTATATCACTGTCCATACCAAACAGTCAGGATGCCACCCTTGTGTAAAAGATAATAAAAAAATATATATAATGATTATAACTTCAGCGCCTGTTTCTTTTTGGGAGAGCTTTCTTCCATGTATCCTCTGCCCTTACAGGCGGCTCTCTTTGTTACTGAGGTTGTTCCTGCACTTGCATATCCCAGGTACAATGCAAATTTCTTCCCCGTTCATATGAAGAGACAATATGCCACGATCCTTTGTTGTTAATGAACAATTTCTTGGGGTACCCCCACCGTTACGCCACCTGAGATTCTCTCAGGGCCGCAGTGATGGGATTCATTAGTCTGCGGAAGCGCAGTGTCTCTGCGGAGAGATCAGCATAAATTTTGATTTGGTGGAAAGGTGAAGGTAAAGATCCTTTCTTTCTGGAATAAGACAGAAGTTCCTCTTTAATCAGATAGCAATTAATGCATGCAACAATATCCCTAGGACAGTGTCTAGCAAGTGGCTTGGGCGAGATATTCTGTGCGCTTGATCAATAATTAGCTCATATGGTGAGCAGGAGGGGACAACCTCTTGAATTAAATCTTGCACATAACCCCTCAGCTCAAAGGATGTGATGGTTTCTGGTACCCCCCTTAATTTCAGATTGTTCCTGCGATTACGATCCTCCAAGTCCACAAGTTTATTATGTATGGCTTCTATGTCTTCTGCTATGTCATTGTGGGAGTCAATAAGGTTGTTATGAGAAGATGCAAATTCTCCCATTTTGTCCTCCACATGGGACACTCTCTCCTCCACCTCCTGAATGTGAGATGTAACAGGTTTTAACCCTAAAGAAAAGTCCTTTAGCTTTGCGGTGCTAAAATCCATCAGCATATCTTTAATTCAAGTTCCTGAAGCAGGGAGATCTGTTGTAAGAAGTTGCTGTAATACTGCAAGTGCACTAGAGGACGCAAGAGATTTACAATTGTCCTCTCCAGAATCCCCTCTCTCTGCATCATCTCCCTCGTTATGCTGGGAGTGCAGGGGAGGTGTGCCTTGCTGCATATCCATCCGCCAGCTGGCTGGAACTACATTTCGTGTCCCTCCACAAGTGGGGAAAATCTAGATCCCGGTGATGGACTTGGACCCCGGAGATAAAGTGAGGTGGGTGCTGCCTCATCCCGCACCGCAGCGGTGGTCTTTGCTGGGCTCAGAGGCGATGGAGAGGGAGACTTTCCCAAGGAGCAGGAGACCCAGCTTACTGAGGGGCCATCTTGCCTGATATCCCTGTTGAAGAAAATCTCCAATTTGCCTTGGTTTTTGAGATTTCTCTTACCCGTCATCATCTTGCCAGTGATCAGTGAGGATTCGGGCAGCTGGATGGGTTGATTAGTATGCAGGAAAGGCACTGAAATTGGCGCTTTGCAAGATCTCAGGGAAGGAGCACTCAGCTCATGCAACTGGCATCCGGGGTATATCATGTATATCATTTTTTGAACACTTGTTTTACTAGTCCAATTTGACAACCATGCAAGCCACAGCTAATATACAACCTGCTGCCACATTTTGCTTTCTTTATATGTACCTACCAATTATTTCTGGCAACATCATTTTAGATAAGGGTGGTTAAATTTTGTAAAAGAAAAAAATATATACAGTACAGACCAAATGTTTGGGAACACCTTCTCATTTAAAGATTTTTCTGTATTTTCATGACTAAGAAAATTGCACATTCACACTGAAGGCATCAAAACTATGAATTAACACATGTGGAATTATATACTTAACAAAAAAGTGTGAAACAACTGAAGTTATGTCTTATATTCTAAGTTCTTCAAAGTAGCCACCTTTTGCTGTGATGACTGCTTTGCACACTCTTGGCATCCTCTTGATGACCTTCAAGAGGTAGTCACCGGGAATGGTTTTCACTTCACAGGTGTGCCCTGTCAGGTTTAATAAGTGGCATTTCTTGCCTTATAAATGGGGTTGGGACAATCAGTTGTGTTGTGCAGAAGTCGTCTGGTGGATACACAGCTGATAGTCCTACTGAATAGACTGTTAGAATTTGTATTATGGCAAGAAAAAAGCAGCTAAATAAAGAAAAACGAGTGGCAATCATTACTTTAAGAAATGAAGGTCAATATTGGGAAAACTTTGAAAGTGTCCCCAAGTGCAGTGGCAAAAACCATCAAGCGCTATAAAGAAACTGGCTCACATGAGGACCACCCCAGGAAAGGAAGACCAAGAGTCACCTCTGCTTCTGAGGATAAGTTTATCCGAGTCACCAGCCTCAGAAATCGCAGGTTAACAGCAGCTCAGATTAGAGACCAGGTCAATGCCACACAGAGTTCTAGCAGCAGTGACATCCCTACAACAACGGTTAAGAGGAGACTTTGTGCAGAAGGTCTTCATGGTAAAATAGCTGCTAGGAAACCACTGCTAAGGACAGGCAACAAGCAAAAGAGACTCTTTTGGGCTAATGAACACAAGGAATGGACATTAGACCAGAGGAAATCTGTGCTTTGGTCTCATTAGTCCAAATTTGAGCTCTTTGGTTCCAACCACCGTGTCTTTGTGCGAAAAGGTGAATGGATGGACTCTACATGCCTTGTTCCTACCGTGAAGCATGGAGGAGGAGGTGTGATGGTGTCGGGGTGCTTTGATGGTAACACTGTTGGGGATTTATTAAAAATTGAAGGCATACTGAACCAGCATGGCTACCACAGCATCTTGCAGCGGCATGCTATTCCATCTGGTTTGCGTTTAGTTGGACCATCATTTATTTTTCAACAGGACAATGACCCCAAACACACCTCCAGGCTGTGTAAGGGCTATCTTACCAAGAAGGAGAGTGATGGGGTGCTACGTCAGATGACCTGGCCTCCACAGTCACCAGACCTGAACCCAATCAAGATGGTTTGGGGTGAGCTGGACCGAAGAGTGAAGGCAAAAGGGCCAACAAGTGCTAAGCATCTCTGGGAACTCCTTCAAGATTGTTGGAAGACCATTCCTGGTGACTACCTCTTGAAGCTCATCAAGAGAATGCCAAGAGTGTGCAAAGCAGTCATCAAAGCAAAAGGTGGCTATTTTGAAGAACCTAGAATATAAGACATAATTTCAGTTGTTTCACACTTTTTTGTTAAGTATATAATTCCACATGTGTTAATTCATAGTTTTGATGCCTTCAGTGTGAATGTACAATTTTCATAGTCATGAAAATACAGAAACATCTTTAAATGAGGTGTGTCCAAACTTTTGGTCTGTACTGTATAAAAGACCCATGTCTGTTTTTGCACATCTGTTTTACTAGTCCAATTTGACAACTGTGCATGCTACATGTATACTGAGTCCTATTGACAGATAATGTTTTCTGTATGCGCAACTACCTAATATCTCATATATAGTCTTTTTTGGTGAGGTTTGAATAATTATGGTTAAAAATCTTGCCAAAGACACTTACAGTGTTGTTTAAGATATATTGTAATAGAAAATTGGCAATGGCAATGGATGAGGTAGTGTAACAGACAAAAAACCATACCATGACTAAGCTTGAGGGATCAGCCAGCAGCCTCAGCAACACTACCATCACTACTTGCACCAGCAGTCAGGGGAGCAGTACTACCAAGCGCAGGCCACAATTGGCCTTCTTTGCCTCCTGCCAAGCATATTAGTGGGGAGAAAGGGTGCTAAGGAATATATGGCATATTACTCACCTCAGTCAGAGCCTGATGATATTACCTTAGGCTAAGTTCACATTAGCGTTTGAGTCCGCAGTGTAGTGCTGCGGATTTCTTTCCTTAAGCTCCGCCTACTTCCGCATGCATCCTGCGTACCTATCTTTAAAATTGGGTACGCAGGGACATGCGTTGTATGCACATGTGTCTGCATGCATCGTTTTGATGTGCCCGCGGAATGTAAGAAAAGGCAACATGTTGCGTTCGGTAGGCACGTCAAAACGATGCACGCAGATGTATCCGCATACAATGCATTTCCCTGCGTACCCAATGTTAATAATAGGTATGCAGGACGCATGTGGAAGTAGGCGGAGCTAAGGAAAAAAGTACGCAACGCCATGACGTGGACTCAAACGCTACTGTGAAACCAGCCTTAGAGAGCAACCTCCTCCTCTGCCGTAACAGTTAATTTTCAAAATTCTATATGACTTTCAGTATATATGACACAAAACAAACGCTTTATCTGCCGATCGCTGTACCAATCAGACGCACTTTAGCAATGCCCTTCTGTAAGATCTTAGCCCCCCCCCAGCCAAAAAATAAGCAATGTTCTGGATAACCCTTTTAAATGTTTTTGCTTGTTTTGGACAGACTTTTGTTTTTTGCTTTACAATAAAGATTCATATTGCTAAAATGTAAGAAGTTCAAATGATCTTTTTTATGTGTCCTTTTTCTTTTTTTCTAGTTCCACTAACAGCTGCAATGGTTCTTTGTAAGTGGTTATCAGGCAGCACATCAATAGCAACCTGGACATCTCTAATTACTAGATAATATTGGGGAAGAACGTTTTCTAGTTTACCAGTTAATACGGCTAAATGTTCATCTAATTGCAAGCGCTATTTCAGTCCAATGCATTGCATGCTGGAGGGAGTCTGTGGGTGTCTTTTCTTATTTTAAAAATCAGTGTGATGAAGTTTATTAGCATTTCTTGGCTCCTTATCACAACATGGAGAATTGTATTAAAGTTGGTGATTCACTAATTAATAACAGATTTCATTGTGGCTGTGACTCAGATAAGCCAAGAAAAGCTTCTACCAGACAAGTTCCCGTTCTTGTTTTTTTTCCTTTTATTAAAGCACTAAAAAAGCTTTCTATTCTTGTCAACTGTCAACAAATCATCACAGGTGATTGTGCTAAAAAAGTTCCGAAAATATTTGTGCAAGCTGATGTAAGAGGAAAAAGAATCAAATCGTGTTCTTATTAAATGTCCTTTTCTCTTAGCTTCCACAACTCTTAATATTTGTTCTTTCAGTACGTTATTTCCCATCATACTACATAGAGGTAATTGACACTATAAACATTGCTGACCTTCAGAATGCACAATGAAGCCTTAATGGGTCATCTCTTTCCAAATATAGGATAGAATAGATAGGATTTTAGAAAATGGAATAATGCAGTTTGTAATGGAAGTGGCAGCTTTTCTACTCTCTTGATGACATTACGACTATGCCATTATTTTTTATTCCAGAAGAGCTAGCCAAAGACAAAGCAATAGATCAGACGAATGACACAAAGTATTAAAAATAATTTAAAATAAAAATAACATGTTGTCCTTATAGAAACGATCATTGGGTGTTAATTAAATGTTTGTTACATTTTGGACACCTTTTCTTGATGCTAATGATGATAATGATGTTGAAATAATGACAACTATATTTTATGTAATAATCATCACTTGTGAGATAAGTCTTTAATATTTTTATTAAGTGAAGCAAAATTTAATGGCAAACTTTTATTAAAGGTTGACTGTATGTAAAAGAAATGCAGATAAAAATATTATATGTGTTACCATAAGCAGCAGTTTGCGACATGAATTACGAGACACATATTTAAAAATTAGACAGGAAAATGGGGAAAAATTCCAGCACAACATTCAAGGAAAAAAAGTGAATTCTTTACTGAAGCGTGGTTAAAACGGTAAAAGGCGAGGGCTCGTAACTGACGCGTTTCAGTCATAGGCTTTGAGGCTTTGAGTTATGTAATGTAATAGTGTATGTTTACTATATATATATATATATATATATATATATATATATATATATATATATATATACATATACCGGTACATATATACACATATTTATATGTATAATCATAAAGCACCAATATATCCTATAGCTGTGAGTACAGAACTCTCCCTGGACACCTCAAGGGCATCCAATCAAATAGACAACTCCAGATGCATGAAACCAATAGAGAATGGAGTATAAATGTCCCAAACACCATAATTAAAAGATCAAATAAAAAGTTTATTTAACAAAACAATGAACAACTATATATGTATACCTGCTGTATGCAGTGTATACCAACAAGGAGGTATAGCAGAAGAAACATGACGATACCCCAGTTGAAAAAGCTATAGCGTGAAATGCGCGTCAGGGGCCGCCGGGTGAAGTGGGATCTACTCCCCTGTTTTCTAATATGGGTAAGCGTGCTTTATTGATCTGTCTTTAGCGGATTATGGGCTATTAAATATGGGGACACTGTGATCTATACAGTATATAGCCTTACAGCCCAGTTCTCTGCTAATTTGAACTCTCATATAGAGATTTATATATACCGTCTGTACCCTACAGAGGGTCCCTGTCAGGGGTGGGATCCTGACAGAGGCCAAGCGGGATAGAAAGCTACGGAGCTGCGCCTGCCCCATGTGCGGCAGCATCCTAAGAAAGGACACGAAGAGAACTGTATTGTAGAGAGTGAGAAACGAAGTCACAGCACAAGGAGATAACACCGGGAGGAGTTCTGCCCTGCAAAGGCTGCCTCCTTCTGAGGCGCGTAGCCAGTGGCCGGAACACCGAGGGAGTAATTGACTCTACGCATTACTTCAGAGACCGGCAGGACAGTCAATTCCAAGTTGGCTGCCCGACCTTAATACCTAAGAAGACACAGTGGCAAATTGTGGGGGTCGGGGCATCTCTAGGGGTCCTATAAACAAGCCTCAGGCCATCAGTCATACGGGTTTGCCCTATCCACACCATCTGGGGGACAGAGAGAAAGACATCTAGAACATCTATGAAAGTTGTGAGGACCTTACCGAGTTGCTCACCAGGGAGGGACTACAACACACAGGCGCTAGTAGGAAGGCTACTGATTTCCACCTGGATAAGGGGACTCTGGATTTGCCTTCAGACCGGCCGGACTCTACCTACCCTGTGGTCTGTACCCTGGACTGTGGATGCTGAAGCTTCCAGTAAAAGGTAAAGAGACTGCAACCTCGTGTCCTCGTTATTCACTGCGCCTTACACCTCCACCATCACCATCACCACTTCTAGGAAGCCCTGGGGATACACTTCACCTGTGGGAAGGTATACCATCTTGCTGCTATAACATCACCCAAGCGGACCCCTAAGCAGCGTCGGTCACGAACATTATACAAACTACACCTTTAATTGGACGCCCCTCAAAGGGCCACGGACCGGGTCAGGCCACCGTGACATCCCCCGAACCGAAGGACCTGGTACCGAGTACCTCATTGCCCTTACGCTTGGGGGCGATCCAACTTTGGCATCACGAACAGGATCTACTTAAGCCTGAAAATAGGGTCATGTGTGCCTAAGAATTGTGTCAGAACTGTATTTGAACTGTGATTTGCTTAAAGACTGTGTATTGCCATTTGCCGCCAAAATTCCTGCCAAAACCGCAGCCATTACAATGCTATGAGGAGTGCAGGAGAAGAAGAAGGGCGTGGAGTTGCGGGCGTGAATGAACTGAGAAGCGCGAAAAATAATGGCCGCCCAGTTGTGTCCGTCAGCAGCCGAAATCCGCCTTCGGATCCTTAATGGCGGGCGGAGACAACTAAAACGAAACCACCCACGAAGGAGAGAGCAGGAAAAAGACTAGGAAGAGGCAAGCCACGTGGAGAATGCCATGGCCAGCCGCCTGGGACCAGAGCATGGGGTCAGAGCAGAGGACTCCCCCAGCCACCTGGAGAGACACCGTGGCCAGGCATCACCCGTCGGCCCTGACTTCCTGCCGGCCGGCATGGAAGAGCTCAACGACCAACTCCTGTGGACACAGCTGAGCACTGAGGCCGAATGGAAGAAGACCTTCATCGGAAGCCTCACCAGGCATCTGTCGGCAGCCTCGTCTGGTCCGGAGCAAGAAAGAAGTTCCAGCGCTCCGAAGCCAAAAAGCAAGGCCCTGCCGGAAAGCGAGATGCTGCAAACAGAGATGACAACGCCGCAGCACAAGGCCCTGCAACCAGCGTTCCAGTCCCCAGCGGAGACAGAGCAGACCGGCACCGGAGGGACCGCATCTGAAGCAGGTATGAAGAACAACCCTGCCCTGATGACCGACCCAATCCAGCGACTGCTTGTGCCACCACTACTGACCCGTTCCAGTGACTGATCTTGCAGCAGCCGCTACCTTTGCTGCAGCAAATGCCCATACTCAAGCTACGCAGACCTCCATCGCTGCGCATGATATGACAATCCACGAAAGACAGTATACAAACTACACCTTTAATTGGACGCCCCTCAAAGGGCCACGGACCGGGTCAGGCCACCGTGAAATCCCCCGAACCGAAGGACCCGGTACCGAGTACCTCATTGCCCTTATGCGTGGGGGCGATCCATATATATATATATATATATATATATATATATATATATATATATATATATATATATATATATATATATACATACAGTGGGGAAAAAATTATTTAGTCAGCCACTAATTGTGCAAGTTCTCCCACTTAAAAAGATGAGAGAGGCCTGTAATTGACATCATAGGCGTTAGGGCTGGTGGAACGCACCGTGTACATTTAGATATTATTATTGGTGCATTCGCAGCCCGGGGTCCACCGTGCAGGGGACCAACCTGCTGCTAGCAAATGGTGGCACAATATGGCGGTAGAAGCGAACTCTGTTACTTCACAGAGTCGAACAGAAGGGAAAATGCTGTGCCTTGTTAGCGTCACAGCTGCCTAACAGAGCAAAAGCAATCAGTGGTCAGTAGTAGGAGGAGTAGCAAGCACACAAACACCTCCTCTTCGGTGGAGCCGGAATTCTAATGGCTTTACGCCAGCACTGAATTCACCATACAAACTCCTCACCGGAGGTGCCGGTATTCTAGTGGCTTATTTCAGCTGGACCCTGACCACAAGCAGACAAGACCACTGAATAGCAAAAGCTCATGACATAAGCTGATTCTAGCACATGGCCGTGCGGCCATGCAAACCTTTTATATCTGCAGCAACTTCAGGACTTTCCTAAAGGACCAATGGGAGCTGCTACAGTACCTAAGCAACTTCAGGACCTTCCTAGAGGACCAATGGGAGCTGCCACAGTACCTGAGCATGTGACCCCCGATCTCCAAAGAGAGGTCTTACCCCCAGCATGCTCAGAAGCGGAAAAGCAGGACTTAGACCCAGAGATGTCTGCTCGCCGCTGACCAGTACTGGCTACAATGGCTGAGCCTGGAAAGGCAGCAGTAACCATCCGCACAGTATCAGGCTGAGTCAGACGCTGGGATGGTTTGAGATTCCCCCTGTGCAGAGGAGGGAACTTGACACCTAACATTACCCTACTTCAAGAGGGACACATGAAAGGTGTTGGTGATACCTAGGCATGGAGGAAGGGCCAGATGGCAGAACACAGGGTTAAACTGTTCGAGGACCTTGAAGGGACCCAAGTAGTGAGGTGCAAAATCCTGAGTGCGGTCCCAAATATCCCATGCCTCCACAGCCCAGTCTACCACCCTGGAGTCGGCGGAAGACACGGGCATGGGCACAGGGACACGCGGATGCTGGACGTAATTTAGGAGGAATGGAGTCTGACCGGTGGAATCGGCTATGGCGTTGTTAAGTGCAAACTCCACCCACGGTAGCAAGGATGCCCAGTCATCCTGCCTGGCAGAAACAAAATGTTGTAAATATGTGACCAGGGTCTGGTTGGCCCTCTCAACCAACCCATTCGTCTCAGGATGATATGCCGAGGAGAGATTCAACTCAATACTGAGCAGACGACAAAGCTCTCTTCAGAATCGAGATGCAAACTGGGGACCCCGGTCACTGACAATTTTGTCCGGCATACCATGTAGGCGAAAAATATGCTTGATGAACAACGCTGCCAGAGCCCGTGCAGAAGGTAGCCTTGGAAGAAGCACCAAGTGTACCATTTTGGAAAAATGGTCGGTGATCACCCAGATAATGGTGCAGCTACGAGACTTGGGTAAGCCCACCACAAAATCCATCCCGACCATCTCCCAGGGCCTGTCCACCACCGGCAGCGGGTAAAGCAACCCAGCTGGCCGTTGCTGAGGAGACTTGTTCTTGGTGCAAGAGAAACACGCCCGAACATAGTCTGCGACGTCTCGAGCCATATGTGGCCACCAGTATGTCCTCGCCAGTAGCTCAGATGTCCTTTTGGACCCAAAATGTCCACCCACCCTGGACGAGTGAGCCCAAGAGAGAACCTCTGGACACAGACTGGATGGTACAAAAGTCTTACCCGGAGGCACAGACTCTAGCGAAACCAGGGCCACAGTTCTCATGCTCTCGGTGGGGACAATAAGCCGAGGCTCCTCTTCCTCCTCAGATGATAAAATGGAAAGAGAGAGAGCATTGGCACGAATGTTCTTCTCCCCAGAAAGAAAAAGGAGGGTGAAATGAAACCGGGAGAAGAGCAAGGACCATCTGGCCTGGCGAGAATTTAACTGCTGGGCTGTCTGCAAGTACACCAAATTCTTGTGGTCTGTGAAGACTTGGAAGGGAAAACGAGCCCCCTCCAAGAGATGTCTCCACTCTGAGAAGGCCAACTTCATGGCTAGCAACTCCCTGTCCCCAATGGAATAATTCCTCTCCGCTGGTGAGAAGGTCTTGGAAAAGAAGAAGCAAGGATACTTCCGACCTTGAACATCATTTTGGAAAATGAATGCTTCAGCACCAATGGATGAGGCATCCACCTCCATTATAAATGGCTTATCTACATCGGGGTGATAAAGGATGGGAGCGCTAGCGAAGTGTGACCTAATGGCGTGAAAGGCCTGGAGACCTCCTCAGATCACAATTTGGGATTTGCTCCCTTCTTGGTGAGGGCAACCAAGGGAGCTACCAAAGTTGAGAAGTGTGGAATGAACTGGTGATAGTATTTAATGAACCCCATAGAGCGCTGCACCGCTTTAAGAGAATGGGGTTCCTGCCAGTCCATCAGAGCCTGTAGTTTGGTAGGATCCATAGCCAATCCCTGGGCGGAGATGATATAGCTCAGGAAAGGTAAGGGCTCCTGCTCAAACACACATTTCTCCAACTTTGCATAGAGGGAATTTGCCCGTAAGAGGTTGAAGACTCCGCAAACATCTCTCCGGTGGGAGTCAATATCTGGAGAGTAGATGAGAATATCATCCAGATAGACTATGACCAAGGTAGAGAGCATATCCTGGAAGATGTCGTTCACAAAGTCTTGGAAAATGGCTGGGGCATTACAGAGCCCGAAGGGCATCACCAGATATTCATAGTGCCCATCCCTGGTGTTAAAAGCCATTTTCCATTCGTCCCCCTCACGGATGCAAATCAGGTTGTAAGCACCCCGCAGATCTAATTTTGTAAATATACTTGCTCCCCGAAGCCTATCAAAGAGCTCAGATATCAGGGGCAGAGGATACTTATTCTTAACGGTGATGGCGTTAAGACCCCTGTAATCTATGCATTGACGTAGTTCCCCGTTCTTGTTCTGCACGAAGAAGAACCCAGCCCCTGCAGGTGACACTGACTTCCTAATGAATCCTCTTGCCAGATTTTCCTGGATGTACTGTGACATTGCCTCCATCTCTGGGAGAGATAATGGATAGACTCGACCCCGGGGAGGCTCAGCACCAGGCAAGAGGTCAATAGGATAGTCATAGGGGCGGTGAGGCGGAAGGGTCTCCGCAGCTCTTTTGGAGAACACGTCCGCATAGGGCCAATATTGCTTGGGGAGAGAGGATAGATCTGCGGGTACCTCAGTAGTAGCAACCTGAACACATTCCCTCTGACATCTACCCCCACAAGATTCACCCCATCCCAAAATTCTGCCTGTGGACCACTCAATATGAGGAGAGTGGTACCGTAGCCAAGGTATCCCTAACAGGAATGATGAGCAGAGATATAATTTCCTGATGAGATGGCGACATGGACAGAGAAAATGGGATGGTCTGGTGTGTTATCTTTGAGGGCAGTGTTGACCCATTTACCACTCATACGCTTACTGGTTGAGCTAACATTACCAGGGGAATTGCATGACGTTGGGTGAAGACTAGGGTTGAGCGAAACGGATCGTTCATTTTCATAAGTCGCCGACTTTTGGTAAAGTCGGCGTCTCATGAAACCCGACCCGATCCCTGTGTGGGGTCGGCCATGCGGTACGCGATCTTGGCGCCAAAGTCGCGTTTCGTATGACGCGTTTAGCGCCATTTTTACAGGCAATGAAGGAGCGTGGGCAGAGTGATGACATAGGGGTTAGGGCGTGCACGCCTATCATCATTTTATCGCTTGTGCGCAGTAGCGATTTGGAATGTGTAAAACGAAATTTTCTGTGCTGGGACGGAGGGGGAGAGAGAGAGAGAGAGAGAGAGAAAAAAAAAAAATATTATCCCCATTGACGTGCATAGGGTTTCGTGTTCCGGCCGATCCTCGACTTTGCGCAGTAATCGGCCGATTTCGCCCGACTCGACTTTTCCAACAGTCGGATTTCGTGAAACATGACTCGACCCTAAAAAAGTCAAGGTCGCTCAACCCTAGTGAAGACAGAAGACATAAAATTGCCCTCCGCCCCAGAATCCACGCAGAGCTCTACCAAGTGGGTAAATGAGCCTATAGTAATTGTCCCCTTAAAGGACAATTTGGAGGCAAACGTCACCGTGTCTAGTGTACCTCCACCTACTACCACTAGACACTGACGTTTCCTCGACCGCTGGGGACATCTGGTGGCAAGATGTCCTGACTGCTGGCAAACATGACAAACCTGTAGTGCACGAGCGGTCTGGGACTTAGATCCCGCTCGTGACACTACCATGGCCTCATGTGACTGGACTGGAGATTCCAAAGGTTTGATGAAGGTGGGAGCCAGCTGAAACCTCTGCCTACACTGGGCTTGCTCTAACCTCCGCTCATGAAAACGGGGGTCAATACGAGTGGACACAGCTATTAACTCCTCCAGTGTGGCAGGAATCTCCCTAGTGGCCAGAGTGTCCTTCAAGTGGTCAGCCAGCCCCCTCCAAAATATTGGAATAAGGGCTTTATCCGACCACTCCAGCTCAGATGCTAGGGTGCGAAAGTGGTCGGCAAAATGGCTGACCAAGGACGAGCCCTGAGTCAATGCCAACAGTTGGAGCGTTATTTCATGGGCGACACGAGGTCCTAAAAAGAACTGATTCAGAGTGCTGAGGAACAACGGAGCACTCTGCACCACATGATTGCCATGCTCCCACAGCGGCAAAGCCGACTCCAATGCCCTGTCTGACAGGAGAGACACAATAAATCCTACCTTAGCCTACTCTGTGGGGAAACATGCGGCCAGAAGCTTGAGATGTATAGAGCACTGGCTCACGAAACCCCTACAAGATTTTCTACCACCAGAAACTTTTTCTGGCAGCAGGAGGCGAGATAGAGTCGGAACAGGGGTGGCAGTGGACAAGGTTGCTGCAGTCACGCTAGCAGCCTGAACAGCAACTGCGGTTACATCCACAGCTGAGGTTGTGCGCTCGAGAGCCGACAACCTACCCTCCAGCTGCTGGATGTTCCGCATGGATTGCTGTGTGTCCGCCATTGCTAGCCAGACCCTGGTGCTAGTATTATGTTAGGGCTGTGGAACGCACTGAGTATATTTAGATGTTATTATTGGTGTGTTCGCAGCCCGGGGTCCACCGTGCAGGAGACCAACCTGCTGCTAGCAAATGGTGGCACAATATGGAGGTAGAAGCGAACTCTGTTACTTCACAGAGTCGAACAGAAGGGAAAATGCTGTGCCCGGTTAGCGTCACAGGGGAACACAGCTGCCTAACAGAGCAAAAGCAATCAGTGGTCAGGGAGTAGCAAGCACACAAACACCTCCTCTCCAGTGGAGCCGGAATTCTAATGGCTTTACTCCAGCCCTGCATTCACCATACAAACTCCTCACCGGAGGTGCTGGTATTCTACTGGCTGATTTCAGCTGGACCCTGACCACAAGCAGACAAGACCACTGAGTAGCTATAGCTCATAACATAAGCTGATACTAGCGCATGCGGCCATGCAAATCTTTTATAGGTGCAGCAACTTCAGGACCTTCCTAGAGCACCAATGGGAGCTGCAACTGTACCTGAGCATGTGACCCCTGACCTCCAATGAGAGGTCTTACCCCGGGCATGCTCAGAAAAGCAGGACTTAGTCCCAGAGACGTCTGCTCGCTGCTCAGCAGTATTGGCTACAATGGCTGAGCCTGGAAAGACAAGCAGTAACTATCTTCACAGTATCAGGCTGAGCCAGATGCTGGGACCGACATCTCCACTGAGCAGACTCCACTGCGGCTGGAGAAGAATGGGAGACCGCAGCGGAGATGGTCCAAGATTCCCCCTGTTCGGAGGCGGGAACTCGACCCCTAACAATAGGTAGACCACAACTGTGAGAGTCAAAATGAGAAAACAAATCCAGCAAATCACCTTGTCTGATTTGGCAAGATTTATTTAGCAAATTATGGTGCAAAATAAGTATTTGGTCATTAACAAAAGTTCATCTCAATATTTTTATATATATCCTTTGTTGGCAATGACAGAGGTCAAACATTTTCTGTAAGTCTTCACAAGGTTGGCACACACTGTTGGTTGTATGTTGGCCCATTCCTCCATGCAGATCTCCTCTAGAGCAGTGATGTTTTGGGCCTGTTGCTGGGCAACACGGACTTTCAACTCCCTCCAAAGGTTTTCTATGGGGTTGAGATCTGGAGACTGGCTAGGCCACTCCAGGACCTTCATATGCTTCTTATGAAGTCACTCCTTTGTTGTCCTGGCGGTGTGCTGGGGATCATTATCATGCTGAAATACCCATCCACGTTTCATCTTCAATGCCCTTGCTGATGGAAGAAGGTTTGCACTCAAAATCTCATGATACATGGCCCCATTCATTCTTTCATGTACATGGATCAGTCATCCTGGTCCCTTTGCAGTGAAACAGCCCCAAAGCATGATGTTGATACCCCCATGCTTTACAGTAGGTATGGTGTTCTTTGGATGTAACTCAGCATTCTGTCTCCTCCAAACACAGCGAGTTTTGTTTCTAACAGTTCTGCTTTAGTTTCATCAGAACATATGACATTCTCCCAATACTCTTCTGGATAATCAAAAGGCTCTCTAGCAAACTTCAGACAGGCCTGGACATGTACTGGCTTAAGTAGGGGGCCATGTCTGGCACTACAGGGTCTGAGTCCCTGGTGGCATAGTGTGTTACTGATAGTAGCCTTTGTTACGGTGGTCCCAGATCTATACAGGTCATTCACTAGGGCCCCCCATGTGGTTTGGATTTTTGCTCACCGTTCTTGTGATCATTTTGACCCCAAGGGGTGAGATCTTGCGTGGAGCCCCAGATTGAGGGAGGTTATCAGTGGTCTTGTATATCTTCCATTTACTTGTTATTGCTCCCACAGTTGATTTCATCACACCAAGCTGCTTGCCTATTGCAGATTCAGGCTTCCTAGCCTGGTGCAGGGCTACAATTTTGTTTCTGGTGTCCTTCAACAGCTCTTTGGTCTTCACCATAATGGAGTTTGGAATGTGACTGTTTGAGGTTGTGGACAGGTGTCTTTTATACAGATAACAAGTTCAAACAGGTGCCATTACTACAGGTAATGAGTGAAGGACAGAGGAGTCTCTTAAAGAAGAAGTTACAGGTCTCTGAGAGCCAGAAATCTTGCATGTTTTTAGGTGACCAAATACTTATTTTCCACCATAATTTGCGAAATAAATCTTGCCAAATCAGACAAGGTCATTTGCTGGATTTGTTTTCTCATTTTGACTCTCATAGTTGTGGTCTACGTATGATGTCAACTACAGGCCTCTCTAATCTTTTTAAGTGGGAGAACGCGCACAATTGGTGGATGACTAAATACTTTTTTCCAGACTGTATATATATATATATATATATATATATATATATATATATATATATGTATATACAGTGTATATATATATATATATATATATATATATATATATATATATATATATATATATATATATACACAGTTGTGCTCAAAAGTTTACATACCCAGGCAGAATTTTTGCTTTCTTGGCCGTTTTTTTAAGAAAATTATAACACCAAAACTTTTTCTTTTATTGTCAAACTGCTGTGTTTTCTCTTTTTAAATCATAATGATAATCCAAAACATCCAAATACCCCCTCTAACATCAATGACAGCTTGAAGTCTTGTATGGTAGTTGTGGATGAGGTTCTTTATTTTCTCAGATAGTAAAACTGTCCACTCTTCTTGGCAAAAAAGATTCCAATTCCTGTAAATTCCTGGGCTGTCAAGCATGAACTGTGCGCTTGAGATCTCCCCAGAGTGGCTGGGTCAGGAGACTGAGATGGCCACTCCAGAACCTTCACTTTGTTCTGCTGTGGACAATGGCAGGTCGACTTGGCCTTGTGTTTTGGTTCGTTGTCATGTTGGAATGTCCAAGTATGTCCCATGCGCAGCTTACAGGCTGAAGATTGCAAATTTGCCTCCAGTGTTTGCTGATAACATGCTGCATTCATTTTTACTCCAAATTTGACCAAGTTTCCTGTGCCTTTGTAGCTCACACATCCCCAAAACATCAGTGATCCACCTCCGTGCTTTACAGTAAGAATGGTGTTCCCTTCATTATAGGCCTTGTTGACCTCTCTCCAAATGTAACGTTTATTGTTGCCGCCAAAAAGTTCAATTTTGGTCTCAGCAATCTAAAGTACCTTGTTCCAGAAGTTTTGAGGCTTGTTTCTGTGCTATTTTGCGTATTGCAGGTGAGATACTTTGTTGTATTTCTGCAGTAATGGCTTTACAGCCACACCGCAAGTTTTCAGGGAGTCATGTATTTCAGCTGATGTTATTTGTGGGTTTTTCTTAGCATCCTGAACAATTTTCATGGCAGTTGTGGACAAAATTTTTGTTGGTCTACCTGAGCGTGGTTATGTTTTTACAGAGCCCCCGATTTTCCATTTGTTAATCACAGTTGGATCGCTGCTGACTGGCATTATCAATTCCTTGGATATGTTTTTGTATCTCTTTCCTCCTTTATACAGTTCAGTTCGGCTACCTTTTCCCATAGCTCAGTTGACAATTCTTTTGCTTTCCCCATGACTCACAATCCAGAAACGTCAGTGGCTGGATGAAACATGCATGCGTCTGTCTGGATCCCAGAAACTCACTCAGCTTTTATACATAATCACTTATTACTAAAAACTGGTCACAAGTGAGGATTGTCATGATTCCCCAATGGCATGGGAACATCAGAAACACAAAAATTACAGACTAGCTCTCGGGTGATGGAAACTCAAGCTGACCGTGACCTAAATCTACCACACAACTAACAGTAGCCAGGGAGCATTCCTACGGCTGCCTAAATGCCACGCGCCAGCCGGAGAACTAACTACGCCTGGAAGAGGAAGGAACAGACCTGGCTTACCTCTAGTGAAATTCCCCAAAGATGATAGTAGCCCCCACATATATTAACGGTGAGTTCAGAGGAAAAGACATACACAGTATGAAGGTAGATTTAGCAAAGCGAGGTCCACTTACTAGATAGAGGAAGGATACAAAAGAGGACTTCACGGTCAGCTGAAAAACCATTTCAAAAACCCATCCTGAAATTACTTTAAAACTCCTGTGTCAACTCATCACACAGGAGTGGCAATTTCAGTCCACAAGAGCTTCCAGTAACAGGAAATGACAAAACTGTAAACTGGACAAAAATACAAAACAATAAGGACAAGAGTCCACTTAGCTGATCAGCAGACTAGTAGCAGGAACATGCAACTGAATGACTCAGGTTACAATGATGACCGGCAAGGAAGTGACTGGAGAGCAAGGCTAAATAGGGAACTCCCAAAACTGATGGAAGCAGGTGAGCGAGGCAGAAAAGAACACACAAGTCTCCAGTACCACCAGCCACCACTAGGGGAGCCCAAAAAGCGATCACAACAGTACCCCCCCCCTTAAGGAGGGGGCACCGAACCCTCACAAGAACCGCCAGGGCGACCTGGATGAGCCCTATGAAAGGCACGAACCAAATCCGAGGCATGAACATCAGAGGCAGTTACCCAAGAATTATCTTCCTGACCATAGGCCTTCCATTTAACCAGATACTGGAGTCTCCGCCTGGAAATACGGGAGTCCAAGATTTTCTCTATAACGTACTCCAATTCACCCTCAACCAGCACAGGAGCAGGAGGCTCAGCAGAAGGAACCACCGGCACCTCGTATCTCCGCAACAACGACCGATGGAACACATTATGGATAGCGAAAGATGCCGGGAGGTCCAAACGAAAGGAAACAGGGTTAATAATCTCCAAAATCCTATAGGGACCGATAAACCGAGGCTTAAATTTAGGAGAAGAAACCCTCATTGGGACAAAACGGGAAGACAACCACACCAAGTCCCCAACACGAAGGCGAGGACCAACCCGACGCTGGCGGTTAGCAAACCGCTGAGTCCTCTCCTGGGACAAATTCAAATTGTCCACCACTTGTTCCCAAATCCGATACAACCGATCCACCACAGCATCCACTCCAGGACAATCCGAAGACTCCACCTGACCAGAAGAAAAACGGGGATGAAACCCCGAATTGCAAAAGAAAGGGGAAACCAAAGTGGCCGAACTAGCCCGATTATTAAGAGCAAACTCCGCCAACGGCAAAAAGGCAACCCAATCATCCTGATCCGCAGACACAAAACACCTCAAATACGTCTCCAAAGTCTGATTAGTTCGCTCCGTCTGGCCATTAGTCTGAGGATGGAAGGCAGACGAAAAAGACAAATCAATGCCCAACCTGGCACAGAATGCCCGCCAAAATCTAGAAACGAACTGGGTACCCCTATCAGAAACGATATTTTCAGGAATACCATGCAAGCGAACCACATTTTGAAAAAACAAAGGAACCAACTCAGACGAGGAAGGCAACTTCGGCAATGGCACCAAATGAACCATCTTAGAAAAACGGTCACACACCACCCAGATAACAGACATCCTCTGAGAGACAGGAAGATCAGAAATAAAGTCCATCGAGATGTGCGTCCAAGGCCTCTTCGGAATAGGCAAGGGCAACAACAACCCGCTAGCCCTAGAACAACAAGGCTTGGCCCGAGCACACACATCACAAGACTGCACAAAAACACGCACATCTCGAGACAGAGATGGCCACCAGAAGGATCTAGCCACCAAATCCCTGGTACCAAAAATTCCAGGATGACCCGCCAGCGTAGAAGAATGAACCTCCGAGATGACTCTACTGGTCCAATCATCAGGAACAAACAGTCTACCAGGTGGACAGCGATCAGGTCTATCCGCCTGAAACTCTTGCAAAGCACGTCGCAGATCTGGGGAAATAGCGGATAATATCACCCCATCCTTAAGGATACCTGTAGGTTCCGAATCACCAGGGGAATCAGGCTCAAAACTCCTAGAAAGGGCATCCGCCTTCACATTCTTAGAACCTGGTAGATATGAGACCACAAAATTAAACCGAGAGAAAAACAACGACCAGCGCGCCTGTCTAGGATTCAGGCGCCTGGCAGACTCAAGATAAATCAGATTCTTGTGATCAGTCAAAACCACCACCTGATGTCTAGCACCCTCAAGCCAATGACGCCACTCCTCAAATGCCAACTTCATGGCCAAAAGCTCCCGATTACCGACATCATAATTTCTTTCGGTGGCAGAAAATTTTCGAGAAAAGAACGCACAAGGTCTCATCACTGAGCAATCGGAACTTTTCTGCGACAAAACCGCCCCCGCTCCGATCTCGGAAGCATCGACCTCAACCTGAAAGGGGAGAGAGACATCGGGCTGGCGCAACACAGGGGCAGACGAAAAGCGGCGCTTAAGTTCCCGAAAGGCCTCCACAGCGGCAGAGGACCAATTGGCCACATCAGCACCCTTCTTAGTCAAATCCGTAAGAGGCTTAGCAACACCAGAAAAACCAGTTATAAATCGACGATAAAAATTAGCAAAGCCCAAGAACTTCTGAAGACCCTTTAGAGAAGTAGGCTGCGTCCAGTCACAAATAGCCCGAACCTTGACAGGGTCCATCTCAACAGAAGAAGGGGAAAAAATGTACCCCAAAAAGGAAATCTTTTGAACCCCAAAAACACACTTAGAACCCTTTACACACAGAGAATTCTCCCGCAAGACCTGAAAAACCCTCCTGACCTGCTGAACATGAGACTCCCAGTCCTCAGAAAAAATCAAAATATCGTCCAAATACACAATCATAAATTTATCCAGATATTCACGGAAAATATCATGCATAAAGGACTGAAAAACTGAAGGTGCATTAGAAAGGCCGAAAGGCATTACCAAATACTCAAAGTGGCCCTCAGGCGTATTAAATGCGGTTTTCCACTCATCCCCTTGCTTAATTCGCACCAAATTATACGCCCCACGGAGATCAATCTTGGAGAACCACTTAGCCCCCCTTATGCGAGCAAACAAATCAGTAAGCAGCGGCAACAGATACTGATATTTGACAGTAATTTTATTCAGGAGTCGATAATCAATACAAGGCCTCAGCGAGCCATCCTTTTTAGAGACAAAGAAAAACCCAGCTCCTAAAGGTGATGAAGAAGGACGAATATGTCCCTTTTCCAGGGACTCCTTAACATACTCTCGCATGGCAGCATGCTCAGGTACAGATAGGTTAAACAAACGACCCTTTGGAAATTTACTGCCTGGAATCAGATCTATGGCGCAATCACACTCTCTGTGGGGAGGGAGAGAACCAATTTTAGGCTCTTCAAAAATATCCCCAAAATCCGACAAAAATGCCGGAATCTCAGAGGGAATAGATGACGAGATAGAACCCAAAGGTATGTCCCCATGAGCCCCCCGACATCCCCAGCTTAACACAGACATAGTTTTCCAGTCCAGTACTGGGTTATGAGATTGTAACCATGGTAATCCAAGCACTAACACATCATGTAAATTATGCAACACGAGGAAGCGAATCATCTCCTGATGGTCTGGAGTCATACGCATAGTCACTTGCGTCCAGAACTGTGGTCTATTACAAGCCAGAGGTGTAGAATCAATACCCTTCAGAGGTATAGGAACTTCCAGAGGCTCCAAATCAAACCCACAGCGCCTGGCGAAGGACCAATCCATGAGACTCAGAGCGGCGCCAGAGTCCACATAGGCATCCACGGTAATAACTGATAATGAACAAATCAGAGTTACAGACAGAAGAAATTTAGACTGTAAAGTGCCAATAGAAACAGACTTGTCAACCTTCCTAGTACGTTTAGAGCATGCTGATATAACATGCGCGGAATCACCACAGTAGAAGCACAAGCCATTTTTGCGCCTATAATTCTGCCGCTCGCTTCTTGACAGAATTCTGTCACATTGCATTTTCTCTGGCGTCCCTTCAGAAGATACCGCCAAATGGTGCACGGGTTTGCGCTCCCGCAAACGCCGATCAATCTGAATCGCCATTGTCATGGACTCATTCAGACCTGTGGGCGTAGGAAACCCCACCATGACATCCTTAACGGCATCAGAAAGGCCCTCTCTGAAAATTGCCACTAGGGCACACTCATTCCACTGAGTAAGCACAGACCATTTACGAAATTTTTGGCAGTATATCTCGGCTTCATCTTGCCCTTGAGACAGGGCTATTAAAGCTTTTTCAGCTTGAATCTCCAAATTAGGTTCCTCATACAGCAACCCTAAAGCCAGAAAAAACGCATCCACATTGAGCAACGCAGGATCCCCTGGTGTCAATGAAAATGCCCAATTTTGAGGGTCACCTTGCAGCAAAGAAATCACAATCTTAACCTGCTGAACAGGATCTCCAGAGGAGTGAGGTCTGAGAGAAAGGAATAATTTACAATTACATTTGAAATTCAGAAACCGAGATCTATCTCCGGAAAATACCTCTGGTGTAGGAATCTTAGGTTCAGAAATAGGAGTACGTATAACATAATCTTGTAAATTCTGAACCTTCGTAGAAAGATTACTTAAACCTGCAGCCAAACTCTGAGAGTCCATCCTTAAACCGGAGAGATCAGAGCCATTCAAGGATTAGAAGGAGAGAAAGGCAAGGCTGTAAATAGAGCAGAAATACAACTGAGCCAACTAAGTAGCAAACATGAGAGGGAAAAAAAAAAAAAAAAAAATCTACAGACTTCTTTTACTCTCCTTTCTTCTGCCAATTACTTTAACAGTGGCCGGTCATACTGTCATGATTCCCCAATGGCATGGGAACATCAGAAACACAAAAATTACAGACTAGCTCTCGGGTGATGGAAACTCAAGCTGACCGTGACCTAAATCTACCACACAACTAACAGTAGCCAGGGAGCATTCCTACGGCTGCCTAAATGCCACGCGCCAGCCGGAGAACTAACTACGCCTGGAAGAGGAAGGAACAGACCTGGCTTACCTCTAGTGAAATTCCCCAAAGATGATAGTAGCCCCCACATATATTAACGGTGAGTTCAGAGGAAAAGACATACACAGTATGAAGGTAGATTTAGCAAAGCGAGGTCCACTTACTAGATAGAGGAAGGATACAAAAGAGGACTTCACGGTCAGCTGAAAAACCCTTTCAAAAACCCATCCTGAAATTACTTTAAAACTCCTGTGTCAACTCATCACACAGGAGTGGCAATTTCAGTCCACAAGAGCTTCCAGTAACAGGAAATGACAAAACTGTAAACTGGACAAAAATACAAAACAATAAGGACAAGAGTCCACTTAGCTGATCAGCAGACTAGTAGCAGGAACATGCAACTGAATGACTCAGGTTACAATGATGACCGGCAAGGAAGTGACTGGAGAGCAAGGCTAAATAGGGAACTCCCAAAACTGATGGAAGCAGGTGAGCGAGGCAGAAAAGAACACACAAGTCTCCAGTACCACCAGCCACCACTAGGGGAGCCCAAAAAGTGATCACAACAGAGGATGTTACCTTAAGTAGCTATTCAAACCCATTTGTGCCAACTTCTGTGCATGTTATCAGGCCAAAATCACCAGGGTATGTGAACTTTTGATCATTTGGATGTTTTTGGTTGCCATTATGATTTAAAAAGAGAAAACACAGCAGTTCGACAATAAATGGCTTTCACCCAACCACTAACCGTGAGTGGAGAAAAAGTTTTGGTGTTATTATTATTATTCTCTCTGAAAAAGGGCCAAGAAAGCAAAAATTCTGCCTGGGTATGTAAACCATTGAGCACAACTATATATTTATTTATATATATATATATATATATATATATATATATATATATATATAATATACTAGCTGAAGAGCCCAGCGTTGCCCGAGCATAGTAACTAACTGTGGTTAGTTATGGCAAATTATAATGATTGTCCTCCATCCCATAGTCCCGTACCCATATACCCATCATGCACATCCTCCATCCCATAGTCCCATGCCGATATACACATCATACACATCCTCCATCCCATAGTCCCATGCCCATATACCCATCATACATATCCTCCATCCCATAGTCCTGTGTCCATATACCCATCACACATCCTCCATCCCATAGTCCCATGCCCATATACCAATCATACATATCCTCCATCCCATAGTACCGTGCCCATATACCCATCACACATTCTCCATCCCATAGTCCCGTGCCCATATACTCATTATGACATCATCTTCGCCATGGCAGCCATTCTGACATCATCGTCGCCATGGCAACTTATTATGCCATCATTGTCACCATGGCAACCATTATGACATAACGTCACCATTACAACCTAGTATGACATCATCATCACCATAGCAACCATTATGACATCACCGTCACCATTGCAACCTATTATGACATCATTGTCGCCATGGCAACTATTATGACATCATCTTTGCCATGGCAACCTTTATGATATAATCGTCACCATGGCAACCATTATGACATCATCGTTGATACACACACATACACACATACACTCGTTTTTATATATACAGTATATATATATATATATATATATAGAGAGAGAGAGAGAGAGAGATACTGTATATACATATTTAGAGTGAAGGAAATAATTATTCGATGCCTTGATGATTTTGTGAGTTTGCCCAGTGGCAAAGACATGAACAGTCTATAATTTTAAGGGTAGATTAATTTTAACATTTGATTCTGTCTTTCGCAGTTGAAGTGTACCTACAATAAAAATTATAGACCTCTACATTTTGTGTAGGTGGGAAAACTTGCAAAATTTGCAGTGTATCAAATACTTACATTCCCCACTGTGTATATGCATATAAACACAAACACACACACACACACGTATGGATCCTGAGAAATTCGCATTATATGTGACAATTAGTGTTGAGCGATACCTTCCGATATTTTAAAGTATCGGTATCGGATTGGATCGGCCGATATCCAAAAAATATCGGATATCACCGATACCGATACCCGATACCAATCCAAGTCAATGGGACACAAATATCGGAAGTGATCCTGGATGGTTCCCAGGGTCTGAAGGAGAGGAGACTCTCCTTCAGGCCCTGGGATCCATATTCATGTAAAAAATAAAGAATAAAAATAAAAAATATGGATATACTCACCCTCGGACGAGCCCTGGCTGTCACCGCTGCAACCGGCAGCCTCCGTTCCTAAGAATGCAGAGTGAAGGACCTTCGATGACGTCGTGGCTTGTGATTGGTCACGTGACCGCTCATGTGACTGCTCATGCGACCAATCACAAGCCGCGACGTCATCGCAGGTCCTACACTCACTGCATTCTTAGGAACGGAGGCTGCCCTTTGCACCGCTGAGGTCCAGGGTCTGACGGAGGGGTGAGTATATCCATATTTTTTATTTTTATTCTTTATTTTTTAGTCTCCTCTCCTCCAGACCCTAGGAACCATACGCACCGCACACGCCTTGGAACTTATAGGAACTTGCGATTCCGATTTCCGATATCACAAAAATATCGGAACTCGGTATCGGAATTCCGATACAGCGAATATCGGCCGATACCCGATATTTGCAGTATCGGAATGCTCAACACTAGTGACAACACTTATGGGGTCTTCATGCCTAAATGAAATTATCCTTATGAGCCATCTTAGCTCTGGTCATTATGCATCAACATATCTGAATCATTATTATTACTACATTATTTTGTATTGCTTTACTCACTTTCAGTGTCTTATGTTTTCATTCATTGAATATTGTATTTATTGGTTTATACATTTATCAGGTTTCTAATAATATTGGGCTCTATGGGCTAACATGCCATTTATGAGAATTTTGTCTCTTGGATCCACATTCTGGGTTCCAGGCCTGAATTCTGGTGCACTGTGCACATATTTTTAGTGTTTAAATTATTTGTCTAGGTTTTTGTGTGACTGCAGGAGTCTTTATTTTCTCATATAGTGGATTTGAAATGATTTTTGTGCCTGTGCCTTTTTAACTGTTTTTAGCCCTGTAACTATATAGGATCTTGAATGCTATACCACGTGTTACAAGAATATTAAAAAATGTCCCTGTCATAGAAAATATAAAAAATCTTTGAGGTCCCTTGTCACGGATTCACACCGTGACCGTCACCCCTACGTCATGGATCAGGGCGACTGTAGGCCAACAGACGGCTATCACATGTGCAGGGGGGCTTATCTTAGTTATCCCTCCACTGTAATGTGATGAAAACATACACAAGGTTATTGACCTATTAGCTTACAGCTAGGGCTTATTTTAGTTATCCCACTGCTCTTCTATATACTATACCACGAACTGCAGGGATTTATGTATATCCCGCTTTACAGTTCCACTTGAGAACGTGCAGCTCTCTGGTGCCCCCCTTACCCTCAGGTCAGACTAGGTAATGCACCTAGAGTAAATAGTCACCAGAAAGGCTGCCTGCTTTGTACTGGCTATTGGGCACGCTGCAGCAAGGCGATATAACTACTCCCACTCAGGCAGGAACAATAATTATCAACGCCGCCGTTGCTACAACGACTCCCAAAGGCACAGAACACGGTATGCTGCCACCAGCTTCGATTAAATGGGTCTGAAGCTAACCCAAAACAGTAGCGTAAATCCTTTCAGAAGACTTAGGGTACGTGTTAAAGCAGGAAGAACGAACTAGTAATTTATATATTTTACTCTGAAAGGTTAAGGCAGTGTTTATAAAAAGGCATATAAAGATGTTACAAAAGAGACAATTGAAAATATGTACAATGGTAATTATAAAAATAACAGGGATTAAATAAGAAAGGCAAAACTCACATGTTCTAAGTTCATGTCAGGCAAAACCATGCTGGCAGGCAGAGCCCAGATGTCCCAATGCATAGTACAGCTCCTCAGGTAAGACTCACTGCTGGGTGCCTCGCATGAGACTTATAGCTCAGCCTGGTGACATCACTAAAAGGGTTGGTTTACCCAGATCCTCCCCTCTCATCAGATTTACCAAATTTAACACAAAGTTTTATAATGCTCGTATCTCCGCTCCAGAATGTGCCAGAATCACAGCACACCCCTCATTCATCTTCTTTTACCATTGGCTTTCTATTGGTACTAAATTCGGGCTAGTTGAGACACACAGTTCCGGAGAAATCCGTACTTTTTTACCTGTTGGAATTAGAGGCTCACGCTTACAGTGGCTGATTGATCCGCCGATGGAGATTCGCAATATATACTTATTATTTTTCTAGCCCAAATCGGTGGCCCAGTATCTTACTATAACAGAACAAAGAACCGCATGTCTTGAGAGGGATATCAGACCAGTTTCAGCTGTAGGGAGATTTGTGCCGCTACAAGCGCAATAAACCTTCCTGGCTTGGGGCAGGGCAGAGAATTGAGAAGAATAGCTTCACACACACATAGAAGCAAAGAGAGAAGGGGGGGTTTTAGCCCACAGCAAAGCTACAAAATCATATTACATTTCATACAAGATTGGGACATCCCTCATACTCCCCCTTTCTTCTTTCATGTACAATTTGTTAAAAGGAGTCAGTAGCTTGCTCCATGCTGTCATTATGTAAAATGCAATGTACAGCTATGTGAAGCAGATTAATTAAAATGCAAGGATTCCTCTTTATGTCCTGGTGACTCAAGAGGATGTGTATTGTCCATAAAGAGAGAGAGAGACAGGAAAAGGTAATAAGGATCTAAGTGGATCAAAGAAGATCTGACACCCTTTCCAAATAGCCGTGGTCACTGCAGTTACAGTATGGATCTGGGAGAAAATATAGAATATTGGAATTTCTATCCATCCAATATAAATGAGACATACATTTTCAGAACCGGGATGACTAGGTAAAATACACATATTTTCTCTTAATTATAAATTTTGCCAAAGTGCCCCAAATCCATAAGGGCCATATAACCACCAGCCGTTAGGCCACATTTGGTCTCTAAGTGTAGATAAAATCCTGATACAAAAGATGACATCAATTTCAAACTTCTGCGGTCATCTTATGAGGAGTTATTGCATAAGTTGGGATTTCCTGAAATCAGCAAGAGCTGAATCCAAGCCACAACCGGGCCTTTGTTAGGTCATCACAGAGGGGTGTGTGGGTGGGACTAATGGTCTGATAAAAGATCGATCCCAATTATCATCAGCTAAATATCGTGTGTATGCAGTGGGCCCATTTATCGACCGCCAAATCGAAGCTCTCTCCTTTGGCTAAACTGAATCATCTCTTCAATCGTTGAAGTAAGCTCTCCTGTTAATACTTTTTATTTTCTGTACAATATCTATTTTTATAATCATAATTTGTCATAACTATTGTGGGTTTTAAGACCGTGTACCTCTTTTCCTCTCTTTTGATATTTTACAAGAATATCAGAAGTCATTGAAGAGTTCCATGATGATGTCAAAGGGCACATGCTTATTTGCCACCATTTAGACCTTTGACAGTTACTGTCTTTTCTAGTGTATGTATAGACATGTACTGCTGCCTATATGGATACTAATGTTCGTAAAGGCTATTGGATAGTTGTTCTCTTTAAATATGTAACGCTAATGAAACCAGATTGCGTTGTATTTATATTATACTAGAATTATAATATGCTCAAACCTCAGTTATTATAGCAACATATAAAAGTAGATTTCATATTAACCTTTAGAACACCTTCCCTTCATTCACTTCATGAGAGTTGTGTTTTTGTTACTCTGTAATGTCTATTGTCTGTACAAATCTCTATAATTTGTAAAGCGCTGCGGAATATGTTGGCGCTATATAATTAAAATTAGTATTATTATTATAGTTGACACAATTATCATTACATACTATCTTGTGAATGGGTGTAAATAGAAATTTTTGGGGGCCCATAGCAAACACAGAATATGAGGGGTCCCACACAGTATGAGAGCACTGACACAGTATGATGACCCTAATTGTCATCTTCAAGTAGTAAAAAAAATAAATAAAACAAATCACTTAGCCTAATTTTGCCAATGCACTAATCTGATCTGTGCAGCTTGAGGACTGAGGCTTCGTGCAGCAGGCATGATCTGGAGACATCATTGCTGCCATGCTGAAATTCGAACTGTGCGGTGGAACAGAGAGCAGACAGGTCTCTGTTCCATCATTGTGCTCATGGGATTGGTATCCTGAGGACTGTTGAAATTGTGACGTCAGACTGGAAGGGGTGGCCTGGTGACTGCATTGTTCCCCCTGACTTATGGGCCCTATAGTGGCCAGGTGGTCTGCTGCCATTAGCAATACATCACTGATCATGTTCTATATAATCTAAAGCTCCCCACTGTACTGAAGATCATGTGCCCTAATATATGACAACTATGTTATGTATTTTTCTCAGTATTGTAGTCTGCACTTACTTTCTGTAAAGCATGAAGAAGATGTAAAAGAACTACTTTAGATGCTGGTGGTGTGTATCAAACTGTCTTAGATTTTCTTTGAGCCTCAAATTCCCAATAATTTCATACTCACATAGCTGTAGCCAAAATTGTTTTTTCAGCTGTTACAGGTACACTAAGTGTTGGCATATCATTTGTTCATCAGTGGAAATTTGACTGCTTTAAACCTCTCGATCCTCAGAATAAATGGGCTATATATCGCTAACTTAGAATATTTGCAAGTTTCAAAAAATTTTTTGAAAATTGGTGCTCCCTTCAGAAAACAGCAGTGGAAGAAGTTGCCTTGAGTTCGACCATGTAATTGTCAAGATCAGTGACCATTCTAGAGCTTGAACCCCTGCAGATTATAATGTTTTATCATAACATAGTGGAATCTCATGAAATGATGCGATAAGAATTCCTCTTTACCAGATCAATACTAAACAGGACAATGGGTAAGAAGAACTATGGGGCAGTGGTGAGAGTATAATTTTTGCCATCAGCAGTATCTGTCATATATTGGACATGACATAAACTAGAGGTAGAAAGTATTACTTGATTTCATCTGACCACATGTTCTAGATTGATCTAATAATGTAAAGTGAGGCTATGGCAAAATCCAGCTTTATCCCTTAAAAAAATATGAAGCTGGTGTTATATATCATCAGGTATGCTATAAATATCATCTGGAATGAGAAAGAACATAACTGGATCAGGCTTATAATTAAAGATTGTGAATAGAAAAGTAAATGTGCATAGTTCTGGCATTCATAATATTAAATTAAGTAGTAAGGAAATTCATTACACCATTGTGTCTATATTATGTTATATTATAGGGTGTTAAGCCAACCGTCCATTACTCATTACACAGTATAAGGCTAAGCTGTTGTATGCGGGAGCTTTAAAGAGCTTATCTGTGTGCAGCTTTAATTCTGCACATCCATCCCCCCTCATAAAGGTTAGCTGTGTGAGTGGCGGCTACTCATCAGTGTTTTGCCCCTGTGCAATCTCTCTCTTATACTCTAGTAATGTGACATCCTGCTGTGATGAGAACAGCCCTTTAATTTCTACCATGTGCATGAGGCTAAACATAGGGAGAATAGATTGTAAAAGATACATTTTAATAACATAGTCAATAATGGTGCCAATAATTAATAGTTACCCTGAAACCCCATAATTAATATTAGCTTCACAACACTTACGGAAACCTGTCCATTGATGATCACTTCCTCAGAAAATCGAACTTTAACTGGATTGGACTTCAATCTTGCCTTTTTTGCTGCACTAATAAACGCTGATTTGGGTGACTTAAGCAAAAAAAAACACAACATAAAACATCAAATGTGTAATCAATTAAATAGTTAATAAAACAAATTAAAATAATTTGTAAATGATATATACAGAACAAATTGTAAAATAATAATTGTAATATAATATAAAGACATACAGTATATATATATATATATATATATATATATATATATATATATATAATCTCACAGAAAACACTTTTAACATCTTTGACAGCTGGCTTTGCCAGGAAGAAATCTAATTATATGCTCTTTTCATCTGTAGCTCTCCTACATGGAATATCTACAGTAATAATCAAATTAATGGCCATATGTGTGATATAAAGTATGGATGTACGGGATCTACCAAAGCAACAGCTGCTTCTTGTTAGCAACTCTTCAACTTTACAGAGCATGGGTGGGCAATTAAATTTCTAAAGGGGCATCATGTGCAGGGCAGAACCAAGCAGCTGAACTTAAAGAGGTGGTCTGAAGCCAAAGCAGAATTTCATACTAAATATATATCTATTTAACTTAATAATATATTTCTCTAATAAAATTAAAAATTCTCTGTTACCTCTCTTCAGACTTCCAGTCCACTTTTTTTTTAACTTCCAATGACATTTTGATTGAGATTCACAAGTACATGCTGGGATACTCAAATGGAATGTCTTTAGGGGGCAAAGAGCTGTGGTTACTGCCATAGCTGCTGTCCCCACCCTGAAACAAATTATCAGCTGTGACAGCCATTTCATCTGTTTCAGATGGCTTGGATAGTCCTTTCTCTAGAGAAAATCTGATACATGCTCAGTATGAGCTCCCTGCGCAATATTCCTTTGAATGCACAGTGACAGTGCACTCCCTTGCCAGCTCTAAAGAGAAGTGTTGAGACAGCAAGAGAGTGCACTGTCACTGCCAATTGTAAGGAGACAACGTGTCAAGCATCCACTGCCCTAGCCCCCTGATGATGTCCCATGTGAATATCCCAGAATGCACTGGGGATTCTCAAACAAAGCATCATCGGAAGAAAAAAAATGAAAAAAAAAGCAGACAGGAAGTTAGAGTAGAGAGGGAACAGTGCGGAATTTTTAATTGAAGTATGTTAGAAAAGTGACTAGATTATTGAATTAAATAGACATTTAGGGTTCGCTCACACGAGCATATAACACAGGCGAATTTTATGAAAGGTTTTATCTCATAGCATTCGGACCAGTGTTATTCAATGGGGTAGCTCAGATGTGAGATTTTTTTCTCATACATATTTGGAATGAGAGAACAATCTCAACATGATGTGAGTGCATCCAATATTTCGATTGCACTCACCCATTCAAGTCAGTGAGTGTGTGTTAAACATCGGATTGCATTCGGATATCATCTGAACTGGCAATGGAGAAGATGGAGAAATTAATTTCTCCATCTTGCCTGCAGTTGTGCTGCGATTCTCTCATGCAAGAGAATCACAGGGAATTGGATCACACTAGGATGACACTCGGTTCATCTAAGTATCATTAGCATAATTGGACCAATTCTCTCGCATGAGAGGACATATGCACGTGTGACCTCAGCCTTAGTATTAAATTCACCTTTGGTTTCTTTAATTCTGCACAATATTAATTTTATTGCTTTACAAAAAGCTGTTGATTACATGGTTTTGATTAGCTGTTACCGAGAAGGTCAAATTTACATAAGCGTGTAAAGCAATCATATGATTTTTAGTCAGAAAAGCTGACAATTTTTATCTGTATGGTCATTTGACAGTCCAGTCATTTTTATACATCAGAAGTGAATAAAATTTCAAGACCAAATGCAGTTTACGATCTTAGTAATGGAAACGTATCCATATAAATCGGATGCTATATGGATGATTACATTTTTTTTTCACACACCCATAGACTTCAGAAGTCGAGAATGGTACGTGTGATCTTTTTCACGCAGATATTTGGTCTGTAGTAAACTGTAATGTGAATAGCTCATAACATTGGCCCTAGTGCTGTCCGTGTGAGGTCAAATTTTTGTTTCCATGGACAGCACTTAGACCAAAAATACAGTTGAGTGAACGTAAACTGATTCAATAAGCTTTATTGTAACAATTATTAACAAATGATCAAGCAATAAATTAATTGGGAAAACAATTGTATGCCCAACCCTGTCCCTCATGCAAAGAACCACATCACAAATAGGAGGTGACAGACAAGGGGTGAGAAATCTTTATTGCAGTCGATGGAGTAGATGAGATAAGCCACAAATCATAGAAGGGAGCACCCTGAGGGCTCAACCCTTACCTCTCCTGCATAGGACATACAACACAGCACAAAAACACACAAGCTCAGTGCAAATGGGGTGGTAAGGAATAACCATCACGAACAAAGGTGAAAGGGCAGCTGAGGTGGGGGGGTGGTAAGTGGTATGACAGTAGAAGAGAACTGATGACCAGGGCTGCTATAGAGGAATACAGAATAGGGGATCCCCTTCTATGACATCCATATACCTTTAGAAGGACGTAGATCTGGGGATTTATTCTGACGGAATATAGGCTGAACTGGATGGACAAATATCTTTTTTCGGCCTGGCTAACTATGTTACTATGTTACATATTAGCAAATATTATTGCAAAGAACCTTAAAGGAAAAACATTATTTCTTCTTATACTTACAGGGTATGGTTGCACAACTGTAAGAAGTATTGATTCTTTGCAGCTTCTGTAAGAAAACAAGCAAGCACACAAAATGTTATATATCAATTGTGAATATAAAATACAATTTGAAAAGATTAAAAATGAAGCCTGTAAATACATTGTGTAATTTTGTACAGCAACAGTATTGAAAGATACAATATCCAATAACAATTTGTTGATACTAGACCTCAACAAGAGAGGGTGGGAATAATAAATGGACAGCATAATGGAAAAAGAAGGAACAGCCCTTAAAACAAATAAAGTTGAGGCAGGGAAGCATTCAGCGCTAGATAGCTCAGTATGGCCATCAGACTAATGTCTCAGGATTCTGAGCCGTAAGTCTGGTTGCCAGTCATTGGTAGCCTTTATGTGGGGTCCATATTTTCCATGCCGACAGTAAAGGATGAACAATATGAGAGCTCTTGCTGACACTGCTCAATGTTCCCAAAGCACCGAAAAGTATCCAAGTGATTGTTGTAATCCTTTTACTTAAAAGGGGACTTGATATGTCCAATAATACTATTAACTTGCAGATATAGTCATAATCTACAGGATAAATCTATTACATCCGACACCAAGGAGAAAACTAACTTTATTCGACCTGGGTGCTGCCCTTTCAGTCCTGCTACCAGGCACCTTCATATACACTTGACATCATGTAGATTTGACAAGTTCTCTTTAAACACTGTATAATAAATTTGGGCAATGGATAGGGACATTCATCAAATAAAAACAGGCAGAAACAGGTCTCAAATTAAACCATTTATATTTCAACAATCCCTTGAGAACTTGGCTACTTTTTAGATTTGGGAATATAGGGCAACGCCAACAAGAGTTGCCAATTTGTTGATATTTGCTAATATCTCTAGTAACAATATACAATGTAATTTTCTATCCTTTTTCCCCCAACTAAGCTTACTGTTTTTCAGTATAGCTTTGAATGTCTTTCGTTCTTTGAAAATTGCAAATCATAGGGTCATTTGAAATTGAGTAATATTGTGCAGGTATCTTTTATTTATTATTATTATTATTATTATTATTATTATTATTATTATTATTATTTATTTATATAGCACCATTAATGCCATGGTGCTGTACATATTTAAAGAATATTTTATCAGTCGATTCCTGTTGAATAGAATTAGCCAACAAGAAGCATAAACATCACATTATTGGGATTGCAGTATCTATAGGGCAAGATTAATATTTTGTCTGAGACCATGGGTTACTACATCTGCAAAATGGGGGCAATTTAGTCAAAAGATCGGCAAACATTTTTGCAAATTAGGCTTATTCACAATTTACTTTTCTTTGGGCTTAACTTTTTAACCTCTTTCTGACCTCGGATGGGATAGTACGTCTGAGGTCAGAACCCCCACTTTGATGCGGGCTCCGGCAGTGAGCCCGCATCAAAGCCGGGACATATCAGCTGTATTGAACAGCTGACATGTGCCTGCAATAGCGGCGGATGGAATCGTGATTCACCCGCCACTATTAACTAGTTAAATGCCGCTGTCAAACGCTGACAGCAGCATTTAACAAGCACTTCTTGCCATTCAGCTGGAAATGCGGGCATCGCTGACCCCCGTCATGTGATCGGGGGTTAGCAATGCATCAGCATAACAACCAGAGGTCTCCTTGAGACCTCTATGGATGTTGATACTGGATTGCTATGAGTGCCACCCTGCGCTTATAGCAAGTCTGTAATTCTACTACACAGGAGCGATCTGATCTTCGCTCCTATGTAGCAGAGCCGATCAGGCTATGCCAGCTTCTAGCCTCCCATGGAGGCTATTGAAGCATGGCAAAAGTAAATTTTTTTAAAAAAAATATGAAAAAATAAATAAATAAATAAAAGTTTAAATCACCCCCCTTTAGCCCCATTCCAAAAAAAAAGAATAAGAAAGAAATCAAACATACACATATTTGGTATCGCTGCATTCTGCTTCGCCCAATCCATCAATAAAAAAAGGATTAAACTGATCGCTAAACGGCGTAGCAAGAAAAAAATTCGAAAGCCATAATTAGGTTTTTTGGTCCCTGTGAAATTGCATTAAAATTCAATAATGGGCGATCAAAAGAACGTATCTGCACCAACATGGTATCATTAAAAACGTCAGCTCTGCATGCAAAAAATAAGCCCTCACCTGACCCCAGATCACGAAAAATGGAGACGCTACGGGTATCGAAAAATGGCGCAATTTTTTTTAATTTTTTAATTTTTTAGCAAAGTTTGGTATTTTTTTCACCGCTTAGATAAAAAATAACCTAGACATATTTGGTGTCTATGAACTCGTAATGACCTAGAGAATAATAATGTCAGGTCAGTTTTAGCATTTAGTGAACCTAGCAAAAATGCCAAGCAAAAAACCAGTGTGGGATTGCACTTTTTTTGCAATTTCACCGCACTTGGAATTTTTTTTCCTGTTTTTCCAGTACATGACATGCTAAAACCAATGATGTTGTTCAAAAGTACAACTCGTCCAGCAAAGAATAAGCCAAGCCCTCACATGGCCATATTGACGGAAAAATAAAAAAAGTTATGGCTTTGGGAAGAAGGGGAGCAAAAAACGAAAAAATAAAAATACCCCGGGTCATGAAGGGGTTAAAAACCTGTGTTTTCTGTTGAATCTGTAGAAAAGGGTCCAACTGCATGATCAATGGGTGTCTCAGGATCCAGACCCCCACCGATCTGCAGGAAATTCGTGTGTCTGCTAAATATTAAATATCAAGAATAAAAGGAAATTAGTGGTTACTCTCGTATAGTCTGGACAGCAAACAAGAAACCATTTTTTGTTAAGTAAGGTCATCTGTAACAATTGAATTTTGGAAAGGAAAAGTAAAAAAAAAACATACACTTGTTATTATAATTATCCTTTAACACATATTTTACATTTAGAGAAATCTTTCAGTTATATTGCTCCCCAATTTAGTGACATATTGTACGTGTCTTTTGAACCAAATAATCAGCAAGACACATTCATGAGTTACTTTAATTTTGAGAAAAGTATTAGATTTGAATATGCCATGGGCTTAAATTGTCTAAGCTAAGTAAATCTTCTTTCTTTCTTTAATGTCTTTCATTAATGTGAAAATTTTGGAACACAGGCATTTAAGCAATGAGTTGTGTTGCTAATGTAGCCTGAAATACAAAGGCAAAAGAATTCTGTTATAAAAGAACTTCTTGTGACGCACCTACAGACACATACTAAAAATATTAATGGCAATTGAATGTGTTTTAAAAAAGAGAATATATAGCGTAGAACTTAGAACTTCAAACTATATATATATATATATATATATATATATATATATATATATATATATATATATATACACAGTATATATATATATATATATATATATATATATATATATGTATATATATATACACTCACCGGCCACTTTATTAGGTACACCTGTCCAACTTCTTGTTAACACTTAATTTCTAATCAGCCAATCACATGGTGGCAACTCAGTGCATTTAGGCATGTAGACATGGTCAAGACAATCTCCTGCAGTTCAAACCGAGCATCAGTATGGGGAAGAAAGGTGATTTGAGTGCCTTTGAACGTGGCATGGTTGTTGGTGCCAGAAGGGCTGGTCTGAGTATTTCAGAAACTGCTGATCTACTGGGATTTTCACGCACAACCATCTCTAGGGTTTACAGAGAATGGTCCGAAAAAGAAAAAAAATCCAGTGAGCGGCAGTTCTGTGGGCGGAAATGCCTTGTTGATGCCAGAGGTCAGAGGAGAATGGGCAGACTGGTTCGAGCTGATAGAAAGGCAACAGTGACTCAAATCGCCACCCGTTACAACCAAGGTAGGCCTAAGAGCATCTCTGAACGCACAGTGCGTCGAACTTTGAGGCAGATGGGCTACAGCAGCAGAAGACCACACCGGGTACCACTCCTTTCAGCTAAGAACAGGAAACTGAGGCTACAATTTGTACAAGCTCATCGAAATTGGACAGTAGAAGATTGGAAAAACGTTGCTTGGTCTGATGAGTCTCGATTTCTGCTGCGACATTCGGATGGTAGGGTCAGAATTTGGCGTAAACAACATGAAAGCATGAATCCATCCTGCCTTGTATGGAGCATCTTTGGGATGTGCAGCCGACAAATCTGCGGCAACTGTGTGATGCCATCATGTCAATATGGACCAAAATCTCTGAGGAATGCTTCCAGCACCTTGTTGAATCTATGCCACGAAGAATTGAGGCAGTTCTGAAGGCAAAAGGGGGTCCAACCCGTTACTAGCATGGTGTACCTAATAAAGTGGCCGGTGAGTGTATATATACATAATAAATCTGGCATTACATTAACATTAGCAAAAAAACATACATTGGTTTATGTGTCCCCTGTGCTATACTAAAACTTTCATGTCCACAGGTTTCTAAAGATGTTGTTACCACATTGTTAGTATGCTATATTACTAGCAGGTTTGAAATTGGTCCATTAATACAATTTTTAAATACTATAAGAGGATTTTAGGCTATTGCCATATACTTATATAAACTGATTATCTACATTGTGGGCACAATTATTAGGCAAGTGAATGTTATCCACATTTCATTTTGATGCATATTTTCCAACTCTAAGCTGTGTAAACTTGAATGCTTATTGGTTTGAAGAATATCAGGTGATGTGGATTTGTGTAATGAGAAAGGATATGGCCTAAGAATATCAACACCACTTATCAAGATGTGCTGAAATATTAAGAACTTGTTTTCCTTAAGAAAAATTGGGCAAAGAAAGATATTTTACTGATTCTGAAACATCAGAAATTGTTACAAGTCCTACACAGGGATGCACAACTCTTGATGTGGCTAAGATTTTGGGGTGTGATGACAGAACCATCAAAAGTTTTGCTGCAATTAGTCAATGAGGTCATAAAAAACATGTTAACATGTTGAGAAAAAAGATGCATGTTAATTGCAAAAGATTTTATAAGAATCAAACGTGAAGCGACCAGGAACCCATTATCATTGAGTGCTGTCATATTCCAGAACTGCAACCTCCCTGGAGTGCCCAAATGTAGCGTGCTCAGTGCTCAGATCGATGGCCATGGTAAGGAAGGCTATATTTGATCAACACTAAACAATAGACATAAGTTGAAATGTAAAGACTGGGCCAAGAAATATCTGAAAACAGATTTTTCAAAGGTTTTATGGACCGATGAGAGTGACTCTTGATGGACCAGATGTATGTGACTGTGGCTGGGTCAGTAACAGGCAACAGATATCCACTTCGACTCAGACACCAGCTAGGTGAACGTGAGGTATGGCTATGTGCTAGTATTATTACAAATGACCTTTTCAGGTTGCAGATGGACTCAAAATCAACTCTCAAACCTACTGCCAGTTTTTAAAACACACTTTTTACAAGCAGTGGTACAGGAAAAAGTCTGCTTCTTTCAAGAAAACAATGATTTATTTAATAGGACAGTGCACCATTACAGTCATCAAAGTACTCCACAGTTTGGCTATTCAGTAAAGACCTTAAAGATGAAAGAATAATGATATGGCTCTGTGGGAAACCAGGATCCATTTTGTCTTCTCAGTCTCCATTTTATGCTCTAAAACTATCACGCAGCACTTTTAGACAGAAGCCCCCCCCCCCCCCCCCCCCCCACACACACACACACATTCCAAGTCCCTGGGATTCTGGATTAAACCAGCCATTTAGACACAAAAAGGCATGAAGTCCTTTTCTGTTCAGGGGATTAAATAAACCCCACCTGCATTATGTTAAAGTGGAATTGTATGCTGGACACTACATGTGTGCATGTACTGTATTGATTCCCTGAGCTAGTTCATCACATCACCTTTAATCTGGCCTTGCACATCAACTCTGAGCTCATTGCACGCACAGCTTTTTCCTCCCCTGACCTATACCCTATTGAGAACTTTTGGACCCTTCGTAAATGGGAGATTTACATTGAAAGAAAGCAGTACATCTCTCTGAACATTGAATAGGAGGCTAGGGTAGGGTTGGTGCTGCCCAAAATGATGATCATCACCACATTAAAAAAAACTGACATACTCCGTGGATGGAAGGCTGATGACTGTTTTGAAAACAAGGGTGGATATACTGATCACTGATATTGTTATTTTGAAATGGTAGACATGTATTTCTCTCTGATGGCACCACAGAGAGAGGGAATCCGCCCCGTCAGGACTGGAACCCTACAGATAAAAAGGCGGTACCTCTCTTCCGCATCAGTTGGTTTCCTGTCACGAGAGAGCTAAACAGCTCCAGTGTACCTCTGTCTCCACAGATTCCAGGGCCAGTCAGTTTGGTGCAGGCAGGGGGGTTCCCTGCCTCGACTGGTGTGGTTACCAAAGTGGTTGTTTCTTCCCGGTGAAAGACCTGGCTATTCATTGCTTGCGTTGAGAAACACGTGATGGTGTCTCTGCGGCTTTTCTACATGCGTGGTTCCCAAAGTGCCATCGCTGGGGTCAGTGGGCCCTTAAGGGTGTGCGGGGAGAGGTGGCAGAAGATGGAACAGAAGACCACCTCTCCCGGCGCGTGTGTGGCATCCTTCATGGCTGCGTGTTCCAGAGCTCCAGAACTAGAGGGCGCATGCGCGAGATGTCGGCCGCAATGCATTTCTGGGAATCCAGTACTGCGTATGTGCGGGATCCCGATGCTGTCAGGCGCACAATGCATTACTGGGAACGCTGTAATGGTAGGCAAGCAGCATTCCCTTAAAGCAACTGTTCAGGCTCTCAGCGTAGTAAGAGTCCTAGCACGGTTGTCAGCGGGAAAGAAAATCCATATAAAGAGCCATCGCATCCGGTACCCTTCCGTTCTCTGCTGGGTGGTAAATGGACTTCTTGAAAGTCACTTTATAATTAGGGCCTATTCCTCCTGTTTTTTTAGGGGAAGAAATGTGTCAGCAAGACTAAACACAGTATATGTGCACTATGCGCAGAGGATCTACCCACTACTTGGGTGAAGAGACTGTGTAAATCTTGTATCCAGCAAACAGTTTCAGAAGAAGTGCCAAACTTCGCTGAAAGTCTTAGGTCCCTAATTAAAAATCAGGTGGAGGATTCCCTTAAATCCTTAAAAAAGACGGGGAAAAAGCATTGCAAAACTAAGTATATTTCCCCTGTTTCTGAGTCCAGTAGTTCAGAGAGCAGGAGCGAGTCAGATTCTGATAATTCTCATTCTTCTGCTTCATCATCTTCTTCTGAGGATGGTTGGTGCTGTTTTCCAATAGCAGAAACAGTTAACTTAATTAAATTAGTTAGATCCACTATGGGCCTCGTAGATTCCCGACCAAATAAAACTAAAACTATTCAAGACATAGTGTTTAGTGGGCTTGAACAAAAATCCAGAAGATCTTTCCCATTGAACGATAAAGTTGAAGACTTAATTAAAAAAGAATGGAAAAAGCCAGAGAAAAAGGGCCTTCTCACCCCCAAAAGAAAATACCCCTTTGAGGATCCTATGTACTCCTTCTGGGGGAAAGCCCCAAAATTAGATGTGGCTATCGCTAAATCCTATAAAAAATTTGCACTCCCATTTGAAGACATGGGAAGGTTAAAAGACCTCATGGACAAAAAAGCAGACTTTAGTTTAAAAGGTGCCTGGGAAGCGGCAAGGGGTGGACTGAAGCCTGCAGTCACGGCCACTTGTACGGCTAGGGCTTTAATGATATGGCTGGATCAGCTGGAAACACAATTGAAGGAAAAGATCCCTAGAGACACAATTTTAAACACAATCCCTATAATGAGGGGGGCGGTGGCCTTTTTGGCAGACGCCTCCGCGGATTCAGTCAGACTGGCCACTAGGGCAGGTTCTTTTTCAAATACAGCCAGACGGGCCTTATGGCTTAAAACTTGGTTGGGGATCTCCAAACTAAATCAAAATTGTGTTATATCCCCTGTGAAGGCAAATTCCTGTTCGGGCCCACCCTGGATGACATATTAGATAAAGCAGGAGATAAAGATAAATTGTTTCCTAATTTATTCGGGTACTGCTACAAATGGAAATTTGGGAACAGGAAGCCTTCCAAAAAATGGGGGGAAAGTTCCCAGGAAGGATGGGGGGATAAAAGGAAGAAAACCAAGGGATTCATGTTTAATAAACCCAGCACCCCCAAAAGTCAATCCCAATCAGGGTGTTCCCCAGGTGGGGGGAAGGTTAGTTTTCTTTCTTCCAGCCTGGGAAAAGATATCCAACAGCACATGAATTATAAATATAATAAGATCTGGACTAAAACTAAAATTCCTTTACTATCCTCTACCATCTCTCATAGTGACCTGTTGTGAATTAGACTTTTTGGCTCCCTCTTGTGGTTACTAGTGATATTACTCTGGGAGTTTCTTCCCTCAGTTTGCACCCACCTGGGCCGTTAGTCCAGGGGTGTTGCTATATAAACTTCCTGGATCCTTAGTCCAGTGCCTGGCATCGTTGTAATCAGATCCTTTCTGTTTGCTCCTATCTGCTGGTCCCGGTTCGTTCTAAATTAAGCTAAGTCCTGCTTCTTTGTTTTTTGGGTTATTTGCTTGCTCTCATTTTTGTCCAGCTTGTACTAAATGTGATTCCTGACCTTGCTGGAAGCTCTAGGGGGCTGGTGTTCTCCCCCCGGGCCGTTAGACGGTTCGGGGGTTCTTGAATTTCCAGCGTGGATATTTTTGATAGGGTTTTTGCTGACCATATAAGTTATCTTACTATATTCTGCTATTAGCTAGTGGGCCTCTCTTTGCTAAATACCTAGCTCATTCTTACGTTTGTCTTTTCCTCTTACCTCACCGTTATTATTTGTTGGGGGCTTGTATCCAACTTTTGGGGTCTTTTCTCTGGAGGCAAGAAAGGTCTTTCTTTTCCCTTCTAGGGTTAGTTAGTTCTCCGGCTGGCGCGAGACGTCTAGAATCAACGTAGGCACGTTCCCCGGCTGCTGTTATTTGTGGTGCTAGGATTAGATATATGGTCAGCCCAGTTACCACTGCCCTATGAGCTGGTTTTTGTGTTTGCAGACTTAGTAAATATTTCTGAGACCCTCTGCCATTGGGGTCATAACAGTATGCCAGGCCAACATTGAATGTTTATGCATTGCAGAAGTGGGATAATAAGAAAGGAAATTCTGATTTTTATTTTTTTATTTTTTCCTCTCTTTCTCCCCTTTACCTTTGAGTGGCTTGTGGTTGCTGCAGACATGAATGTCCAGACCTTGATTACAAGTGTAGACCAGCTTGCTGCTCGTGTGCAGGGCATACAAGATTTTGTTACCAGTAGTCCTATGTCTGAACCTAAAATACCTATTCCTGAACTGTTTTCTGGAGACCGATTTAGGTTTAGGAATTTCAAGAATAATTGTAAATTGTTTCTTTCTCTGAGACCCCGTTCATCTGGAGATTCAGCTCAGCAAGTTAAAATTGTTATTTCTTTTTTACGGGGCGACCCTCAGGATTGGGCTTTCTCGCTAGCGCCAGGAGATCCGGCATTGGCAAATATTGATGCGTTTTTTCTGGCGCTCGGATTGCTTTACGAGGAACCCAATCTTGAAGATCAGGCAGAAAAAGCCTTGCTGGCTATTTCTCAGGGCCAGGATGAAGCTGTAGTGTATTGCCAAAAATTTCGGAAATGGTCCGTGCTTACTCAGTGGAATGAGTGTGCTCTGGCCGCAAATTTCAGAAATGGCCTTTCTGAAGCCATTAAGAATGTGATGGTGGGTTTCCCCATTCCTACAAGTCTGAATGATTCCATGGCGCTGGCTATTCAAATTGACCGGCGTTTGCGGGAGCGCAAAACCGCTAATCCTCTGGTGGTGTTGTCTGAACAAACACCTGATTTAATGCAATGTGATAGAATTCAGACTAGAAATGAGCGGAAAAATCATAGACGTCAGAATGGGTTGTGTTTTTACTGTGGTGATTCTACACATGTTATATCAGCATGCTCTAAACGCCTAACAAGGGTTGTTAGTCCTGTCGCCATTGGTAATTTGCAACCTAAATTTATTTTGTCTGTGACTTTAATTTGCTCATTGTCTTCTTACCCTGTTATGGCGTTTGTGGATTCAGGTGCTGCCCTGAGTCTTATGGATCTGTCATTTGCCAAGCGCTGTGGTTTTGTTCTTGAACCGTTGGTAAATCCTATTCCTCTTAGAGGTATTGATGCTACGCCATTGGCGGAAAATAAACCGCAGTTTTGGACGCAGGTAACCATGTGCATGACTCCTGAACATCGGGAGGTGATTCGTTTTCTTGTTCTGCATAAAATGCATGATTTGGTCGTTTTGGGGCTGCCATGGTTACAGACCCACAATCCAGTCTTGGATTGGAAGGCAATGTCTGTGTCAAGTTGGGGCTGTCAGGGAATTCATGCTGATTCCCCGCCGGTGTCTATTGCTTCCTCTACTCCTTCGGAAGTTCCTGAGTATTTGTCTGATTATCAGGATGTGTTCAGCGAGTCCAGATCCGGTGCTCTGCCTCCTCATAGGGACTGTGACTGCGCCATAGATTTGATTCCAGGTAGTAAATTTCCTAAGGGAAGATTATTTAATCTGTCTGTACCTGAGCATGCCGCAATGCGTTCGTATATCAAGGAGTCTCTGGAGAAGGGGCATATCCGTCCATCCTCTTCCCCTCTTGGTGCGGGATTCTTTTTTGTGGCCAAGAAGGACGGATCTTTGAGACCTTGTATTGACTATCGGCTTCTGAATAAAATCACTGTTAAATTTCAGTATCCTTTGCCTCTGTTGTCGGACTTGTTTGCCCGGATTAAAGGTGCCAAGTGGTTCACCAAGATAGATCTTCGTGGTGCGTACAACCTTGTGCGCATTAAGCAAGGAGATGAATGGAAGACTGCATTTAATACGCCCGCAGGTCATTTTGAGTACTTGGTGATGCCTTTTGGGATCTCTAATGCTCCCTCAGTGTTTCAGTCCTTTATGCATGATATTTTCCGGAAGTATCTGGATAAATTTATGATTGTTTATCTGGATGATATTCTGGTTTTCTCTGAAGATTGGGACACATGTGGAGCAGGTCAGGATGGTGTTTCAGGTTTTGCTTGAGAATGCTTTGTTTGTTAAGGGCTCAAAGTGTCTCTTTGGAGTACAGAAGGTTCCCTTTTTGGGGTTTATTTTTTCCCCTTCTGCTGTGGAGATGGACCCAGTCAAGGTCCGAGCTATTCATGAGTGGACTCAACCCACGTCAGTTAAGAGTCTTCAGAAGTTCTTGGGTTTTGCTAACTTCTACCGTCGTTTTATCGCTAATTTTTCTAGCGTTGTTAAACCTTTGACGGATATGACCAAGAAAGGTTCTGATGTTGCTAACTGGGCTCCTGCAGCCGTGGAGGCGTTCCAGGAGTTGAAACGCCGGTTTACTTCGGCGCCTGTTTTGTGCCAGCCTGATGTCTCACTTCCCTTTCAGGTCGAAGTGGATGCTTCTGAGATTGGGGCAGGGGCCGTTTTGTCACAGAGAGGCCCTGGTTGCTCGGTAATGAGACCATGTGCTTTCTTCTCTAGGAAGTTTTCGCCTGCTGAGCGGAATTATGATGTTGGCAATCGGGAGTTGCTGGCCATGAAGTGGGCATTTGAGGAGTGGCGTCATTGGCTCGAGGGTGCTAAGCATCGTGTGGTGGTCTTGACTGATCACAAAAATTTGATGTATCTCGAGTCTGCTAAACGCCTGAATCCTAGACAGGCCCGCTGGTCATTGTTTTTCTCCCGTTTTGACTTTGTGGTCTCGTATTTACCAGGTTCAAAGAATGTGAAGGCTGATGCTCTTTCAAGGAGCTTTGTGCCTGACTCTCCTGGAGTTGCAGAACCAGTTGGTATTCTTAAAGAGGGAGTTATTTTGTCAGCCATTTCTCCTGATTTGCGACGCGTGTTGCAGAGATTTCAGGCTGGTAGACCTGACTCTTGTCCACCTGACAGACTGTTTGTTCCTGATAAGTGGACCAGCAGAGCCATTTCCGAGGTTCATTCCTCGGTGTTGGCAGGTCATCCGGGAATTTCTAGGTCCTTTTGGTGGCCTTCCTTGTCACGGGATGTGCGGTCATTTGTGCAGTCCTGTGGGACTTGTGCTCGAGCTAAGCCTTGCTGTTCTCGTGCCAGCGGGTTGCTCTTGCCCTTGCCTGTCCCGAAGAGGCCTTGGACACACATTTCCATGGATTTCATTTCTGATCTCCCGGTGTCTCAGGGTATGTCTGTCATCTGGTTGGTATGTGACCGCTTTTCGAAAATGGTCCATTTGGTGCCTTTGCCTAAGCTGCCTTCCTCTTCCGATCTGGTTCCTGTGTTCTTTCAGAATGTGGTTCGCTTACACGGCATTCCTGAGAATATTGTGTCTGACAGAGGATCCCAGTTTGTTTCCAGGTTCTGGCGATCCTTTTGTGCTAGGATGGGCATTGATTTGTCGATCTCGTCTGCCTTTCATCCTCAGACTAATGGACAAACGGAGCGAACTAATCAGACTCTGGAGGCTTATTTGAGGTGTTTTGTTTCGGCAGATCAGGATGATTGGGTGACCTTCTTGCCGTTGGCTGAGTTTGCCCTTAATAATCGGGCTAGTTCCGCTACTTTGGTTTCGCCATTTTTCTGCAACTCTGGTTTCCATCCTCGTTTTTCCTCGGGACATGTGGAGCCTTCTGACTGTCCTGGGGTAGATTCTGTGGTGGATAGGTTGCAGCAGATCTGGAATCATGTGGTGGACAACTTAAAATTGTCACAGGAGAAGGCTCAGCGTTTTGCCAACCGCCGCCGCGGTGTGGGTCCCCGACTTCGTGTTGGGGATTTGGTGTGGCTGTCTTCTCGATTTGTTCCTATGAAGGTCTCCTCTCCTAAATTTAAGCCTCGCTTCATCGGTCCTTACAAGATATTGGAAATCCGTAATCCAATGTCCTTTCGCTTGGATCTTCCGGTGTCGTTTGCCATTCACAACGTGTTCCATAGGTCCTTGTTGCGACGCTACGTTGTGCCTGTGGTTCCTTCTGCTGAGCCTCCTGCTCCGGTGTTGGTTGAGGGCGAGTTGGAGTACGTGGTTGAGAAGATCTTGGATTCTCGTCTCTCCAGACGGAGACTTCAGTATCTGGTCAAGTGGAAGGGCTATGGTCAGGAGGATAATTCCTGGGTTGTTGCCTCTGACGTGCATGCGGCCGATTTAGTTCGTGCCTTTCACGCTGCTCATCCTGATCGCCCTGGTGGTCTTGGTGAGGGTTCGGTGACCCCTCCTTAAGGGGGGGGGTACTGTTGTGAATTAGACTTTTTGGCTCCCTCTTGTGGTTACTAGTGATATTACTCTGGGAGTTTCTTCCCTCAGTTTGCACCCACCTGGGCCGTTAGTCCAGGGGTGTTGCTATATAAACTTCCTGGATCCTTAGTCCAGTGCCTGGCATCGTTGTAATCAGATCCTTTCTGTTTGCTCCTATCTGCTGGTCCCGGTTCGTGCTAAATTAAGCTAAGTCCTGCTTCTTTGTTTTTTGGGTTATTTGCTTGCTCTCATTTTTGTCCAACTTGTACTAAATGTGATTCCTGACCTTGCTGGAAGCTCTAGGGGGCTGGTGTTCTCCCCCCGGGCCGTTAGACGGTTCGGGGGTTCTTGAATTTCCAGCGTGGATATTTTGCTGTTATTTGTGGTGCTAGGATTAGATATATGGTCAGCCCAGTTACCACTGCCCTATGAGCTGGTTTTTGTGTTTGCAGACTTAGTAAATATTTCTGAGACCCTCTGCCATTGGGGTCATAACAGTGACCCCCCAAAGACCCATAAGAGAAGAACAGCTGGCCCTTCAGCAGGAAATTCTAGGTCTAGTAGGAAAGAATGTTCTCCAGGAGGTTCTTCAGCAAGAAGAAGGCGAGGGATTTTACTCTCCGATTTTTCTAAGGAAAAAGCCAGACGGGACTTTCAGAACGATTAAAAACCTGAAAAAATTAAACAAATGTTTACATATAGAGTCCTTCAAGATGGAGACAATAAAATCTGCAGTAAAAATGCTGTTTCCCTCCAGTTGTATGACAGTATTAGACCTAAAGGATGCATATTATTATGTCCCCATCCACGAGGATTACAGAAAATTCCTCAGGGTAACAGTCATGATTCAGGGGGAGATAAGGCACTTTCAATTTGCGGCCTTTCCATTCGGGTTAGCTATCGCCCCAAGAGTCTGCACCAAAATAATGGCAGAGGTGATGGCTCACCTAAGGGAACAAAATATTTTGATAGTCCGGTACCTGGACGACTTTCTCATAATAGGCAATTCCCCCACGCCACTGCAAAGACCAACTAAATAAGGTTATGACGGGTCTGACAAGCGTAGGTTGGATGCTAAACTTGCCAAAATCCAAGACCATACCAAGCCAAGTACAGGAGTATTTGAGCATACTGCTGGACTCAAACAGTCAGGAATGCTGTCTCCTGGATCGCAAAGTCTGAAATATGGCGGAACTGGCATCTAGAGCGATAGCCTTTCCCTCCACTATCCTGCGGAAGGCTATGTCGCTCCTAGGTACTATGACTTCTTGTATCCCGGCTGTCAAGTGGGCTCAGGTCCCTTCCAGGAAACTACAGTGGAAAATATTGGCAGCAGAAGATTCCCTAAAAGGGAATTTAGAAGAGCGGTTAGACATTTCACCAGAAACAGCCCTCTCACTACAATGGTGGACAAATACAGACAATCTAATTCAGGGTGTTCCCTGGACTCTACCAATTTCCAAAATTTTAACGACAGATGCGAGTCCCAGAGGGTGGGGGGGCTCACCTATCCAGACAGTTAGTCCAAGGGGTTTGGGAAGGAGAAGTTGGCGTCCTCAAATATGATGGAGCTCCTAGCTGTAAAATTCGCCGATTTATTTCCTGAGTTCTCTCCAATCCCTCCATGTGAGAATATTCTTGGACAATCAAGCAGTGGTGGCCTATTTAAACCACCAGGGGGGCACCAGATCCCACTCTCTGATGGAGGTAACGGGTAAATTTTTCAAATTGCTGAAAACAGCTTGAGTTCCCTGTCAGCATTACACATAAAGGGGTAAATCAAACAGCAGATTACCTGAGTCAAACCCAGCTAAGACAGGGCGAATGGGAATTGAAACAGTCAGTGTTTGACCAAATCGTGAGGGCATGGGGTTATCAAGCCATAGACCTGTTCGCAAACAGCAAGAACTGGAAAGTCAACACCTTCTGCTCCATAGATCCCCAGGGGAACCCGGTTGCTCTAGACGCCCTCATAATACCTTAGGATTACCACCTAGCCAAGCCTTTCTGCCCATAGTCCTGATACCGGCAGTCCTGAGGAAGATTCGGGAGGAAAGGGTGAGGGTAATCTTAATAGCCCCCTTCTGGCTGGGGAGGCCATGGTTGTCATGGATAAGCATGCTGTCCATCTCAGACCCTTGGGTCCTTCCGGGTCTTCTAGACCTCCCTTCCCAAGGGCCTGTGATCCATCCGCAAGTAAAAAAAAATTACACTTGACAGCATGGAACTTGAAAGGTCACTTTTAAGCAATAAAGGATTTTCCCCAAATTTAATTGCCACCCTCCAAAAAAGCAGAAAACCGATAACTACCAAATCATATGGTAGAATCTGGAAAAAATTCTTCTCAGTGTCAGGTGCTTCCTGGGATGGGGAGGTTCCACTCATGCCTATATTAGAATTTTTACAGAAGGGCCTTAAAATTTCAGGTTGCAGCACTAGGTGCCCTATATAATTATAACTTGGCAGGGAACCAGTGGGCAGCTAGATTTATCAAAGCTGCAAGTAGATCCAAACCCATTTTATCTCGAGGGGTTCCCCCTGGGATCTAAATTTGGTCCTCTCAGCTTTAACGAAGCACCCTTTTGAACCCCTATCAGAAGCCTCGCTGAAACTATTGTCCCTTAAAACCTCCTTACTAGTGGCGTTAACTTCGTCCCACAGGGTCAGAGATATTCAGGCTCTAGCAGCATATCCACCATTCACCCAAGTTTTAGAGGATAGAGTGGTCCTTAAGATAGACCTAGCTTACATTCCAAAAGTGGCATCTCGTTTTCACAGGGCCCAGGAGATTACTCTCCCTGCTTTCTGTCCTAACCCCAAAAATAACAGGGAGGAATCTTTACACACCCTAGATGTGAGGAGATGCATAGTCCAGTATCTAGCAGCAACACAGGAGTGTAGGAAGGACAGTTCTCTTTTTGTCTGCTTTCAGGGACCACGGAAAGGGCGGAAAGCATCCAAGAGCACACTCTCAAGGTGGATAAAGGATGCTATTACACTGTCATGCTCTTCTTATGGAGCTGCCATTCCAGAGAAAATAAAGGCTCACTCAACAAGATCAGTGGCAACTTCCTGGGCGGAAAGAGCCGGAGCCTCGATAGAACAGAGCCGCTACTTGGTCCTCTCCCTCTACATTTTTCAATCACTCTCAGCTGGATCTAGCCTCCTCTTCAGATCTTACTTTTTAAAAAATGGTTCTGGAGGCAGTGGTTCCACCCTAGTCTGCAGGTCTCCGCAATTCTCTCCGTGGTGCCATCATGGGGAGAGAGAAAAATATAGTTACTTACCGATAACGGTATTTCTCTGACCCCATGATGACACCCTTCATTCCCTCCCTTCACGTGTGGGTGTGCACATCATACGTAATTGTTTAGTTAACCAGTTAGTAAAATTATCACGCGGTGCTTCCGTTCAGTAATAATTGGAGTATTTAATGTAATTGGTGATGTCTTTAACCTGATAGTTCCTTTAGTGCTCTGTAAACAACTGATGCGGAAGAGGGGTACCGCCTTTTTATTTGTAGGTTTCCTGTCCCAACGGGGCGGATCCCCTCTCTCCGTGGTGCCGTCATGGGGTCAGAGAAATACCGTTATCGGTAAGTAACTATTTTTTGTACCATATACCAACTGAGATCAAACTACCCAAATAGTTGATAATAAAAATACTTCATCTTTATTAGGTAAGTAAAAAAATAGACAATTAAAAAAGCAAAATTCCAGGGGAATATTTCAACAGAGACAAAAGCGGTAATCAATCATATACACCTAAGATGATAACATGCTTTCACAACTCATAATTAAAGAAATGAGGTGAAAAAGTGTAAATTACCCTTGTAACAATAAACAATTTAAAAAAAGTTCTGGCAAAAATCAGATGCTGCAGTTCCCTCTAGTGGTTATTAGTAATAATGTAATCACATAGTAATTTATATAGAAATTTCTAATTTGGTTCAATAACCATATGACCAGTAGTGGTGCACCATATTTACTGAAAAATAGATAATAAAGGGGTAAACTATAGATATTCTGTTTAATATCAGACCAGTATAATTAATGAATATTGTGCACCAGTCAGTCAATGACCTATATGATGAAGAGACAAAGAGCACACAAAAAATAATATAAATATAAGATATGAATAAATAAATGTGGGCCTTGCCTCCTTATATGATATTGTACCAATATATATTAGTCAGTGCAATACATTCATGAAATAATAAAACAATATATAATATATAATGTAAAGTGCAAGACAGTGCTATAAAAAATATTCCATGTGTATGGAGCAGATATAATTCAGATGGATGAACAGCCTAAAATGCAAACAAGTGCTTGCTCTGCAAGAACTAACTAATCATAGTTCACTTTATACCTAATATAACAGACTCTTTGACATGAGTAGATAAAGTGATAAATACAAGTAAAAATAAATGTAGGTGACTTTTTTTAAAGGGTTTTCCTACAAACAAAGTACATTTTTATCAATAGATCTTAGAATAATAAAAAGTTCCACAATTGGTTAAAAAATGTTCTTGCACTCAGATAATATTATAAATGTGCCCTGCTACATACTGTTAATTGATGTGTATGACCATGCAGAGCTGCTTCAGTTCATCATTGGCACATACCACAGGTCCTGGACAGGAGGAGGTGAGGGTTGGGAAGAAAAAGTCAATTATGAACAGTGACTATACAGACGAAGCAGCAGGGAATTACAGCTGACACTTTCTGAGGTAACACATTTCTCTGCCTGTAGTAACACATTTACCTGCCTGAGATAATACAGATGCATTTCTGTGATGTCTCAACCCTCTGAGCTCATCATAAATCAAGTCAGTCAAGTAGGAGCTCCAGAGGTCGCTGAGCTTAAAGTGAACCTGTCACCCCTCCTGGCGTTTTTAACTAACAGAGCCACTTTGTGCAGCACTAATGCTGCATTCTGTCAAGGTGGCTCTTTTATTTGGGGTCCCTTCCAACGCTGAAATATTTGTTTTTATAATTTGCCCGCCATACCTGTAGTCTGTCCAGGGGGCATGCCTTTTCCCTCCGGACACAAACGCCTCCCAGCCATCACTCATTTCCTCCGCGCGCCGCCTCCTGTGCCTTCATTATTGTCCTTGGCGCCTGCACTGTAAGTCCCCATGATGTGATGGGAGTCGAACGGCAGCGCAAACTGCGCATGCCCAGAAAAAAAACTTAAAGCGCAGGCGCCGGGGACATAAATGAATTCAGAGGAGGCAGCACCCGGAAAATGAGGAAATGAGTGATGGCTGGGAGGCGTTTGTGTCCGGGGGGAAAAGACATGCCCCCGGACAGACTACAGGTATGGCGAGCAAATTATAAAAATGAATATTTCAGCGTTGGAAGGGACCCCAAATAAAAGAGCCACCTTGACAGAATGCAGCATTACTGATGCACAAGGTGGCTCTTCCATTTATATGTGACAGGTTCACTTTAAATGTCACTGATTTGATTTTATGATGACCTCACTGGATTGGTGACGTGGCAGAAACACTTACTCTTGTGATAAATCAGAAACGGAATGTGTTAAAAAAGAAAACAGCAGCTATAAACCCCTACTGTTTTGTCTGTCATAAGTGACTTTTGCTTCCCATCCCTGGCCAGGAGCTGTAGTATGTCCCAACCATGAACTGGAGCAGCTATACATGGTCGGACACAGCTATTGCATAGCACATATGAAGACTACATTTATAAAATTTTCTCAACACAGGAACATTTTTAATACATCCAATTGTGGAACTTAGTATTATTATTATTATTATTAGAAGATCTATTAATTAAAACTTACTTTGCACATGACACAACCCTATTAACCCCTTAACGTCCGCCGATACGCCTTTTAACGGCGGCAGTTAAGGGTACTTAAACCACAGTGCCGTTAAAAAGTGTGGAAAAAGTGAATAGAGCCCCCCAGAGTCGGATTTTCTCTGGGGTCTCGGTTGCCGAGGGTAGCCGAGACCCCAGAGAACATGATTCGAGGGGGTTTTATCGACCCCCGAGTTGCGATCGCCAGTAATTAACCGTTTACCGGCGGTCGCAATGAAAAAAAAACGCGATTTGCCATTTAATTTCTCTGTCCTCCAATGTGATCGCACATCGGAGGACAGAGAAATGGGGTCCCCGATCGCCCCCGATAGCCCCCCAATACTCACCTATCTCCCCCGATGCTCCTCGTGGCTCCGGATGGGCGCTGCCATCTTTTTCCGGGGAAAAAATGGCGGGCGTATGCGCAGTGCGCCCGCCGCCCGGCACCCGGAAGATCTTTGGGGTCTCGGCTGCAGGGGGTAGCCTAGACCCCAAAGAACATGATCGGGGTCGGTTTTTACCGACCCCTGTTTTGCGATCGCCGGTAATTAACTGTTTACTGGTGACCGCAAAAAAAACAAAACAATGTCATTCTCTGTCCTCTGATGTGATCGCACATCAGAGGACAGAGAAATAGGGGGATTCGGGGACCCTCTTATACTTACCGGTGTCCCTGGGTCCTCCTGCTTCTTCTGCTGGCCGCCGGCTTCTTGCTCCGGTAAGAAAATGGCGGGCGCATGCGCAGTGCGCCCGCCATGATCTGCCGGCCGGCAGAGGAAGATTCTTCCACTTGTTTTATTTTGGTCACTGTGAGATCCTATCACAGTGATCAAAATGAAAAAATAGTAAATAACCCCCCCTTTATCACCCCCTTAGTAAGAAAAAAATAATAAAATTAAAAAAATGTATGAATTTCTATTTTCCAATTAGGGTTAGGGGTAGGGTTAGAGGTAGGGTTAGGGTTAGGGCTAGGGTTAGGGGTAGGGGTAGGGTTAGGGGTAGGGTTAGGATATGTGCACACGTAGAATGGTTCTCTGCGGATTTTTCCGCAGTGGATTTGATAAATCCGCAGGGCCAAAACACTGCGTTTTTCCTGCGGATTTATCGTGGATGTACCGCGGAATGTAAACCGCTGCGTTTTTGTGTGTTTTTTTCCGCAGCATGGGCACAGCGTTTTATGTTTCCCATAGGTTTACATTGTACTGTAAACTCATGGGAAACTGCTGCGGACCCGCAGCTGCGGAAACACTGCGGATCCGCAGCAAAATCCGCAACGTGTGCACATAGCCTTAGGGTTAGGGCTAGGGATAGGGCTTGGGTTAGGGCTAGGGTTAGGGTTAGAGCTAGGATTAGGATTAGAGCTAGGGTTAGGGCTAGGGTTAGGGTTGGGGCTAAAGTTAGGGTTAGGGTTGGGGCTAGGTTTAGGGCTAAAGTTAGGGTTTGGGCTAAAGTTAGGGTTAGGGCTAGGGTTGGGGCTAAAGTTAGGGTTAGAGTTGGGATTAGGGTTTGGATTAGGGTTGGAATTAGGATTACATTTGGGATTAGGGTTAGGTTTGGGATTAAGGTTAAGACTAGGGTTGGGATTAGGGATAGGGGTGTATTGGGATTAGGGTTAGGTTTTGAGGTTAGGGTTGAGATTAGGATTAGGGGTGTGTTGGGTTTAGGGTTTTGATTAGGGTTATGGTTAGCTTTGGGATTAGGGTTAGGGGTATTTTTGGGGTTAGGGTTGTGATTAGGATTATGGATCGGGTTGGGATTAGGGTTACGGGTGTGTTGGGGTTAGGGTTGGAGTTAGAATTGGGGGGTTTCCACTGTTTAGGTACATCAGTGGGTCTCTAAACGCCACAGCCAATTTTGCGCTCAAAAAGTCAAATGGTGCTCCCTCCCTTCTGAGCTCTGCCGTGCACCCAAACAGTGGTTTACCCCCACATATGGGGCATCAGCATACTCGGGAAAAATTGGACAACAACTTTTGGGGTCCAATTTCTCCTGTTACCCTTGTGAAAATAAAAACTTGGGGGCTAAAAAATCTTTTTTGTGGAAAAAAAAATATTTTTTATTTTCACGACTCTGAATTATAAACTTCTGTGAAGCACTTGGGCATTCAAAGTTCTCACCACCAATCTAGATAAGTTCCTTGGGGGGTCTAGTTTCCAAAATGGAGTCACTTGTGGGGGATTTCTACTGTCTAGGTACATCAGGGGCTCTGCAAATGCAACATAATGCCCGCAGACCATTCTATCAAAGTCTGCATTCCAAAACGGTGCTCCTTCCCTTCCGAGCTCAGCCATGCACCCAAACAGTGGTCCCCCCCACATATGGGGTATCAGTGTACTCAGGACAAATTGGAAAACAACTTTTTGAGTCCAATTTCTCTTGTTACCCTTGTGAAAATAAAAATTTGGGGGCTAAAAAAATCTTTGTTGTGGAAAAAATATATTTTTTTTATTTTCACGACTCTGCATTATAAACTTCTGTGAAGCACTTGGGCATTCAAAGTTCTCACAACACATCTAGATAAGTTCCTTGGGGGGTCTAGTTTCCAAAATGAGGTCACTTGTGGGGGGTTTCTACAGTTTAGGTACATCGGGGGCTCTGCAAACGCAACATAACGCCCGCAGACCATTCTATCAAAGTCTGCATTCAAAAACGGCGCTCCTTCCCTTCCGAGCTCTGCCATGCGCCCAAACAGTGGTTTATCCCCCACATATGGGGTATCAGCCTACTCAGCATAAACTGCACAATAAATTTTGGGGTCCAATTTCTCCTGTTACCCTTGTGAAAGTAAAAATTTGGGGGTGAAAAGATCATTTTTGTGGGAAAAATATGATTTTTTTTATTTTCATGGCTCTACATTATAAACTTTGTGAAGCAGTTGGGGGTTCATAGTGCTCACCACACATCTAGATAAGCTCTTTGGGGGGTCTAGTTTCCAAAATGGGGTTACTTGTGGGGGGTTTCTACTGTTTAGGTACATCAGGAGCTCTGCAAATGCAACATGACACCCGCAGACCATCCCATCAAAGTCTGCATTCCAAGGGGCGCTCCTTCCCTTCCGAGCCCTGATGGGTACCCAAACAGTGCCCCCCCACATATGGGGTATCAGCGTACTCAGGACAAACTGGTCAACAGATTTTGGGGTCCAATGTCTCCTGTTACCCTTGAGAAAATAAAAAATTGCAGGCTAAAAAATCATTTTTGAGGGAAAAATAGGATTTTTTATTTTCACGGCTCTACGTTATAAATTTCTGTGAAGCACTTGGGGGTTTAAAGTGCTCACCACACATCTAGATAAGTTCCTTAAGGGGTCTAGTTTCCAAAATGGTGTCATTTGTGGGGGGTTTCCACTGTTTAGGCACATCAGGGGCTCTCCAAACGCGACATGGCGTCCGATCTCAATTCCAGCCAATTCTACATTGAAAAAGTAAAACGGCACTCCTTCTCTTCCAAGCTCTGCAGTGCGCCCAAACAGTGGTTTACCCCCACATATGGGGTATCGACGTACTCAAGAAAAATTGCACAACAACTTTTGTGGTCTAATTTCTCCTGTTACCCTTGTGAAAATAAGAATTTGTGGGCGAAAATATCATTTTTGTGTAAACAAATGAGATTTTTTATTTTCACGGCTCTAGTTTATAAACTTCTGTGAAGCATTTGGGGGCTCAAAGTGCTCACCAGACATCTAGTTAAGTTCCTTAAGGGGGCCAGTTTCCAAAATGGTGTCACTTGTGGAGCTTTTCCACTGTTTAGGTACATCAGGGGCTCTCTAAACATGACATGGCATCCGATCTCAATTCCAGCCAATTCTGCATTGAAAAAGTCAAACGGCGCTCCTTCTCTTCCAAGCTCTGCAGTGCGCCCAAACAGTGGTTTACCCCCACATATGGGGTATTGGCGTATTCAGGAGAAATTGCACAACAAAATGAATGGTTAAATTTCTGTTTTTGCACTTGTGAAAATAAAAAAATATGGTTCTGAATTAAAATGTTTGCAAAAAAAGTTAAATGTTCATTTTTTCCTTCCACATTGTTTCAGTTCCTGTGAAGCACGTGAAGGGTTAATAAACTTCTTGAATGTGGTTTTGAGCACCTTGAGGGGTGCAGTTTTTAGAATGGTGTCACACTTGTTTTTTTTCTATCATATAGACCCCTCAAAATGACTTCAAATGTGATGTGGTCCCTAAAAAAAATGGTGTTGTAAAAATGAGAAATTGCTGGTCAACTTTTAACCCTTATAACTCCCTAACAAAAAAAATAGTTTCCAAAATTGTGCTTATATAAAGTAGACATGTGGGAAATGTTATTTATTAACTATTTTGTGTGACATATCTCTCTGATTTAAGGGCATAAAAATACAAAGTTTGAAAATTGCAAAATTTTAAAAATTTTCGCCATATTTCCATTTTTTTCATAAATAATCGCAAGTAAAATCGAAGAAATGTTACCACTAATATGAAATACAAGATGTCACGAAAAAACAGTCTCAGAATCAGCAGGATCCGTTAAAGCTTTCCAGAGTTTTAACCTCATAAAGTGACAGTGGTCAGAATTGTAAAAATTGGCTCGGTCATTAAGTACCAAATTGGCTCTGTCACTAAGGGGTTAAACAATAGGTAACATTTATAGTAGATGATATTTTCCATTCTCTATGTATATTAATTCCTTATATTTGAGAGTCATGTACAGCTAGTGAAGTCAATAATCCAAACCAGACCAAACCATGTATGAGATTTACAAGTAGCCTGTTCTGTCATATTTGTTGCAATATGATCAACTGCTGAGCCCCAAGACATTATTATAACTTGTGCACATTGTGTACTTTTTGTTAAATTAGCAAATAATCAATAAAACTGAATTCTTAAGCAAGGCCCTGGGAAATAAGCAAGAACTTTTGAAAGGCAAAACACAAGTGATATCTAAGACACAATGATTGATTTTTGCTGTAATGAGAAATACAGAATTTGTGAAGCAGGGGCAGAAGAAATGCATTGATAGCTGTAGAGAGCAAGCTTGTGCTTTGCATAGCTGAAAGGATGCCTAATGTTGCCCACTGTGCAATGTGAACAGATGGCAAATATTCCCCTCCTTCCTTTCAGCTTGTTTTAAACTGTGCATGGTACATAAATTGAGTGAATTCATTGAGATCATCATTGTTTTACCAGGCTTTTGCATAGGCAGGTTCTATGTTATGCATTTTACCATTACAATTATTACAAATAACAAAAATATTTGGTATAAAGTTATTGGGTTATTTGAGATCACTCAATGAATGGATCAGAGAAATAATTATAAATATATTTGGAAAAGTCACATTTCTCATGATGTTCAATGAAATGAACACAATGTTACAGTTCATTAGTAGGGTTGAGCGAAACGGATCGGACATTTTCAAAAATCGCCGACTTTCGGCAAAGTCGGGTTTTGTGAAACGAGACCCGATCCCAGCGTGGGATCAGCCATGCGGTCGGTGGATCTTCGTGCCAAAGTCGCGTTTCATATGACGCTTTAAGCGCCATTTCTCAGCCAATGAAGGTGGACGCAGAGTGTGGGCAGCGTGATGACATAGGTCTCGGTCCCCACCATCTTAGAGAAGGGCATGACAGTGATTGGCTTGCTTTCTGCGGCGTCACAGGGGCTATAAAGGGGCGTGCACGCCGACCGCCATCTTACTTCTGCCGATCTGAGCATAGGGAGAGGTTGCTGCAGCTTCGTCAGAAGCAGGGATATTGTTAGGGAGGAAATATTAACCCCCAAACTGCTTGTGCTGTAGAGATTTCCACTGTCCAACACCACCTTTTCTTTGCAGGGACAGTGGAGCCTAGATTTCTGTGCATCAGCTCTGTAGGTTATAAGGCTCCCTACAGCCTTATAACTGCTAATAGCTGCATTGCTGTTTGTACGCCGCTGTGCAAACCAACTGCTTTTTTAAAAGCAAAAGTCCTGTTGCTCCTTTCTGCACAGTTCTATTGTTTATTTGTCCACACTTTTGTGTGCAGTCCTTTTTATTGCTGGCTGCCATACTTGTCCTGAGATCATTGTAGGGAGATTGTTATTGTAGTACAGTCCCTTTTTTTAATATATATATTTCCAGCCACATTCTGCCACTTATACCGTGTAGTGTAATACAGTGGGCCTGGTTTTTGCAGCAGTCTCCCACATAATAAAGGGAGATTTATATTTTCACTAAGTGCATCTGCGTCCGTTCTGTTTGGCGTATATCTGCCAGCCACTTTCTGCCACTTATACTGTGTAGTGTAATAGAGTGGGCCTGGTTTTTTCCAGCAGTGTCCCACACATAAAAAGGGAGATTTATATTGCCACTAAGTGCATCTGCGTCAGTTCTGTTTGGCGTATATCTGCCAGCCACTTTCTGCCACTTATACCGTGTAGTGTAAGGGTATGTGCACACGTTGCGGATTTTGCTGAGGATTTTTCCGCAGCGGATTTTGAAAATCCGCAGTGCCAAACCACTGCGGTTTTCACTGCGTATTTTCACGTGTTTTCTTCTGCGGATTCCTCTGCGGGTTTTCAACTGCACTTTCCTATTGGTGCAGGTTGAAAACCGCTGCGGAATCCGCAGAAAGAAGTGACATGCTACTTCTTTTTTTCTGCAGCGTTTCCGTGCGGAATTTCCCGCAGCATGTGCACTGCGGTTTTTGTTTTCAATAGGTTAACATTGTACTGTACACCGCATGGAAAACTGCTGCGGATCCGCAGCGTCAAATCCGCTGCGGATCCGCAGCAAAAACCGCAACGTGTGCACATAGCCTTATACAGCGGGCCTGTTTTGTTTTCTGCTGCAGTGTCCCACACATAAAAAGGGAGATTTATATTGCCACTTAGTGGATCTACGTGAGTTCTGGTTGGCGTATATCTGCCAGCCACGTTCTGCCTTGTACATTGTGTGGTGTAATACACAGGGCTTGTTTTTCCCTGCAGTCTCCCCCCACAAAAAAAGGGAGCTTTAAATTGCCACTTAGTGGATCTACGTGAGTTCTGTTTGGCGTATATCTGCCAACCACGTTCTGCCTTGTAAATTGTGTGGTGTAATACACAGGGCCTGTTTTTCCCTGCAGTCTCCCCCCTTCAAAAAAAAGGGAGCTTTAAATTGCCGCTTAGTGGATCTACGTGAGTTCTGTTTGGCGTATATCTGCCTGCCACGTTCTGCCTTGTACCTTGTGTGGTGTACTACACAGGGCCTGTTTTCCCCTGCAGTCTCCCCCCACAAAAAAAAAGGGAGCTTTAAATTGCCACTTAGTGGATCTACATGAGTTCTGTTTGGCGTATATCTGCCAGCCACGTTCTGCCTTGTACATTGTGTGGTGTAATACACAGGGCCTGTTTTTTCCTGCAGTCTTCCCGCCAAAAAAAGGGAGATATAAATTCTCCAAAAGTTAATATACATATTCTACCTTGTTTAACAGTAGCATATAACAGTTTTTATATTGGTAACATTTCCGCAAAAATGAGGAAGTCTGGTGGAAGAGGCCGTGGGCGGTCGTTGCCAGCTGGTACTGATGGTGGTGGTGGTAGTGGAGCATCTGGTGGTACTGGGAAAAGCAAGATAGCATAGCTCCCAACCGTCCCTCATTGTGCGGGACTGTCCCGGTTTTGAGCCTTTGCCCCGCACTCCCGCACGGGACGCTCTGATCCCGAGACAGCAGGAGTGAGAAGCAGCCGATACGCCCCCTTGTGTTAAGCCATGCCCCGGGCCCTTACCCTTCCATATGGCTGCCTGCCTTCTGCGCACAGGACCTGTGATGAGGTCACAGGAGGGGAGGAGTCAGGGGTCACATGATCGGGACCTCCAAGGATTGCAGGACTCGGCTGTGCTGGTTGCCACATGGTGCTGCACGATGATGAGGACCGTAAGTAATGCCTTATGTGGGGTCAGGAGGTGTACAGTGTGGATGTAGCAGAGCCATGTGTGTGTGAGGTGTATGGAGCGGAGCCATGTGTGTACGAGGTGTATGAGCGGAGCCGTGTGTGTAGGAGGTGTATGGAGCGGAGCCATGTGTGTGCAAGGTGTATGGAGCGGAGCCGTGTGTGTACAAGGTGTATGGAGCAGAGCCGTGTGTGTGCGAGGTGTATGGAGTGGAGCCGTGTGTATATGAGGTGTATGGAGCAGAGCCGTGTGTGTATGAGGTGTATGGAGCGGAGCCGTGTGTGTATGAGGTGTATGGAGCAGACCCGTGTGTGTATGAGGTGTATGGAGCGGAGCCGTGTGTGTATGAGGTGTATGGAGCGGAGCAGTGTGTGTATGAGGTGTATGGAGTGGAGCCATGTGTATGAGGTGTATGGAGCGGAGCTGAATGTGTACGAGGTGTACGGAGCAGAGCCATGTGTGTACGAGATGTATGGAGCAGAGCTGAATGTGTACGAGGTGTATGGAGCGGAGCTGAATGTGTACGAGGTGTACGGAGCGGAGCCGCGTGTGTGCGACGTGTATGGAGCGGAGTGCATGTTTACGGAGCAGAGCCATGTGTGCAAAGTGTACGGAGAGCAGCCGCGTGTGTAGGAGTAGCTATGTGTGGCCATTATATGGTACAAAGTATTATGTGCGGCCATTATACAGTATGGAGCATCATGTGCAGCCAATATACAGTATGGAGCATCATGTGCAGTCATTATACAGCATGGAGCATCATGTGCGGTCATTATACAGTATGGAGCATCATGTGCAGCCAGTATACAGTATGCAGCATCATGTGCAGTCATTATACAGTATGGAGCATCATGTGCAGTCATTTTACAGTATGGAGCATCATGTGCGGTCATTATACAGTATGGAGCATCATGTGCGGTCATTATACAGTATTGAGTATCATGTGTGGCCATTATACAGTATGGAGCATCATGTGCAGCCAATATACAGTATGGAGCATCATGTGCAGTCATTATACAGTATGGAGCATCATGTGTGGCCATTATACAGTATGGAGCACTGTGTGGCCATATTTTTTTGTTTAGAAATATTGTATATGAAACAGTGTGATCAGCAGTGCTAAATGGGTGTGGTTGGGACGTGGATATGGGTGTGACTAATTATGAATGGGTGTGGTCAGAGGTGTGGCCTAAAATTTGCCGTGGCGCGCGTTGCGCGCTGCAAACTTTGTCCCTCTCTCCCATTTTCAACAGTTGGGAGGTATGAGATAGCACCAAAGGCTCGAGGTGTAGAGGCAGCATCATCGTCTGGCTACACAAGGCCTCGAAGGCTCCCTTATCTAGGAGTTGGAAAACAGCTTTTAAAACCGGAGCAGCAGGAACAAGTTTTGGCTTTCCTTGCTGACTCAGCCTCTAGCTCTTTCACCTCCTCTTCAGAAGCTTCAAAATTAGTGTTGAGCATTCCGATACCGCAAGTATCGGGTATCGGCCGATATTTGCTGTATCGGAATTCCGATACCGAGATCCGATACTTTTGTGATATCGGGAATCGGTATCGGGATCGATATTAATGTGTAAAATAAAGAATAAAAATAAAAAATATTGATATACTCACCTCTCCGACGCAGCCTGGACCTTACCGATGTAACCGGCAGCTTTCGTTCCTAAGAATGAGCGCTTGAAAGACCTTAGATGACGTCGCGGCCTGTGATTGGTCGCGTGAGCGGTCACGTGACCGCCACGCGACCAATCACAAGCCGCGACGTCATCTAAGGTCTTTCAAGCGCTTGAAAGACCTTAGATGACGTCGCGGCTTGTGATTGGTCGCGTGGCGGTCACGTGACCGCTCACGCGACCAATCACAGGCCGCGACGTCATCTAAGGTCTTTCAAGCGCTCATTCTTAGGAACGGAAGCTGCCGGTTACATCGGTAAGGTCCAGGCTGCGTTGGAGAGGTGAGTATGTCAATATTTTTTATTCTTATTCTTTATTTTACACATTAATATCGATCCCAGGGCCTGAAGGAGAGTTTCCTCTCCTTCAGACCCTGGGAACCATACAGGATACCTTCCGATACTTGGTGTCCCATTGACTTGTATTGGTATCGGGTATCGGTATCGGCGATATCCGATACTTTTCGGGTATCGGCCGATACTATCCGATACCGATACTTTCAAGTATCGGACGGTATCGCTCAACACTATTCAAAATCTAAAACCAGCGAGTCGTCAGTGGCTGCTCCAGGTCCGGAAAAAGTTGCTTCCTTGTGTCCTTCACCCAAAACAAAAGTGAAGGATGCGGCAGGCAACACTACACTTTACTCCATGGAGCTCTTTACACATACCGTGCCTGGGTTAGAGAGGGAAATTGTTAAAAGCCCATTACAGGATGAATCGGACATGGAGTGCACAGATGCACAGCCACAGCTTGATTATTATGCTGTTCCATTGACTCGGATCACTACTTTGCTCTCGCAGTGTACTGAGCCCGAATCTGACCCTGATGAGACTATGGTGCCCAGTCCCGAACGCTATAGCACCTTACACGTTGACACAGAGGACGGTGCACATGACATTGAAGAGGAGGTGGTAGATGACCCAGTTGTTGACCCTGATTGGCAGCCATTGGGGGAAGAGAATGCTGCTGCCTGTAGCTCAGAAGCGGAGGAGGATGATCTGCTGCATCCATCTACATCGCAAAAGCTGTCATCTGGCAGGCCCGCATCAGGCCCAAAATGTGTTTCAAAAAACACAACAGGTGTAGGGCAGCGTTGCAATCCGGTGACAGTAGCACGGCGTGCAAAGCCTGAAAAGGTATTCCATAGTAGGATGAGTGCAGTGTGGCAATTTTTTAACCAAGATCCGAATGATCAGTCCAAAGTTTTATGTAAGAAATGCTCCAAGACCTTTAGCAGAGGGAAGAATCTACAAAGTTTAAATACAACGTGCATGCGTAGACATCTAACCAGCAGGCACTTGGAAGCATGGACTAACTACCAAACTTCCCGTACCGTTGATGCACCTGCTCATATTGAAGTTAGTCAGCAACGCAACTTTGCTTCCCTCACTGGAAGCCCATCAGTTATGGCACCACCAGTAACAAATGTGGAGGTATTGTCGCAAGGCCAAAGCAGTCAGGGAATCACAAGGTTCTTGGTTGGAAACACTGTAGGTAGGCCCACATCAAGAATACCATCACCAAGCCTCTCTCAATCTGCCATGTCCACCACCACCCCTGCTAGTTCCACCATATGCAGCTCTCCAGTCCAGCTCAGCCTACAAGAGACTCTAGATAGGAAAAGAAAGTACTCATCCTCTCATCCGCGTACACAGGGTTTGAACGGCTACATTGCTCGACTAATCTCGTTAGAGATGATGCCCTACCGGTTGGTTGAAAGTGAAGCTTTCAAAGCCCTGATGGCCTACGCAGTACCATGCTATGACCTACCCAGTCAACACTTCTTTGCGAGAAAAGCCATCCCAGCACTCCACCAACATGTCAAAGAACACATTGTCCATGCACTGAGGCAATCGGTCAGTAGAAAGGCGCACCTAACAACTGATGAATGGACCAGTAGGCATGGCCAGGGACGTTACGTGTTCATCACGGCACACTGGGTTAATGTGGTGGATGCAGGGTCCACAGGGGACAGCCATAGTGGCACAGTTCTGCCTAGCCCACGGTCTAGGAAACAGTTGGCTGTAGGCGTTTGCACCTCCTCCTCCTCTTCCACAAGCGAAAGCTCGTCCACAGAGCTCAGTCGCACGAACACTCCATCCGCAGCTGCCAGTGTTGCACCCGTGGTGTCCCATTATGGAACAGCTAGTGGTAAGCGTCAGCAGGCTGTGCTGCAAATGAAGTGTTTGGGCGACAACAGACACACCGCAGAAGTACTGGCCGAGTACTTGCAGCAAGAAACTCAGTCATGGCTGGGCAGTGTACGTCTTGAGGCAGGCAAGGTAGTCAGTGATAATGGAAGGAATTTTATGGCTGCCATAGCCCTTTCCGAAATGAAACACATACCTTGCCTGGCTCACACCTTGAACCTTGTGGTGCAGTGCTTCCTCAAGAATTACCCTGATTTACCAGCCCTGCTCCTGAAGGTGCGCAGACTTTGCTCGCACATCCGCCGGTCGCCCGTACACTCCAGCCTTATGCTTAACCCCTTCACCCCCGGAGCTTTTTCCGTTTTTCCATTTTCGTTTTTCGCTACCCTCCTTCCCAGAGCCATAACTTTTTTATTTTTCCGTCAATTTGGCCATGTGAGGGCTTATTTTTTGCGGGACGAGTTGTACTTTTGAACAACATCATTGGTTTTAGCATGTCGTGTACTAGAAAACAGGAAAAAAATTCCAAGTGCAGTGAAATTGCAAAAAAAGTGCAATCCCACACTTGTTTTTTGCTTGCCTATTTTGCTAGGTTCACTAAATGCTAAAACTGACCTGCCATTATGATTCTCCAGGTCACTACGAGTTTATAGACACCTAACATGACTAGGTTATTTTTCACCTAAGTGGTGAAAAAAAATTCCAAACTTTGCAAAAAACAAAACAAAACAAAATTGCGCCATTTTCCGATACTCGTAGCGTCTCCATTTTTCGTGATCTGGGGTCAGGTGAGGGCTTATTTTTTGCGTGCCGAGCTGGCGTTTTTAATGATAGAATTTTGGTGTAGATACGTTCTTTTGATCGCCCGTTATTGCATTTTAATGCAATGTCGTGGCGACCAAAAAAACGTAAATCTGGCGTTTCGAATTTTTTTCTCATTACGCCATTTAGCGATCAGGTTAATGCTTTTTTTTTATTGATAGATCGGGCGATTCTGAACGCGGCGATACCAAATATGTGTAGGTTGGGTTTTTTTTTTATTGATTTATTTTGATTGGGGCGAAAGGGGGGTGATTTAAACTTTTATATTTTTTTTATTTTTTTCACATTTTTAAAAACTTTTTTTTTTTACTTTTGCCATGCTTCTATAGCCTCCATGGGAGGCTAGAAGCAGGCACAGCCCGATCGGCTCTGCTATGCAGCAGTGATCATAAGATCGCTGCTACACAGCAGATTTGCAGGTGTGCTGTGAGCGCCGACCACAGGGGGGCGCTCACAGCCACCGGCAATCAGTAACCATAGAGGTCTCAAGGACCTCTATGGTTACAATGGAGGAGCATCGCTGACCCCCGATCATGTGACGGGGGTCGGCGATGCGCTCATATCTGGCCGCACGGCCGGATGCGGTAGTTAAATGCCGCTGTCTGCGTTTGACAGCGGCATTTAACTAGTTAATAGCGGCGGGTGATCGCGATTTCACCCGCCGCTATTGCGCGCACATGTCAGCTGTAAAAAACAGCTGACATGTCGCGACTTTGATGTGCGCTCACCGCCGGAGCGCACATCAAAGCGGGGGTCCCGACATGTGACGTACTATACCGTCACATGTCGGGAAGGGGTTAACCATCAGCGATTGCTGAATCTTCCCCAGGACCGCCTAATAATAGACATTGCAACAAGGTGGAACTCTACACTGCACATGCTTCAGAGGCTGTGCGAACAGAGGCGTGCTGTCATGTATTTGTGGGAGGATACACATACACGGGCAGGCAGTTGGATGGCAGACATGGAGTTGTCTGGTGTGCAGTGGTCGAAGCTCCAAGACCTCTGTCAAGTCCTTCAGTGTTTTGAGGAATGCACACGGCTGGTCAGTGCGGATGACGCCATCATAAGCATGAGCATCCCACTAATGCGTCTGCTGATGCAAAGTTTGACGCACATCAAGGAGCAGGCATCTGAGGCTGAGGAGGAGGGAAGCCTTGATGACAGTTAGCCATTGTCTGGTCAGGGAAGTCTCCGGGACGAGGTGGTGGATGAAGAGGAGGAGGAGGATGATGGGGCTGAATATTTATGGGAGGAGGATGCTTCTCAGGGGGCAATAGAAACTGGTGGCATTGCAAGGTCAGGTACAGGGTTTTTGCGGGCCACAAGTGATTTAGATTTTCAAGAAAGTGCTCCTCAACCCAGTACAAGCAGTGAATTGACACCTGGAACTTTGGCCCACATGGCAGAGTATGCCTTGCGTATCCTAAAATGGGACCCCCGCATTATCAAAATGATGAACGATGACGATTACTGGTTGGCCTTCCTCCTGGGTCAATGATACAAAGGCAAATTACAAAATATCATGCCACATGAGAACCTTGAGCAAATATTGGCTACCAAACAAGCAACTCTTGTAGGCCATTTGGTTCAGGCATTCCCAGCACACAGCGGCGCTGATAGTTCTCACACGAGCTGTAGGGGGCAACATGGCAGAGGTGCTAGAGGTGCACAAAGCCGAAGTGGCATTGGACAGAGGGGATTTCTCACCAGGTTGTGGAGTGATTTTGCAATGACCGCAGACACGACAGGTACTGCTGCATCGATTCAAAGTGATAGGAGACAGCATTTGTCCAGTATGGTTACCAACTATTTTTCCGCCATTATCGATGTTCTCCCTCACGGGTCATTCCCCTTTGATTACTAGGCATCTAAACTAGACACCTGGCCCGAATTGGCAGAATATGCATTACAGGAGCTCGCTTGCCCAGCTGCTAGTGTGCTCTCAGAAAGAGTATTCAGTGCTGCTGGTTCAATACTGACCGAAAAAAGGACACGTCTGGCTCCCCGAAATGTTGATGATCTTACCTTCATTAAAATGAACCAGTTATGGATTTCGAATATTTTGCCCCACCTTCCCCTGCTGACACGTAGCTTGCCAGAAAATGTTCTTGTTTTTGGCCTCCTCTTACTGACTGCTCCAATTCTGCCAT